>NC_091440.1:22004770-22332098 GCF_964237555.1 Oryctolagus cuniculus | reverse complement strand
TTTTGGAGAAATTTTATCTAAGCATTGGCTTTGTGTATCATTGAGATGACAAGGCTTTGAAATTATTGTCTTTTAATCCTTTAACAATTTATTCTGTAATTCCTTTACCAAATATCAAATCACATTCATAAATATTGTATACTCATTTTCACCAATAGTTAGATAAATCTTGCTTTCTTCTATGCCATAAATTCAATTCAAAATCTTTTATAGTTTATAAATATATTTTTTGAGAAGATAGGCTTTAAGGAATCAAGACGAAGAAGCTGACTCATGCTAGCCTTCATTGAATTAAGTATATATTTTTTTTTTTTATTTTTTGACAGGCAGAGTGGACAGTGAGAGAGAGAGACAGAGAGAAAGGTCTTCCTTTGCCGTTGGTTCACCCTCCAATGGCCGCAACGGCTGGCACACTGCAGACGGCGCACCACGCTGATCCGATGGCAGGAGCCAGGTACTTATCCTGGTCTCCCATGAGGTGCAGGGCCCAAGCACTTGGGCCATCCTCCACTGCACTCCCTGGCCACAGCAGAGAGCTGGCCTGGAAGAGGGGCAACCGGGACAGAATCCGGCACCCCGACCGGAACTAGAACCCGGTGTGCCAGCGCTGCAAGGCGGAGGATTAGCCTAGTGAGCCGCGGCGCCGGCCCTGAATTAAGTATATTACTTCTATGTTGTTTCCTTCCTAAAAAACTTTTGGTTATGTCAAAACGCATTGAAAGAGCAAAACTTCTAGTATATAATGTTTATTTTTAAACACACTGAAAATAATGGGATTCCTTACATACCATCATATAGGTCAATATAATTTCTGTAATTGAGCATACAATTTAACTTTCAGTTTAGGCACAGACAAAATGATAACTATGGTTTATATAATTTTCATTGCCTAATAAAAGAAAAATCAACTCCTAAGGATTATTAGTATTATTTCTTTGAAATGAATTTTAAATGGCATGTATCACCTGGGACTTCATTAAATAGATATTGAACTAAACAATATGTGGTGCAGTTAAAAATGTTTTTACAGTGGAAAACTTAGATTTCTCATATAGGGTGATGGTTGGATTTTATCTGGGCCCTGTATAACTGGAGAATGGTGATGGTTAAGAATATACTTCTGTGGCCACCATTGTGGTATGATGGATAAAGCCACAGTCTGTGACACTGCTATCCCATATGGGCACCAGTTCCTGTCTGATTGCTCCACTTCTAACTCATCTCCCTGCTAATGGCCTGGGAAAGCAGTGAAAGATGACCCAAGTGTTTTGGTCCCTGTCACCTACTTGGGAGACCCAAATGAAGCTCCTGGCTTCTGGCTTCTGTTTGGCCCAGCACTAGCCTTTATTGCCATCTGGGAAGTGAACCAGTGGATGGAAGATCTCTCTCTCTCTCTCTCTCTCTCTCTCTCCCCCTCTTGCTTTCTTTCGCTCTCTCAGTCCCACTCTGTGTGTGTCTGTGTCTGTTTTCTCTGTGTAATTCTGATTCTCACATTAAGAATGCACTCCTCCCCAGAACTTTTGTTCTCCAGCAAGAGTTCATTATAAAAGAACCACCCTTCACTGTGTAAATTTCTGTCTCTTTTTGCATGACTCCATTAATAAGTACACCAAAGACATCTTTATTTACCTGCTAATAAAATGCCAGATACCTTCCTTTTCTTTGAGACTCTCATCAACGTGATCATTCTTCTTATGCAATATGCTGAAAAAAAAATTCCTTAATTACACAAGTGAATCTGTCTTCCATATATTGATGTTATATAGGAATTGGGAGTATGATAATAGAACATTTTTATTTTCAGGGTTTCTATCTTGGACACTTCACTAATTTCCTATTAAAGAGAGTTTAAATAATAGGTCCAAAACCTAGTTCTCATTTTTGAAAGTTTAATTTTTATACATATTTTGTGACTCTCATGGCTATCCCAAAGCCTGATGTTTGCATCTATGCATACTTACTGTTCTAATTCTGAGAATAGTAAGTAATATTTATAAATTTGATGGGATAACTAGGTAAAATTGAAGACAAGGAAAAGAAAAAAATGCAAAAGGATAATTTCAGACTTTTTGTTCTCTCCAGGGCTTTAGTCTTGACTTGCTAATTTGTGCAGAATCTCTCATCCATGAGTTCAACATTCTGTGATGTCTATTTCTACAGAATGAGTTCATAATGACATTTCTATTTGCATATTCTGCTTTACTGCTTGTATTTTCTGTCCTGTTTTGTTAGCAGTGGGACATGAGACAAGAAATTCTGGCCTTAACAGTTACAAGTATGAATTTGAGTGTTGGCACTTCCTGTTCAGAGGTACAAGTTTCAATTCCATTATTAAGTTATTGTCCAGCATACATATTTTAAATACTTTTGCTCTTTCCAGAAAATATCAAAGATTTCCTTTCCTTTGTTTTCCTTCCAAGCTGAAAGTAAAGCAAGTTATTTTAGAAAACAAAGGCAAGCCGGCGCTGCGGCTCACTAGGCTAATCCTCCACCTTGCGGCCCCGGCACCCCGGGTTCTAGTCCCGGTCAGGGCGCCGGATTCTGTCCCGGTTGCCCCTCTTCCAGGCCAGCTCTCTGCTGTGGCCAGGAAGTGCAGTGGAGGATGGCCCAAGTACTTGGGCCCTGCACCCCATGGGAGACCAGGAGAAGTACCTGGCTCCTGCTAAAAAGCACGTGGCAGCAGCCATTGGAGGGTGAACCAACAGAAAAGGAAGACCTTTCTCTCTGTCTCTCTCTCTCACTGTCCCCTCTGCCTGTCAAAAAAAAAAAAAAAAAAAAAAAAAAAAAAAAAAAAAAAGGCAGACTCTATTCACATGAGAAACGTATGCAGTTTTAGTTGGTCTTCCATTTAAGTGCTTTTGCAGAGTTAATCAAATTTTACAGGCAACCATAGACGAATATAAAGACATCATGTAAATCTTAGATTAGTCTACTTGGTTGCTGTATTGAAATGAATGCATAAGCAACACTTCAAGTCTTGGTTAGAATAGGAATGAAGCTATTTTTGCTTCCTATATTTTGAATTAATCATTACTATGAACACTTATTATCATCTTATTTGATGAACCCAGATTTACTTGTAATAAAACTTGAAGAATTGTATTTGTTTGGATAAAAAGAGACATTTCCGCTATTTGTTTCATCGAACAGCATTCTTTACCTGCCATTGTAGCTATCCTTAAACAACTTTAAGAGAAAAATAAAACTTAAAAATGGAACAGGCATTTACCCTGATAATTAATACAGAGATTAGCATTTCCATGTTCAACATCAGAGTATATGGGTTCAAATCCTGGCTCTGGCTCCTGATTCCAGCTTCCTGCCAATGTAGACCCTGGGAAGCAGTGGCAATGATTGTTCATATCATGGGGTTCCTACCACATATGTGGGAGACCTGGAGTGAGTTACTCCAATTTTTAGCCTTGTTCAACAGTTCTGAGCATTTGGATAGGGTTTTAGTAGATTAGTGTCCTCTCTAACCTCTCTTTCTTTCTGCCTCTCAAATAAACACAAATAATAAATTAAGTAACTAAGTTATATTTAATATAATATTTTTAAATGCTTCATTTTGTATTAAATCAAAAAAGTTTCAATCATAGCATTCTCATAATGGTGAGTCATAGTATGAATGATATTGAAAAGAAAAGGATTTATAAAAAGCAGCAAAAGTTTTTGCCTAAGATCCCAAATCTAAGCACTACGTTGCTACATGTAAATATTCTGGGGGAAACTAACATTTATTTAATACAAATGTTTTCTAAAAATGCAGAAATAAACTTGAAATTATTAACTCATTCTAGGTGCATGCATTTTTATTAACCACTTTACCTTCTACAGATGATAATCTGTGGTTCTGATATTTACTTGCAATTTCTAATGAAGTATAATTTATTCTTGCATAAAATATATCATCAAAATCTTATATGAACTTAATTAAGTTTGATTTTATCACAATCTTGATGTTCACAGTAGCATCAGGAAGAGACATTTGAGATGTTTGCTAATTATCTCTTTTTTTAAGATTTATTTATTTATTTGAAAGTCAGAGTTACACAGAGAGGAGAGGCAAAGAGAGAGGTCTTTCATCTGATGGTTCACTCCGATGGCTACTACAGCCAGAGCTACGCCTATCCGAAGCCAGGAACCAGGAGCTTCTTCCAGGTCTCCCACGCAGGTGCAGGGTCCCAAAGACCTAGACCATCTTCTACTGCTTTCCCAGGCTACAGCAGAGAACTGGATCAGAAGTGGAACAGCAGGGACTAGAACTGGCGCCCATATGGGATGCTGGCATTTCAGGCCAGGGCATTAACCCACTGGGCCACAGGGCTGGCTCCATAAGTATCTCTTTTTTAAAAAACAGATTTCTTTATTTATCTGAAAGACATACTTACAGAGAGAGAAGAACAGAGAGAGAGAGAGAGAGAGAGAGAGAGAAAGGGAGAGAAAGAGAGGGAGATCTTCCATCTGCTAATTCACTCTTCAAACTGCAGGGCAGAGACAGGCTGAAACCAGGAGCCAAAAGCTTAGTTGTGTGGTCTTAGTACTTGGGCCATCTTCTGCTGATTTTCCTTGCACATTAGCGGGGAGCATATTGGAAGTGGAACAGTTGGAACGCAAACTGACTCCCATATAAGATGTCAGCATAGCAGGCAAATAATGAATTTTTCCAAAGTTAGATCAGATTATGTATTGAGAACATGTGATTTACATTGTCTATGGTCAATTTCACAAGAAAGCATTACTTAGGCTTTCTAAGACTTGAGTGGAAAAAGGATATGTAGCCAATGCAATAACTTAAGGGAACAACTGGTATGAATGTAAATCTGTCAATAGGGAGCTCCATATATTGATAGTAATTTTAATTTTAAAACCCAAGTATATAAAAGGAGCAAGAAAAGAAACAAATAAAAGGAGAAGAGCAACCAAATCTGAAAAGGCATTCATAAATCCTTATTCTCTTATATAAATGTACTTTGGAATTCCTAACAAAAGTGGTTGAGCAAATTTTAAACTATGGAAAGTAAGGAAAAATGGGTGAGTTTTTTAAGAAGTTTTGGAAAAAAAAATCATCAGATCTCTGTTGAGTTTATGTGGAAATCTTATAATAATAAAAGCATATTCCCTTTGACCAATAATCCCACTTCTCCTACAACAATAAAAGTATCAGTCTCTAAGCATCTAATAAAATTTTTGTGATAATGAAAACAAAAAATTATCTTAATATCCATCACAAGAGAGATGATTAGATACTTTACACTATACCTACATTATAAAATATATTGGAGTATTCCAAATGAATAAAGTTGATATACATAATAATAAAGGAAGTTGTATAGGATAAATTAAGTAAAAACAAACAAGTAATATGAGTTCTGTATTTACTATTTACAAAATAAATCAAATGTGTTTATATGGGTAAAGTGAATATAATTCTCTACATCAAACTCAAGTGTTCAGGGAATGTAACTTCAAGTTATTTTCTGTAAGTAGGTTTTATGTTATTAGATACTGAGATTTAATTTCAATGAATTAAGTAGTTCATTAATTTTACCTTGCCACTCACTCCCCAAGAGTTTTTCTGCTTCTGTAATGTTTCACAGTGCTAAAGCACTGACAAAAACTGTGTAGATCATCTTTGTCCATTGTCAGCTATCTGTTTTGAAATATGTGAGGCTTTATTTTTCATTGCATGATCTTCTCTTGACACTCTACGCAATCTGGAATTGTGCTCTCCTTGGCTGTGAGAAGAAAGTTTTTAGAAATCAAGTAAAGAATCTTGGAGTTAAAGAGATTGCTCCACTTCTCATACAGCTCTCAGCTAATGGCTTGGGAAATGCAATGGAAGATGGCCCAAGTATTTGGATACCTGCCACCCATATAGGAGATCCAGATGAAGCTCCTGGATCCTGGATATGCCTGACCCAGCAATGGACATTGCAGCCATCTAGGGAGTGAACTGCAAGATGGAAGCTATCTCTCTTGTCACTCCCTCTCAGTAACTCTGACTTCCAAAAAATAAGTAAATCTTTAAAACAACAAAGAAGTGTGTATACAGCATAATGACCTAAGTGAAACATTACCAAGTCTTCACTTATAAAATTAGGAAAAATTTTTCACGAGGAGAAATATAAAAATTACTCCTTAATAGCAGAATTTAATGACAGAAAGAATGGTCCATGCCAAGATGGGTTCAGCTCAGAAGTGAAGACATTAATAATAATGTTGATACTGATGAGCTTTTATAAGGGCTTCACTGTCTAACATAGATTGTTTTCCTTTTAAAGTTGCAAATATATTAAAATTTAAATTTTTTTAAGTGGGAGGTAAAAGTGGCAAAGTTTATTAAGGAAGGGACATCCGTAAAGACAGATGGGCACCTCTCCAGACAGGACCTGAGAGAGAGTGCCATCCCTTGGACGGGGCGGGGGGTAGAACAAGGTTACATGATTGAGTGGAAAGATTACACCTGGCCAGGCAGGCGGGCAGCTCAGCAGATAGGCAGAGGGCTGAGTGCACAGTCCGGTTGAGGCCTAGGGCTTTTAAGGAGATGGGTCTTGCTTCCCCACCTCTGTTCCCCTTGGAACAAAGGGCTTTTTGGATGTAAATAGAAAAACTTCTATCTGAGTTTTCTCTTGAAGGTCTGAAACAAAGGACTTTATGGATGCAAATGCTATCAGACAGGAGGAAGGGTGGGCAGGACCCGCTAGAGAATTGGGATCTGGAGCAGGGTATTTGAAATGCAGATACTGGGCTGCACCTGAGAGATATCTGGTAGAAGGGGTCAGGGCAGGGCAGGATGTGAATACCGGGCTGCCCCTGAAACACCATCAGGATGACCCTGAGATGCAGCATATGCTGGACATAGATGTCTTCTCTTTAGGCCTCTATGTCGCACACACATAAGCTCGTATCTGACTTCCTACCTAACATTCCCCCCTCAAGAGGCAATACCCAAAAATCTTCTTTGGGATTATGGATGGAGATCCGTTTTCTGTAACTTCTTCAAAGCTGGCATGTGGATGTCGAGGGGGTTTTGGGTATTTCCTCTTGCTATGTGTCTTATGGTGTGTGACAGTGGTCTTGGAAAGACTGTCCTGCTCAGTCCAGAGGGCTGCTCAGGTCATCCAGTGGAATGGGCTGGAAGCCTTGTCTGACAACCACTTGGAGTTCGACAGCTTTTAGTCTGTTAGAGACAAAACGAACAAGGGCATTAAAAACACACAGTGCAAAGAGAAGCAGCAAGATTACAGAAGTTATTGGGCCAAGGAGAGGAAATATCCAGGATTTCCATGACCAGATATCAGGTCAGAAATCCCAGCCTTGCTTGGCCTGGTCCTGGAGGTGCTTGGCTTTGTCCAGGAAAGTACGAATTTGGGTTTGTACCTGTCCAGTCCGATTGACCCAGAGACAACATTCTTCCTGGAGCATGGCACATACACCTCCCTGAGCGGCAGTTGGCATGTCCAACACTCGTCTGTTTTGGAGAACAACTGCAGCCAAAGAGTTGATCTGATTTTGGAGAGTGAAGAGAGATGCTGCTATTTGGGTGTTAAGAGTAGCCAGTTCGGAGGAGAGGCTGGTATACATTTTGTTTGCTGATACTGCCCCTGTTGTGCCTGTAGCAACTCCTGCCACTCCAGCCACCGTGCTGATCCCTACCAGGATGGGGATCAGAGGGGGAATCCTCTTGGAGAGTCGAGAAGTACTGTGTAAGGGAATCGGTATGGAGGCTGAAACATTAGCAACAGATATAGTAGACAGGACATAGGCCAGGGTACAGACCCCTGTCCAGTTAGAAGGCAAGCATTGGTAAGCAAGAGTCCCACAGACAAAGTATATCCCCCCTGTGGGAGGGAGGCACCCAGAGAGGTGGTGTATGCTAAGTGGGGAATTTTCAGTAGTGGAACGTTTGAAGAAGTATGTGGCAGCAAAGGAAGCTGCAGTTAGTGGACTAAAACATGGGGTGTTGTTGTGGGACGTACTGCTTGTCCAATCTTCCCAGAACATCACCCGTCTAGTAGTGTCAATGGAAGTCCGTGCTAACTTACCATCCCCATGAATGAGGGAGCAATTATCTATTCCTATGCTGCCCCAATTAGAATTGGCCATTAGAGCAAGATGTTTACATGACAGAGGCCTTCCCTGGCAGAAGCCCCCTGTATATTGGAGCTGATGTGCCACAGATACGTTTGGAAGAGAGGAGAAGAGCAACGGGGGCTTGATGGGGAGTGCCCGATCCTTGGTATACATTGTTACAGTAAAGTTACAGGAAGAGCTATTTAGAGATCCCACAGGGTGTCCTTATGGAAACTCAGGAGAGCTGAGGCACAGGGGGGCTTTTGCCCTCAACGTGACCTTAGTATAGATAGGTCCTATAACAGGGTGTGAGAGGCTGTCCTTTTTAACTGATGCACGAACACCCTGATGCCCAGTAGAAGTTGAGTAGTACATAAATCCCGCTGTCTGAGCCCATTCCCTTCGAGAGGTTGGCCATGCTTCCCCAGATGAGCCCTGCACCACCAGGCAAATCCAGCAGGAGTGGCCATAGGAGGTGTTGGCCAATAGATTAACTGCAGCCTGGAGTGGCCTGATAAAGGGTGAGGCATCAGTTAGGAGTACAGGTGGGAAGCATGCCAGTAGGAGGAAGAAGGGAAGGCTTTGGGAGGGCATCTTTACTTATCTGGGCCCCTCCTAAACAGTAGGCATAAATCTTCCAGAGGCTCCGCTGACCAAGCTTCTTTAGGTCCACGATCTTGCTGGTCTTCAGGGCAGTACGACTTCACCCTGGTATGGTGGATCCAGCTGGGGATGCCGGGCACTTTGATCACTGTAGATGTGGAAAGTAAGACAGTGTATGGCCCTTTCCACGTGGGAGCAAGCTGGGACTTGGGAGAGCTGTCTTTCCAGGTTTTAAGCAGGACCTGCGTTCTTGGCTCATATAAGTGGGATGGGCTGGCGTCCTGGTCTGTGTGGAGCCCGAGATCCCGAATTGTCTTCTGAAATTGAGCCAAGGAAATAAAATATTTGATGGCATCATTGGCTTCTATATCTACCAGGATATCTGAATGCAGGAAAGGCCTCCCATAAAAAGCCTCAAAGGGGCTTAGGGAGAGCTGGGAGGTGGGTCCTGTCCTAATTCTGAGTAGAGCAATGGGAAGGATAGAAATCCAGTTTTGACTAGTTAAATTGTTATTTAAAACATCCCTAGTCTGTAATTGAGAATTTCTTATAGAATACTAATGTGATTATTTTGTTTTTGTAAAGAAGTGTTTAGGATTATATTTCATCTCCATGTTTTTCTTTTATTTTGTTTAAGATTTATTTATTTACTTATTTTAATGTCAGAGAGTGATAGAGAGAGTAAACTTCTGCCTTCTGTTTCCCTCCACAAATACCTACAACAGCCATGGCTGGTGCAGACTGAAAACAGAAGCCAGGAACTCCATGCTAGCTCCACCTGGGTGGCAGAATGACCATATTGCATTCTCGAGATTCATTAACTGGAAGCTGAATCAAATGCACAACAGCTTGGATTTGAACTGGCACAGCATTATGGGATGACAGCATCATAAGCAGCAGCTTAACCCATTGTACCACAGTACAGACTCTTGAATATAGGTTTAACATTTATAATCAGAAATTTATAATGGGAAAATAGCATTACAGTAAATAATTGCTTAGATATAGAGTATCACTTAGCATCCACCAGATAGGAAAAAAGAGTTTGGGGCTATAACACTTAAACTCCAGAATCACTACCCAGTTTCAGATATTACAAAATTGAACATGAACACCTCTGTGAATTCTCCAGGAGACACAAGGCCAATCAGAACGACCTCTGTTTTGATCTCCGAGTTCGCTGGGGCTTAAGAGAAGAAATGAGAAGAGAAGGTCATTCACATGTGCTCAGCACCATTTCTCCTTCCTATGGTGAACAGTCATTCAAAAGAAACTTTGTGGAGGGTTCCAAGATGACTGAATAGGGAAAAAACATGCTGATTTTGAGGAGGGAGAGAGAATAAAAGCAGAGGGAAAGATAATAGAAGAAGAAAAGAAAAGATAATAGAAGTCTTCCCAGAGGAGACTTGAAGGGAAGATTGCAGAGGAAATTCTTACAGAGGAAGAAGGCTGCCATGGAGCAGTGTGGAAAGAGCTAATGTGTACCAGAGAGTGAGGACACCACTCATGAATCCCACAGCTGGGGGCTAGAAGAGATGCCAGCTTCAGAGAGCTAGGTGAAGGAAGACTAAGGCAGCTCATGTCACTGGTGATGTTGCATAAACAACATTTGAGCACTTACTAGAATTCCTGACCACACCCAGCACATGCTTCTTGGTATTCACTGAAGAAGCAGACATTCCACTAAGACACAGAGGCATGGATCAACATTGGAGAAAACCAACAAGTATTTCCACAAATACCTAAAAATAAGTGCAAAAATATAAGAAACAAGAACAAAGAAGACAACATTAACACCCCTAAAGGAACACAGACACACTTCAATATTAGAAGGTGAAGACAAATGGATTGATGAAATGCCTATAAAGGAATTTAGAAGAATGATCATAGGATTACTCAGAAATGATGAGAGGGCTGGTGCCTTGGCTCACTAGGCTAATCTTCCACCTACGGCGCTGGCACCCTGGATTCTAGTCCTGGTTGGGGTGCCAAATTCTGTCTCGGTTGCTCCTCTTCCAGTCCAGGTCTCTACTATAGCCTGGAAGGGCAGTGGAGGATGGCCCAGGTCCTTGGGCCCTGCACCCATATGGGAGACCAGGAGGAAGCACCTGGCTCCTGGCCTTGGATCGGCACAGCATGCCGGCTGCAACACGTTGGTCATAGCAGCCACTTGGGGGAGTGAACCAATGGAAAAAAGAAGACCTTTCTTTCTGTCTCTCTCTCTCTCACTGTCCACTATGCCTGTCAAAAAAAAAAAAAAAAAAAAAAAAAAAGACGTGATGAGAGACAAATTCATGAGATAAAAAAATCTATACTGGACACAAATGATAAATTTTCCTGTAAGATACAGATAAAAAGAGAAACCAAACAAATATTAAAAATGAAGAATTCAACATGTCAAATAAAAATATGGTAGGAAGGCTTAATAACAGACTAGATGAGGCAGAAGAAAAAATATTCAAGCTAGAGGACAGATCTTTGAAAATATTTCAGTCAGAACAAAAAAGCAAAATAAATTAGAAAAATTTAAAACTGTGTTTATCATTTATGTGATATGGTCAAATGACCTGAAGGTGTAGAAAAAGTAAATGTATTAGAAGGCCTATTCAGTGAAATAATAGCATTAAAAAAGCTTATGGCACCAGAATACCAGATTTCAAGATGTACTACAAGGTAGTTATAGTCAAAACAGTCTGGTACTGATAAAAATGTACACATGTAGAACAATGTAACAAATAGAAACTCTGGAAATCAATCCGCACATCTCCAACCAAGTTAGCTTTGACAAATGAGCTAAAATCAATCTCTGAAGCAAGAACAGTCTCTTCAACAAATGGTGCTGGGAAAATGGGCTCTACACATGCAAAAGTATGAAGCAGAACCTATACCTTATTCCTTATACAAAAATCAACTCAAAATACATCAAAGACACAAATATATGACAAAATATCATCAAATTGCTAGAGAACACAGGAAACTCTAAAAGACATTTGTATAGGCAAAGACTTTTTGGAAAAGACTCCAGGCAATCAAGCACAGGCAATCAAAGTGAAACTTGACAAAAGGGATTACATCAAGCTGAGAAGCTTCTGCACTGCAAAAGAAACACTGAGCAAAATGAAGAGGCAATGGACAGAATGGGAGATAATATTAATCCCGATAGAAGATTAATATCCAGAATTTATGAAGAGTTTAAGAAATTCAACAAGAAAGCAAACAATCTAGTTAAGTAATGAGTAAAGACTTGAACAGGAATTTTTTAAGAGAAAATTCCAATGGCCAACAAACACTTAAAAAAATTCTCAGAATGACAAACTATCTGGGAAGTGCAACTCAAAACTACAATAAGTTTACCTCTCTCCAATTAGAATGGCTCTCATATATAAATCAACAAACAATAAATGCTGGTGAGAATGTGAGGAAAAAAGATACCCTAATTCATTGTCAGTGGGAATGTAAACTTGTGCAGCCATTGTGGAAGACAATACGGAGATCCCTTAAAAGATGAAAAAAAAATTATCATATAATGCAGCCATCCCACTCTTGGGAATTTATCCAAAAGAAACTAAATCAGCAAATGAAAGAGTTATCTTTACTCTACTATTTATTGCAGCTATATTCACAATAGGTAAGATAAGTAATCAACTCAGATGCCCATCAAATAATGACTGGAAGCACATAATGTGGTAGATAAACACTATGGAATAATACTCATCTGTAAAAAAGAATGAAATCCTGTCTTTTGCAGGAATATGGATGCAACTGGAAACCATTATACTTAGTGAGATAAGCCAGTGCCATAAAGACAAATACTATACATTTTCTCTGATCTGTGGATAATATACAGTACAAAAAAGTACAATTATTTGTGTTGCATTGTCCATAAAAATATTCCTGTAAAAATTGTTGAGAGGAAATGGTTTAAAGTCTTTTTTAGCTTTACATTTAGTAAATATAAATTTCCAAAGTATAGTTTATGGATTACAATCGCTCCCCCCCCCATAACTTCCATCCAACTCGCATGCCTCCCATCTCCTGCTCCCTCTCCCATCCCATTCACATCAAGATTCATTTTCAATTCTCTTTATATACAGAAGATCAGTTTAGCATACATTAAGTAAAGATTTAATCAGTTTGCACCCACACGGAAATACAAAGTGTAAAAAACTGTTTCAGTACTAGTTACAGCATTACTTCACATTAGACAACACATTAAGGACAGATCCCACATGAGGAGTAAGTACACAGTTACTCCTGTTGTTCACTTAACAATTTGACACTCTTGTTTATGGCATCAGTAATCTCCCTAGGCTCTAGTCATGAGTTGCCAAGGCTATGGAAGCCTTTTGGGTTCGCCGACTTCAATCTTATTCAGACAGGGTCATAGTCAAAGTGGAAGTTCTCTCCTCCCTTCAGAGAAAGGCACCTCCTTCTTTGATGGCCCTGTTCTTTCCACTGGGATCTCACTCATAGAGATCTTTCATTTAGGTCATCTTTTTTTTTTTTTTCTTGTTGCCAGATTGTCTTAGCTTTCCATGCCTAAAATACTCTCATGGGCTCTTCAGCCAGATGTGAATGCCTTAAGGGCTGATTCTGAGGCCAGAGTGCTGTTTAGGACATCTGCCATTCTATGAGACTGCTGTGTATCCCGCTTCCCATGTTGGATTGTTCTCTCCCTTTTTGATTCTATCAGTTAGTATTAGCAGACACTAGTCTTGTTTGTGTGATCCCTTTGTCACTTAGACCTATCAGTGTGATCAATTGTGAACTGAAATTGATCACTTGGACTAGTGAGATGGCATTGGTACATGCCACCTTGATGGGATTGTATTGAAATCCCCTGGCAAATTTCCAACTCCACCATTTGGGGCAAGTCCGATTGAGCATGTCCCACATTGTACATCTCCTTCCTCTCTTATTCCCACTCTTATATTTAACAGGGATCACTTTTCAGTTAAATTTAAACACCTAAGAATAATTGTGTGTTAATTACAGAGTTCACATGATACTACTGGAACAAAAAAAAATACTAACAGGGATAAAGTATTACATTGTACATCAACAGTCAGGGACAAGAGCTGATCAAGTCACTGTTTCTCATAGTGTCCATTTCACTTCAACAGGTTTCCGCTTTGGTGCTCAGTTACTTGTTGACAATCAGGGAGAACATATGATATTTGTCCCTTTGGGACTGGCTTATTTCACTCAGCATGATGTTTTCTGGATTCCTCCATTTTGTTGCAAATGACTGGAATTCATTATTTTTGACTGCTGTATAGTATTCTATAGAGTACATGTTCCATAATTTCTTTATCCAGTCTACTGTTGATGGGCATTTGGGTTGGTTCCCGGTCTTAGCTATTGTGAATTGAGCTGCAATAAACATTAATGTGCAGACAGCTTGTTTGTTTTCCAATTTAATTTCTTTTGGGTAAATTCCAAGGAGTGGGATGGCTGGGTTGTATGGTAGGGTTATATTCAGGTTTCTGAGGAATCTCCAGACTGACTTCCATAGTGGCTTGACCAGTTTGCATTCCCACCAACAGTGGGTTAGTGTCCCTTTTTGCCCACATCCTCGCCAGCATCTATTGTTGGTAGCTTTCTGAATGTGAGCCATTCTAACCGGGGTGAGGTGAAACCTCATTGTGGTTTTGATTTGCATTTCCCTAATTGCTAGTGATCTTGAACATTTTTTCATGTGTCTGTTGGCCATTTGGATTTCCTCTTTTGAAAAATGTCTATTGAGGTCCTTGGCCCATCTCTTAAGTGGATTGTTTGTTTTGATGTTGTGGAGTTTCTTGGTTTCTTTGTAGAGTCTGGTTATCAACCCTTTATCTGTTGTATAGTTGGCAAATATTTTTTCCCATTCTGTCTGTTGCCTCTTGACTCTCCTGACTGTTTCTTTTGAAGCACAGAAACTTCTCAATTTGATGCAATCCCAAATGTTAATTTTGCTTTGACTGCCTATGCTTCTGGGGTATTTTACAAGAAGTCTTTGCCAGTACCTATATCTTGCAGGGTTTCTCCAATGCTCTCTAATAATTTGATGGTGTCAGGTCATAGATTTAAGTCTTTCATCCATGTTGAGTGGATTTTTGTGTAAGGTGAAAGGTAGAGATCTTGCTTCATGATTCTGCACATGGAAATCCAATGTTCCCAGCACCATTTGTTGAATAGACTGTCCTTACTCCAGGGATCAGTTTTGGATCCTTGATCAAATATAAGTTGGCTGTAGATGTTTGGGTTGATTTCTGGTATTTCTATTCTGTTGCATTGGTCTATCCATCTGTTTCTGTACCAGTACCATGCTGTTTTGATTACAACTGCCCTGTAGTATGTCCTGAAATGTGGTATTGTGATGCCTCTGGCTTTGTTTTTGTTGTACAAGATTGCTTTAACTATTCAAGGTCTCCTGTGTCACCATAAGAATTTCAGCATCATTTTTTCCAGATCTGAGAAGAATGTCTTCGGTATCTTGATTGGTATTTCATTGAATCTATAAATTGCTTTTGGGAGAATGGACATTTTGATGATATTGATTCTTCCAATCCATGAGCATGGAAGATTTTTCCATTTTTTGGTATCCTCTTCTAGTTCTCTCTTTAAGATTTGGTAATTCTCATCCTAGAGATTTTAACATCCTTGGGTAGTTTATTCCAAGGTATTTGATTGTTTTTGTAGCTATAGTGAATGGGATTGATCTTAGAAGTTCTTCCTCAGCCGTGGTATTGCCTGTGTATACAAAGGCTGTTGTTTTTTGTGCATTGATTTTATATCCTGCTACTTTGCCAAACTCCTCTGTGAGTTCCAATAGTCTCTTAGTAGAGTTCTTTGGGTCCCCTAAATAAAGAATCCTATCATCTGCAAAGAGAGATAGTTTGAGTTCTTCCTTCCCAATTTGTATCCCTTTAATTTCTTTTTCTTGCCTAATAGCTCTGGCTAAAACTTCGAGAACTATATTGAATAGCAGTGGTGAGAGTGGGCATCCCTGTCTGGTACCAGATCTCAGTGGAAATGCTTCCAACTTTTCCCCATTCAATAGGATGCTGGCCCTGGGTTTTTCATAAATTGCTTTGATTTTGTTGAGGAATGTTCTTTCCATACCTAGTTTGCTTAGAGTTTTCATCATGAACGGGTGTTGTATTTTATCAAATGCTTTCTCGGCATTTGAGATAATCATATGGTTTTTTTCTGTATTCTGTTAATGTGGTGTGTCACATTGATTGTTTTGCGCACATTAAACCATCCCTGCATACCAGGGATAAATGCCACTTGGTCTGGGTGGATGACCTTTCTAATGTGTTGTTGCATTCTATTGGCGAGAATTTTATTGAGGATTTTTGCTTCTATGTTCATCAGGGATATTGGTCTATAATTTTCTTTCAGTGCTGCATCTTTTTCCAGCTTAGGAATTAAGGTGATGTTGGATTCATAGAATGAATTTGGGAGGATTCCCTCATTTTTGATTGTTCTGAATAGTTTGAGAAGAATTGGAGTTAGTTCTTCTTTAAATGTCTGGTAGAATTCAGCAGCGAATCCATCTGGTCCTGGGCTTTACTTTATTGGGAGGGCCTTTATTATTGTTTCAATTTCTGTCTCAGTTATGGGTCTGTTTAGGTTTTCTATGTCTTCCTGGTTCAATTTAGGTAGGTTGCATGTGTTCAGGAATCTATCCATTTCTGATAGATTTCCCTGTTTGCTGGCATACAGGTCCTTGCAGTAATTTCTGATGATTCTTTTTATTTCTGTGGTGTCTGTTGTTACATTTCCTTTTACATCTTTGATTTTATTGATTTGGGTCTTTTCTCTTTTTTTTTAAGTTAGTTGGGCCAATGGGGTGTCAATTTTGTTTATTTTTTCAAAAAACCAGCTCCTCATTGGGCTGATTTTTTGTGATACTTTTTTTGATTCAATCCTGATGATTTCTTCTCTGATTTTAATTATTTTTCTTCTCCTACTAGATTTCGGTGTAGTTTGCTGCAGATTTTCTAGATCCTTGAGATGAATTGAAAGCTCATTTATTTGGTGCCTTTCCAATTTCTTTATGTAGGCACGTATTGTTATAAACTTTTCTCATAACACTGCTTTTGCTGTATCCCATAAGTTTTGGTATGTTGTGCTGTTATCCTCATTTACTTCCAGAAAAATTTTGATTTCTCTTGTAATTTCTTCTATGACCCATTGTTCATTCAGGAGCATGTTGTTCAATCTCCATGTGTTTGCGTATGCTCTAGGGATTTCCTGAGTTGCTAATTTCCAACTTCATTCCTCTATGGTCTGAGAAGCTGCATTATATGATTCTAATTCTTTTGAATTTGCTGAGACTTGCTTTATGGCCTAGTATGTGGTCAATCCTAGAGAAGGTTCCATGTACTGCTGAGAAGAATATAAATTCTTTATGTGTAGGATGAAAAGTTCTGTAGATATCTGTTAGAACCATTTGGACTATAGTGTCGTTGAATCTGCTGTATCCTTGTTGATCTTCTGTCCTGTTGATCTGTCTATTTCTGAGAGTGGAGTATTGAAGTCCCCCAGTACTATTGTATTGGAGTCTAAGTCTCCCTTTAAGTCCCTTAACAAATCTTTTAAATAAACCAGTGCCCTGTAATTTTGTGCATATACATTGATAATCGTTATATCTTCCTGTTGAATTGATCCCTTAATCATTATATACTGCCAGTCTTTGTCTCTCTTAACAGCTTTTGTGTTAAAGTTTATTTTGTCTGATATTAAGATGGCTACGTCCACTCTTTTTTCATTTCTGTTGACATGGTATATCTTTTTCCAGTCTTTCACTTTCAGTCTGTATGCATCTTTGTTGGAAAGATGTATTGCTTGTAAGCAGCAAATAGATGGGTTTTGTTCCTTAACCCAATCAGCCAATCGGTGTCTTTTAACTGGACAGTTCAGGCCATTAACGTTCAATGTGACTATTGATAAGTAGTAAATTGCCCTGCCATTTGCCCAAGATATTTTCTAATATATGCTTTGAACTTCCTATGATCTTTTGCTGTGAGGTTTCCTTCACTTACCTTCTTTCATATTGATGACCATGTTCTGTGTTTCTGTGAGTAACACATCTTTAAGCATCTTTTGCAGGGCTGGACAAGTGGCAACAAATTCTTTCAATTTCTGTTTGCTATGAAAGGTCTTTATTTCACCTTCATTCACAAATGAGAGCTTTTCTGGATATAGTATTCTGGGCTGGCAGTTTTTCTCTCTTAGTACCTGGGCTATGTCTCACCATTCCCTTCTAGCCTGTAGGGTTTCTGATGAGAAGTCTGCTGTGAGTCCAATTGGAGATCCTCTGAGAGTAATCTGACGTTTCTCTCTTGCACATTTTAGGATCTTTTCTTTATGTTTCACTGTGGTGAGTTTGATTATAATGTGTCGTGGTGAGCATCTCTTTTGGTCATGTTTACTAGGGGTTCTATGAGCTTCCTGTACTAGGATGTCTCTGTCCTTCTCCAAACCTTGGAATTTCTCTGCAAGTATCTCACTAAAAAGACCTTCTTATCCTTTCTCTCCATGCCTTCAGGAACTCCTAGAACCCAAATGTTGGGTTTTTTAATAGTATCCTGTAGATTCCCGACAATATTTTTTAGATTTCTAATTTCCTCTTCTTTTCTTTGGTTTGACTGTAAACTTTCCTGTACTCTTTCTTCTAAGTCCAATATTCTCTCTTCTGTTTCAGTGACTCTGTTTTAAGGCTCTCTAATGTGTTTTTCATTTTATCTATTGAGCTCTTCATTTCATTTTGATTTCTCTTCACTGTCACACTTTAGTGTTCTACTAGTTTCTGAGTTTCACTTTGATTCCTCCTTAAGATTTCATTTTCTTGAAGGAGATTTTCTATCCTGTCCAGTATGAATTTCCGTAGCTCAAACATTTGTTTTTAAAAACTTCTAATTGTTCTTATCATAAATTTTTTGAAATCTGTATCTTGCATTTCTTCCATCTCATCATCTTCATAATCTTGGCTTGGGGTGTCTTGTTCATTTGGGGGTTAATAATGTCTTCCTTGTTCTTGTTTCCTTGGTTTCTGCGTTTGTTGCTTGGCATTGTGGAGATATTCTTTGGATTCTTCTTCCCTCGCTGTGGTGTTTTTTCTTGTTATACTATGACTGTATTAAGTGGACTGTCTGCTTTTGATGGAGCCTTAGAGGCTTGAGATGGGTGTGGCCTGAGAGCTCTGTTTGGTTCCTCAGGGTTAAGGCTGTGCCAAAGGTGACACTCCCAGGTTAGGCATAGTAAAACTCTCTCTCTCTCTCTCTTTTTTTCTTTTCTTTTTCTTTCTTTTTTTTTTTTTTTTTTCAGAAGGAAGTAATTCCACACAGCTTTCCAGTGCTGGTGCATTGATTTTGCTGCTGGTGTCCCGAGGCTGTGGGCTCTCTCCCATGCTCTCCACGCAGGTCCACTGTGAATCACTAGTTCTGGAAGAGTTTCCTCTGCTGTTTCTTCTCCTACTCTTCCTTGAACCTGCAGTATCTCCACTTTTATTAAACTGTCTCTTTCTGGACTATCAATGTGCTCCCTTCCTATTCCACCATCTTACGGCCCAGTCAGTTTAAAGTCTTAATGAACTTAATTATTATCTTGTAATCATCCAGAAAACATTTAGATTTACAATGTCATTGGTTCTATTTTATTGAAAGATTATGAATGATTAATTGACAACTAAAAATTTGTGTCAGTAACATGTTCATTTTTCTATTCTATTATTGTTTATAGCCACCATTGTCTATATCCTCACTAAACGAGGGTCTTTTTTTTACTTGTTAAACTTCTTATTTCGCAAAGTATTAACCCTTTTTATTGCAATGAAATTTTAAAATATATTATCTCAAAAAATAAAATAAACAAATAAATGTGGAAGGAAGGAGGGAAGAAGGGAGGGAGGGGGAAGGGAATATCATTATGTTCTTAGACTCATACCTAGAAATTATATTGACTCTGTTAAAACTGATTAAAATTAAAATAAAAAAAATAAATATCATGAAAGGAAAAGACACATATAGTGCTAAATTAACAAATGATTACTAGGACAGGCATTGTAGTACATTGGGTTAAGTCATCATTTGAGACACCCTCATCCCATTCCAGGATGTCTGGGATGAAGTCCTACCACCACTTCTAATCCAGCTTTCTGCAATGTGCCTGGGTAGCAGCACTCAATGGCCCAAAGCAGAGATCCAAATGGAATTCCTGGTTCCTGACTTCAGCTTGGTCCAGCCTTAGGTACTGTGGACATTTCTGCAATGAACCAGCAGTTGAAAGATCTCTCCATCTCTATGTCACTCTTTCAAATAAATAATGTCTTTTTAAAAAAAAAGTTGAAATGATATTGTTACTGTTTAAAATGAGTGGGTCAAGAATTATCATAGAAGGTGCCATTGGGGTCTTATTTCTTCATCCCTGCATTACATCAGTATGTTACTTTTGGAAAGCAAATTCCATGTTTAAAATTACTGTTTTTTAAAATATATTTTATAATTTGATTAAAAATTTAAAAATCACTGTACAATGTACTACACATTATTAGAATACCTTATCATACTTTTGAAGACAGAGAAAATTCCAGGCCTAGTATAATAGCATTATTTTACTCCCTCATATCATTAAAACAAACATACCTAGATATTTGACATTTAACAACTTCTGTACTTGTACGAAACCCAACCATATATCCTATCTGGCACCCCACATAGGAGAAATTGTGTTCCAGCTGTTTTGTTGCCTGTCTGAAATTTATTTCTGAATAAGATACAGCCGACTTAAATGTGAATCTTTTTTACTGGCATAATACTTCAGAGGCACATATCAAAGTCTTAAAATAGTGGCTAGTAGTGAGATATAAAAAAATTCAAGCTTGCTTCACACATCATCCACACTAACATTAGTCATAGATAGCATTGTCATATTTCAAACGGTTGAAATGCTAGGTTCTAGATACATCCGAAGAAATTTGCATTTTGACCAAAGCCAAAACTCCCATACTTGTAATACATTCTGTTTGACATGTTCAAACTTTAATCTATCACAGTAATAAATTGAGAGCTGCAAAAAATGTTCCCAGAGATGGTAGCAATTTAACCTGGAAGGAAGAGTATAACTATCAAAACTTCATAGTAATTTTCAAGCCAATGTATTCACAAATAACCCCACCTCCACACACAGGTAAGTCAATCATTTATGTATCCATTGATTTTATTTTTAAATTTCCTTCGCATTAGCAATTATTTTGCTGCTTATGAGTTGGAAGATTTTGTTTTGCCATTGGGGTCAATGTTACATGCACATCTGTAAACACTATGGCAAAAAAGTCAGTATTTGAGGCCGCATTTTATTCTAAGCAATATTTATTAGAGCCACATACCTCCAGCCAAAGCAGCATTGGGGGGGGGGGGGGCACCAAGGAAGGAAAAAATCCAAACTGACTGGTGGTAGTGGGACTTATAAACACAATTTTGGAAGAAAAAAAAAACTTGACAATCAGATTGACATTAAGTTACAAGGCGTGAACAAAGCCCATCAAAAGACCTGATTTGCATTATTTTATCTTGTCTGGCTTGCTCATGATGAAACAAAAAACTATCCAGAACGGTGGGATAGGTAACTTGTTTTATATAACTATATTGCATTGTTTTAAGTGCTAATTCCTTCTTACAGTTGCTTTCACCTTGCCTGTCCCCTTTGGAAATGGGTGGAGGGCAGCCTGTGCATTGTTGATTTCTAGGGTAAATCCTTTTATTCAACTACATCCCTCATGTCTGGTGATTATGTCATCAGAGTACAGTATCCTATGCCAACTTATATCCGAAATCTACTATCCTTCATTCTTTTTCTACTTGGAAATTTTCCCCATGACTCACTTCTCTTTGGCTCTTTCCTTATTTCTCATTCATTATTCGATAAAGCAGAGCCATAAATATGTTTTTTAAAACGTGAAAATTGTAAAATTTAGTATTCATAAAAACATTTTTGTATTCTGAAATGATGGAAAATATAGCTAAGAGTAGATTCATTTCCATATGATAACTAATGCACATGGACTGAGAAGCAGCTACCTTTGACAGCAGGGTACACACAAACACACACACACATACACACCAGTTAACAGAACCCATCATTTACCTAGGGATTGAATAATCATTTTGTCCTACCACGTATATCATTGATTTTTTTGTTGTTGTTGCCTCATTTGCCAGTTGTCATTTGAACTGGTTACTTCTCCTAAATTCCTATCAGGCTACCTAATAGCTTCCTGAAAAAATATCAGAAATTCCACTTGGCTAAAATTAACTTCTAATCAAATGAGAAATGATTCGTCAATTAGCTATTAAGATCTGCCACTAGTTCTAGCTCCTCTTAAGGCAATGTATCATGTCTCCCAGGCTTGTTTTCCATTATTGCTCTTTTTTGAAAGCAGTCTGATAGAAAGTAACATATTAGTCACTTTCTTCAAAATTATTTCATTGAGACCAGCATTGCGCACATTAAGTCGCCACATATAATGCCAGCATGCCATACATACACCTGTTTTGAGTCCTAGCTGCTACACTTCTGATCCAGCTCCCTACTAATTCACCTGGGAAAACAGCAGATGACCCAAGTACTTGGGCCCCTGTCACCCATATGGGGGATCTGGATGGAGTTCCAGGATCCTGGCTTTGTATTTCCTTGCCTCAGGCAATACAGCCATTTGGAGAGTGAATCAGCATATGAAATCTCTCTCTCTCTCTCTCTCTCTCTCTCTCTCTGTCTCAGTCCCTCCCTCCCTCCTCATAAATCTAATTTTTCAATAAATAAGTAAGCTTCTTTAAAAAACCATTTCCTTCACTAAAGGCCATTATCAAGAATAAACAAACACAATATTTTACAAAGTTAACTTTTTATGTTTAGCCCAAGTCATATTAATTTTATAATGATATGACATATTACCAAAAACTGGGTACCTTAACACAGCAGATGTTTATTATCTTATAATTTCTGCATGTCAATAGCCTGGTTGTGGCTTACATGTGCCTTCTGCTGCTTAGGGTTTCACAAAGCTGCAACCAGTGTGTTGGATTCCCTATGGCTCAGCTGGAAGATGAGTCTATACCCATATTCATGAAGATTGATGGCAGAATTTACTTCCTTGTGGTTGGTGGATTGATAACCCCAACTTAATGCTAGCAGTTGACTGGAAGCTACCCTCAGACCCTAGAGAACACATTTGTATTTCCTAAAATTTTCCCACAATCCCTGGCAATCTCGGGTTTCTCAACATGGTCACATGATTTATTTAGCCAAATAATACTAAAGCAACCTGCTAGCAAGTTATGGAATCTATAAAATACAAGATCAGACATGCTGTCCTTTCACTCTAATATGCTCTAGTGGATAAAAGAAATACACACCATCAGCAACCAAGGGAGGGGAGTTAGAATAGAAAGTGAGGCCAGAAACCTTAGAAGTCACTGTTAATTCATACCATACATTTTTTAATCGTAACTTTTTTTAAGACAGTGACATGTATATTTATTCACAAGTGACACATATATATACCCATATGGGGTCCAGTGTGGTATTCCAGTGCATGCACACAACATATAATGACCAGGTTAATTAGCATACCCGTCACCTCAAATGCTGATCACTTGTGTTGGGAACATGCAGAACCCCATTAGCTACTCTGAGACACAATTACTGTTCAGTGAGAGACCTACCAAGTTACCCCTCCCACCCAGCTGCACCCGGGCACCCATGGCCCATGCTCCTCCTCCCAGCCTCCGTGAACCCTGTTCTTCTGGGATCAGCTTTCTAGGCTTTCACACTGAAGTGAGAACATGCAGTAGTTTTCTTTCTGTGCTGACACAATGTCCTCCTGCCTCATTTCTGCTGCTGCAAACGACAAGACTGCATCCTTTTTTATGGATGAGTACTATTCCACTACATAGAGGTAACCATGTGCTCTTTATCCACTCATCCACCAACGGAGCACCCAGGTCGACTCCACACCCTGGCTGTGTGAGCGGTGCAACAATAAACACAGGAGTGCAGGCATTTCTTGGACATTGGCAAACTAAAACCTCCACCAAAAAAAAAAAAAAAAAATTACAAAACAAAAACCCTGTCAACTGACGTGATTTCAGTGAAAATGCCAGATACAAGATTAGCTTGCAAAATTTAGCAACATTTCAATGAAGAAAGCAGTCCCATTAAAACAATAGCAGCAAAAACCGAAAAATAACTCAGACTAAATTGAAACAAAGGGGTAGAAGAGATCACTAAGACCTGGAAAGCCATCCCGTGGTCATGGATTTGAAGAACTAATGTTTTTGAATGTCCATACTACTAAAATTAGTCTACAGAGTCAGTGCAGTCCCTGTCACAATACCATGACATCTTTCACAGAAGCAAAATGGGAGAAAATACTTCCAAGCTGTCCAGATGCTGAGATGAAAGAACTCAACCCAACACCCACCCCCACCCAAATCCAATTTAAAAAGTGGGTAAAAGATCTGAGTAGCCATGTCTGAAGATAAAATACACAATTGGACAACAAGTATCGGAAATAATCAGGGAAAGGGAAATTAAAGCCACAGTGAAATACTATCACACCTGTTCATATGGCTAAAGAACAAAAACTCAGATTCTGGTGAAGATGTAGAGAAAGGGGAGCTCTCCTACACCGTTGATGGGAATGCTAGTGCGGCCCTGTGGGGAACTGGAGTTTCCTCGGAAATCTAGAACCAGAACTGCCTTACGGTCCAACAGTCCCACTGTGGGTTTTTATTTCCAAAGGAAAGGAAGCCGGAATCCCCAGGAGATGCCTGCATTCCCGTGTTTATTGATCTGTAACTTTTTATATTTAAATTAATCACTACTGAATTAGCATCCTAAGGATGTTAAAGAAACAATTACTGACATTTAAAAAACTCATTTTATCTCCACTATGACTTTACCCTTATCCTCTATTTAACTGAAAAATGAGCATCACAATTTATGATAGAAAAAGTTTCAATAAATTAATCGACACTATTTCCCCTATGTAATACACCAACATTGATTTGTGTAATTAGTAAAATTGGAGTTCTGAGGACAACTGATTTAGAAAAATTAGAGAAGAAAGAAAATTTCTATTAGCTTTTATGTGGATGAATAAATGTGAATGTGTGATTTGTACTCAATAAATTCACTAGTGACAAGATCACTAAAACTTTAATTACAATTCATTGAGAAAATAAATAATAGATATTTGTTCAGGATTTATGTATAGAAATTCATAAAACTTCAAGCAGGAATTCCTGGTGGTAAATTGTTATCATATTCTTTTTTTTTTTTTTTTGTTTTTGTTTTGACAGGCAGAGTTAGACAGTGAGAGACAGAGAGACAGAGAGAAAGGTCTTCCTTTTTCCATTGGTTCACCGCCCAAATGGCTGCTACAGCTGGTGCGCTATGGTTGGCATGCTGCGGCCAGCGCGCTGCGCTGATCCTAAGCCAGGAGCCAGGTGCTTCCTCCTGGTCTCCCATGTGGGTGTGGGGCTCAAGCACTTGGGCCATCCTCCACTGCACTCCCGGCCACAGCAGAGAACTGGACTGGATGAGGGGCAGCCAGGACAGAACCGGCACCCCAGCCGGGACTAGAACCTGGGGTGCCAGCACCGCAGTCAGAGGATTAGCCAAGTGAGCCACGGCACTGGCTATCATATTATTTTTCATAAATAACCCAAATCTACCTCTATAAGTAAACAAATCCTATGAACTACGAGTGCAAATGCTTTCAGGAAATATTATAAAACAGTCCTCTTTATTCTGTTCAGAAAATCATTCAAGGCTTATTTGAATTTAATGGTAGAGATTAGGGAAAACTCCTGTCAACTTTCCAGAGTTTCAAAGATTTTAAAACTGTTCAATAAAGCACTTGCTACAGCTTATGGCTTTACTCATTCAAAACTTGTTTCCCCAAACCCCTCTTTGTTTAAATAATTAAAATGTAGCATGGTGTATAATAATGTGTCCTATAGAACCAAACTCAACCACTCTGAATCTTCACCTTAAATATAAATTATGAAGGTTTTGATAATTAATCAAATAATGTTTATACATGCTAAGTTAAATAATAGTGCATATATCAAGTGCCCAATACATCTTGGCTGTCTTTATTGGGAAAATAACTTAAAATAATTAGTAGAGAGGATTTTTAATGTTCTCAACAAAAAATAATTATGCTTGTTTGAGTCAATGGTTATACTAGGTATCATGATATAATGATCACATATTTATTGTGTACATTTATTTAAATATCACTGTACTTCATAAATATGCAGTTATTTTTGTCAATTAAATAAAAACGTTTTTAAACAATAGCTAAAAATATAAACACCCCTTTTTTACCCTGAAGAACTAATGATAAATATAGTTCAGGGTACAATTACACTCTGGCTTTTCACAGTTACTTAACATACTGACATATTAAGTTGAATTACTTATTTAAGCTAAAGCAGGATTTTATTGCTTCGAAACAAAGTGGTGGAGATGAAAAGTATCACTGCAGTAACTGCAGTGTAGACTAGTCCAATTACCCTGACCTCTAGTTGAAGAATTCTTAAATTGATGAAAATGAGTATCAGATTCCTTTCTGGGGAAGGAGGATGCAGCAGACTTTATTGATGGTAACATGAAAAGTTAGGGCGCCCCATGCCCCTCCCCTTCTCCAGCAGATGTGAGATGGAAACTGTGAGAGGAGATTCTCACCCTGTTGAGTCTCTTCCTTTGGTGCTCTCCTTCGGACAGTGGCATAGGGGATCTCACTCCTTGAAGCTTACATGGACCATAAAATCCAGCATCCTCTTGCTGTAGCCAAATTCATGGTCATATCAGGAAACCAGTTTTGCAAATTGGGAATTGAGGCCAATGCCTGCTCCCGAATTGAAGGTGGAAGAGTGGGTATCAGTGTTAAATTTTCAAGAGATATCCCAGTTCTCAGTGTAGCCCAGGGAACCTCTGATGCCTGCTTCACCTCTTACTTGATGTCAAAATATTTGGCAGCTTTCACCAGATGGCACGTCACGTCTGTGACTTAAATATTGGGGGTAGGCACCCAGAAGACCATTGCAGTGACTTTCCCATTCAACTCAGGGATGATTTTGTCCTTAGTCTAGGCAGCAAATGTGTAGATGATGTTCTCGCCAGCACTAAGGTCATTCCATCACCATTTATTGGAGGGGCCATCCATAGTCTACTTAGTGGCAGTGATCATAAGTCCTTCCACAATGCCAAAGTTGTCATGGATGACCTTGGCCAGGGAGAAGAAGAAGTTGCTGGTGCAGGAGTTATTACTGATGATCTTGAGGATGTTGTGATACCTCTCAAGGTTCACACCGCTCACAAACATGGAGTATCAGCAGAGGGGCAGAGATGATGACCAATTTTGGTCCACTCTACAAGTGAACCTCAGTCTTATCCATAATGATGAAGATTCCAGTGGATGCAATAACATATTTGGCACAAATATCACCCCATTGAAATCAGCAGGATCTCACTCCTGGAAGACAGTGATGCCTTTCCCACTGATGACTTCTTGTTCTCATCCTTCACTGTGCTATGGAACTTGCCATGGGTGGAATCTTACAGGAACCTGAAGACCATGTAGTTGAAGTCAAGAGAAGAATCAGTGGTGGTGAAAACAGCCTTAGTGGGGCCAGTGTTGAGGTGTAGTGTGTAAAGACACTGTTGCGATGCTGGTATCCCATATGGATGCCAGTCTCTGCCCCAGCTGCTCCTTTTCTGCTTCCTGCTAATGGTCTGGAAAAAGTAGTGGAGGATGGTGGGGTGCTTGGTACCATGACACCCACTTGGGAGACCCAGAGGGAAGCTCCTGGCTTCGAGCTTCAGCCTGGCCCAACCCTGGCTATTGTAGCCTTCTGGGGAGTATGCCAAGATCTGTTTGTTTGTCTGTCTGTCTGTCTCTCTCTGTAACTCTGACTTCTGAAAAAAATAAAACAAATCTTAAAAAAAAAAAAAACAAAACACTAGCCTGTATGACCAAAATTTGTTCACTTTGTCCTTCATTGCATCTCAGCAATGCAACAGCACTAGCACTACACAAGCAGCTCCAACTATCTGTCAGACAGGAAGGAACAGAGTGCCAACCATTAAACTCCTGCTTATTCCTCATATTACACAGATTTGCAGCTCTCCTTTTAAACCAAGTTTATAACTTACGTAACTATTAGATCTTAGTTTGGTATTCAATTTTTGAGGTTCTGAAATTTTATTTTATTTATTTTATTTTATTTATGGACTTTCCAATGACAATTTTGTTCCTTTTAAAGAAACTCTGAAAAATTTTGTCATCCTGCTATTATGTAAAAATAATATGTATGGGGCCAGCGCCATGGCTCAATAGGCTAATCCTCCTCCTGCGGCACCGGCAAACCAGATTCTACTCCCGGTTGGGGCGATGGATTCTGTCCCGGTTGCTCCTCTTCCTGTCCAGCTCTCTGCTGTGGCCCGGGAGTGCAGTGGATGATGGCTCAGGCCCTTGGGCCCTGCATCCATATGGGAGACCAGGAGAAGCACCTGGCTCCTGGCTTCGGATCAGGCGCAGTTCACCAGCCGCAGCCCGCCGGCTGCAGCGACCACTGGAGTGTGAACCAACAGTAAAAGGAAGACCTTTCTCCCTGTTTCTTTCTCTCACTGTCTACTCTGCCTGTTAAAAAAATAATAATAATATGTATGGAAAAGAACATTATATTATTAAAAAATAATACATTTTTCTTATAAATTTATTGCATTTTATTTACAAACCTGGGTATTTAAAATTTATCATTTAAATAAATATCAACTCCTAAAGTACCTTGCAAATGTATTGCTAATCTTGCCTATCAACAAAATGGAGTTAATTACTCTTTGATGAAATGCAATGGTCATCTCATGCTGGCAGGCATGAAAATTGGATTCCTCATGCATTGGTAGTTTAAATATAAATGGCAGAGAAACTCTGGAAAATATTTTGGCAGCTTATCATGGAAACAAAAACATACAGGCAAACATATTGAAATACTCTTGACTGAGCAACCTCACTCCTACCCATTTATTCCACACAAAAGGAAATTTATGTTAATATTAAAAACTGCAGGTGACTGTTTGTAGACACTTTATTTGTAACAACACCAATCTGAAAAAAAAAAAAAACCCAAATGGCTATCAGTAGGTTAATGGTTAAACAAAATGTGGAAAATTCATATCCCAAAACACCAATCAACAATAAACAGAAAGGAACTATTTTTACATGAAATTGCTTGGATTAGATCTCAAGGGAATTATGCTGCAAGAAAAAGTATTATCTCAAAAGGAGATTGTAGGACCAACACAAAAGATTAACACCCTGCCTGTGACACCAGCATCCCATATGAGTGCAGATGGGAGCCTTGGCTGCTTCCACTCTCTGCTAATGCACATAGGAAAGGAACAGAAGGATACATAAATGCCTGGGCTCCTGTCACCCATTTGAGAGACCCAGATAAAATTCCAGGTTCCTTAGCATATACTAAGTAAAGATTTCAACAGACTGCAACCACACAGACACACAAAGTATAGAGTACTGTTTGAGTAGTAGTTTTACTGTTAATTCGCATAATACAACACACTTTGGACAGAGATCCTACATGGGGAGTAGGTGCAGAGTGACTCTCGTTGTTGATTTATGTTGTCTTATTTATGATGTCAGTAATCCCCCAAGGCTCTTGTCATGAGCTGTCAAGGCTACAGAAGCCTCTTGAGTTCACCAACTCCAATCTTATTTAGAGAAGGCCATAGTCAAAGTGGAAGTTCTCTCCTCCCTTCAGAGAAAGGTATCTCCCTCTTTGATGGCCCCTTCTTTCCGCTGGGATCTAAATCACAGATTATTTTTTGCCATAGTGTCTTGGCTTTCCATGCCTGAAATACTCTCATGGGCTCTTTAGCTGGATCCAAATGTCTTAAGGGCTGATTCTGAGGCCAGAGTGCTGTTTAGGACATCTGGCATTCTATGAGTCTGCTGTATATCCCACTTCCCATGTTGGATCATTCTCTCCTTTTAAATACTATCAGTTATTATTAGCAGACACTAGTCTTATTTATGTGATCCCTTTGACACTTAATTTTATCATTGTGATCAATTATGAACTGAAATTGATCACTTTGATTAGTAATATGGCATTGGTACATGCACCTTGATGGTATTGAATTGGAATCCCCCGGCACATTTCTAGCTCTACCTTCAAGGGTAAGTCCAAGTGAGTATGTGCCGAATTGTACATCTCTTTACTCTCTTATTCCCACTCTTATATTTAACAGGTATCACTTTTCAGTTAATTTTAAAAGCCTAAGAATAATTGTGTGCTAATTAAAGAGTTCAACCAGTGGTATTAAGTAGAACAAAAAAATACCAAAAGGAATAAAATAGTAAGTTGTTCCGCAACAGTCAGGACAAGGGTTGATGAAGTCATTGTTTCTCATAGTGTCCATTTCACTTCAACAGGTTTCCTCTTAGGTGCTCAGTTAGTTGTCACTGATCAGGGAGAACATACAATATTTGTTCCTTTGGGACTGGCTTATTTCACTCAGCATGGTGTTTTCTGGATTCCTCCATTTTGTTGCAAATGACCAGATTTCATTTTTTAACTGCTGTATAGTATTCTATAGAGTACATATCCCATAATTTATCCAGTCTTCTGTTGATGGGCATTTAGGTTGATTCCATGTCTTAGCTATTGTGAATTGAGCTGCAATAAACAATGAGGTGTGGACAGCTCTTTTATGTACCAATTTAATTTCCTTTCGGTAAATTCCAAGGAGTGGGATGGCTGGGTCATGTGGTACAGCTATATTCAGGTTTCTGAGGAATCTCCAAACTGACTCCCATAGTGGCTTTACCAGTTTGCATTCCCACCAATACTGGGTTAGTGTGCCTTTTTCCCCATATCCTCGCCAGCATATACTGTTAGTTGATTTCTGTATGTAAGCCATTCTAACCAGGTGAGGTTAAACCTCATTGTGGTTTTGATTTACATTTCGCTGATGGCTAGTGATCCTGAATATTTTTTCATGTGTCTGTTGGCCGTGTGGATTTCCTCTTCTGAAAAATGTCTATTTAGGTCCCTGGCCTATCTCTTAAATGTTTTTTGTTTTGTTTTGCTGTTATGGAGTTTCTTGATCTCTTTGTAGATTCTGGTTATTAAACTTTTATCATTTACATAATTGCTATTTCAACAGTAAAACCACCATTACTGCCTTTTCAGGAGTGAGCCAGCAGATGGAAGATTCTCTCTCTCTCTCTCTCTCTCTCTCTCTCTCTCTGTCTCTCTCTCTCTCTCTCTCATAAACACACACACTTTCTCTTTTTCTCAACTCTGTCTCAAATAAATAAATAAATCTTTAGTAGAAGTGATTATGTGTAAATGTGTACTGTATAATCACATGTATATGTTATTGAAATTGCAGCCTTTTAGGAATGTGGTTGGGAAGATTGTGGGAAAAGGACATAGCTATAAAATAGTAGCAAGGGGCAGCTTATGGTAATGGAAAGTTCTGTATCTTGATTGTGGTGGTGACTGTGCATTTATAAACGAGATAAAATTCCTTTAAAATTTAAACACACACAAATTGTAGATAAAAATGATGAAATCTAAGAAAGTTCTAGTGATTGTAACAATAGCAATTTCTTGGTTTTGATATTATATTAAAGTAAGCAAAACTGAACACTTCCTAAAATTTTAAAACAGATTTTATATGTAATATAATATTGTAATACTGACATGAACTGGATTTTGAGTCTTACAGAGGACAGAACATGTCATAGGGAGAATGACAAAATGTAGAGGGGGTGATCCTGAATTCCATAGTCAGGTAAGTGAATAACTCATCAGGTACTTAACATTACTCAAAGAAGTATTTAAGAAAAACTTTGAAACTAATAACCAGTCCTCTTACAAACTGGCCATTAGTAACCTGCATTTCCTTTTGCATGCCACAGAGTCACATGGAGATGGATTGCTTCTGAAATGAAATGAAATGTTTTATAAATACACCTCATTTCCAGTGTTAAACAACTTGGTCTTGGTGCACCAGAGACTGAACAAGTTTATTGAAGAAATGTTGTTGGTACACTTAAGCTATTCATATCATTCGTCTTTTCTTTCTATAGTAGAGGTTCTCCAACTAAGAGTAATTTTACCTCTGCCTGTATTTGGCAGTGTCTGGATACAATTTTGATGAATTCATTTTGATGATCACTGCTGCTGGCACCTAGGAAGTAGAGGCCAGGGATGCTGCAAACATGTACTGGGAAGCCCCCCAAACAGGTAATTAACTAACCCAAAATATCAACAGTGTCCAGGTTCAGAACTTTATTTCATAGGCAACTGCACATATCCAATCATTTTCATCAAAATACCCAAATATTTAAATGCAATTTATGTAGAGGTGACATAAAATAAAAAGTCACTTGTCAGAATTCACTTGATCCAAACTCTATATACTTGGAACTCAGGGTTGGTTTTGTGAAGATAAATTGCCCAAAGTCATTAAGTCTATCCAGGTTATCTGTATACTAATCTGTAGACAAGAGTGTAGGTCTCCTCTCCAGCTACAGTGCACAGTTAGAAAAAATAAGACATTTGAGAACTCAGGTCGTCACACCTAGAGTTGATATTCCTATGCAAGAAGATAAATATATTCCAAAGTCCTTGATTTTGGTGATGATAACCACTTCAGTAACTTCTTTTTATCATACTAAAATGAAATTCAGTTCTGAAGAGAGTTGAACTTATCATTTTGATAAGATTAAACATTGTCAAAGAAGTTATTTCAAAAAAATGAAATGAAAGGATTTTGCATGGTGCTTTCAAACTGATACATATTGCTCTTATTTTTATTATGGGATAAAAATATTTTAACAGTAATTACATTTGCCTATGTACAGTGAATGTGATTTTTATTCTTTCATTTTTGTCAGATTAATATAGATCCTAGTAATCTTATTTTTTGGATAAAAAGTTTGACCTTTTTTGAAACTCTACATCTTAAAAATCATTACACTTCTAGATAGTGAAATAAATGTGTTAAGACCATATTACAAAAAAAAAACTTTGTAAAGTATTTTTTGGTTTTTCTTTTTGAAATACATGAAACAATTTATTAAGACTATGATTATGGCCGGTGCTGCGGCTCAATATGCAGCGCCGGCACACCAGGTTCTGTCCTGGTTGGGGCGCCAGATTCTGTCCCGGTTGCCCCCTTCCAGGCCAGCTCTCTGCTGTGGCCAGGGAGTGCAGTGGAGGATGGCCCAAGTGCTTGGGCCCTGCACCCACATGGGAGACCGGGAGAGGCACCTGGCACCTGGGTCCTGGCTTCGGATCGGTGCAGTGTGCCAGCCGCAGCACGCCAGCCACAGCGGCCATTGGAGGGTGAACCAATGGCAAAGGAAGACCTTTCTCTCACTGTCCACTCTGCCTGTCAAAAAAAAAAAAAAAAAAAGACTATGATTATAACAGTGAAGAGCAAGCAAGATATTTCTTATGAGTTTTAACTCAATATTTTCTGGCTTAATAGTTAATCACTTAGGATGAACTACTTGTGAGAAATAGCTTCAAATCTTTATGCTACTGAACTGGGGCTGACAATCAGGGTAAACCAACCATGGGAGGGAGAGAATGAGATGAAAGAAAATCTGTGTTATTCCAGAGTTCAGCCTCACCATGAATGTACTGAAGTCAGATTTGACCTCCTGCTATTCAACCAGGAGACCCAAAAATAATAAGAATTCCAGTCTGCGGTGAAAGAAATCGTGAATAAAGCTTATAACTCATTCAATCTTCTCTATTGCTTTCTTGTTTCCTTTTGTGAGGCACAAGCATAAAGGTACCGAATTTCAGCTTCTCACAGGGGCAGAACCACATGCACTATGCAAGGATTGTGTGTTGGCTCAACTCCATGTCAGCATACTGTCAAAATAAAGAATGATATATAAATCTGTATATTGTGCCAACAACAGCATATAAACTTCCTGGAGTTCATCCAACTTTGCATAGAGGGCACCTTTGTGCAGCAAGCCTGGAATATTATTATGAAGTCATGTTTTTGAAGGATGCTATCAAGGGTAAAAAAAATTTGGAATTTTTGACAGTGATATTGAACAAATATTTCCAGTTGCTTATATTTTATGTTTCTGTTATGTTCTGTGATAGTGATGTGAATGTATATGTTTTGAATATAAACACACAGTTGGATAGAACCACATCATAGTAAATGCCAGAGATATTAAGTAGCACTTTACATAGATGAAAGCCAGAAACAGAAATAGACTTTCACAATGAGAATTGTAAAACAATGAAGAATGAGCTGAGAGCCAAAAAGATCGCTCTCTCCTGTGTGTGTGTATATGTGCATGTGTGTGTGTGTGTGTGTGTGTGTCACTCTGCCATTAAATAAATAAGTAAATCTTAAAAGTTCAGTACAGTCAGGTTCAAGTGCTTTCTGGTGTTGTAGCACTCAGGAATGGCAGACCACAGTCGGAGGTTACTAGAAACTGTCATTCAAAAAAATTTTATTATTTCTATGACACAATTTATGTATATTCCAGATCACTACCTGCCTATGCAATGACCCTGTGGTAGGAAAGAATCAGAGGGAAGAGTTGCAAGCAAGAGCAAAATGCAGCAGGAGCAAAAAAGAGTTCAAGGTTGATTGTCATAAAGATGGAAATAATAATAAGGGAGATACTAAGGAGTATACTAATTATTAATAATGAAGAAGCTACATGTGCTGAGAAAATCAGAAGCGAAATTCCTATCTGAAAGGACTCTCCTATTTTCCAGATACTCATTTCCTATACAACTGGCTCTGAGACAAGTTAAAAATAAGGATAATTTCTTAAAATATTTTTCTAAAAATAAACCACTATTGTGGGATATGTTGACCCTATCCATACAGTCTAAACACACTTCCATTTCCAATACAATTCAGAAGATTGCACAATTTCTTATATTTTGAGCATGAAAAATGATATTCTATATGCTAATATGTCTATAACATACATCAAAATATCATTCTGTTGATGGACTCCCTTTCTAAATATTTGATCACTAAAAGGAATTAATAGCCCATTACTATTTCAGTAAAGAATATAAGTAGATTTTTTAGACATCTTGTCTGATTCTTCAAAAAAGCATTTTACCTTTCACCTGGACTTAGAAAATTCCATTGTTTTTCTCTGCATATAGAATCATACCAAATAAACTAAACTTCTTGGATTTAGTTTATACAACTTTCTGCGTACAAATTTTTTAAGATAAATTTGGTTTTGCAATACTATGATTCATATGAGATTGGGATGTTTATTCAATTCCCCCATTGTTTCCCAGAAGAAAAGAGAAGCTCTCCAGTAAAATCTGAGCTCACTTATTTATTTATTGGTAGGGGCTAACTATTGCATTATTAACTGCAACAAGATAACTTTATAGCTAATGGAATTTGATGCCTTGCTTCCAGTTTGATGCCTCTGGCTAGATTTGCATACCATACAATTTTATTGACTAAACATAGTGATTCATTTTTAAAACTACTTTTCAAAAGTTCTGTTTTTATGGGCAACTTAGGTTCTTTCCTTTGCACCAGCTTCTTTCATGTCTCGCTCATGGGCAATATTTTTAATCTAATTTCCCTTATTTAGATAGATACACAACCTTAACTTTTGCACAGTAAGTTTGCTGCCATCAGTTAATATTCAAATTGTCTGAATAATTTAATTTTTTATGCTTTTATTTTTAAACCATCTCAAACTTACGAAAAATTTGTAAGTAAATTATAAGGAATTTGCTTCCCTTAGCCATGTCTTCAGTCTTGAATAAGTTCCTTTGTATTTCCTGCTGCCATTGAACTCTGTAATGACCTTGCACAGCTCTCAGGTGTGCATTCCTCAGCCAGCGTGTCCTCTAGATCTCACCCAATGTGGTCACTCAGAACTTATGAATAGTAATTTTTGTGTCATGCTTACAGTTTTTAAATGTTATCTACAGTACCTTAGGCCGGCGCCGTGGCTCACTTGGCTAATCCTCTGCCTGCGGCGCTGGCCACCCCAGGTTCTAGTCCCGGCTGGGACACCAGATTCTGTCCTGATTGTTCCTCTTCCAGGCCAGCTTTCTGCTGTGGCCCGGGAAGGCAGTGGAGGATGGCCCAGGTGATTGGGCCCTGCACCTGCATGGGAGACCAGGAGGAAGCACCTGGCTCCTGGCTTTGGATAGGTGGAGCTGCCATTTGGGGGGTGAACCAACGAGAGGAAGACTTTTCTATCTGTCTCTCTCTCTCTCACTGTCTAACTCTGCCTGTCAAAAAAAATGTTATCTACAAAAGAAAGATTTTTATGTTTCTTTTTTTGAATTTATGACACTCTTGTCTAATTTTGTTATTTTTATATCTACACTTATTTCATTTTATTTTAAACATGTTACTGAAATATAGTTGGCATACCACAAAATGCATATATGTTACAGATAAATGAGTTTTGTCTTACATTCATCACCTAGACCCACACTAAGTACAAAATACCTCAAGTACATCAAGTAGCAACAGATGACAGGACTAGGTGAAGCAGATTTCATCTTAAAATCAGCAATCTTTATAGTAAAAGAATAATTCTAGAATACAAAAGTAAAATCTTAGTAATTTTCAGCACTGTGTGAGAAAGTTCAAAATGAATGGCTAGCCTTCTGCTGAAAAGAATTTAATTCAATCAGTCTAATCTTTAGAAAGCAGCCAAAAACACAGGTGTAAAACCTAGAAGTAGTTTGCATTTACATATTCAATGAGCAAACAGAGGAATAAGGGCAGGCAGGGAGAGACATTTACAATGAATATCATTACCTTTGAAATTTTGGTTTCATAAAAGAGAAAACAGGAATAAACCTCACTGCTTCTTTGTATCCATTATTTTAATTAATCCTTGTGACAAGTAAGGTGACTTTCAGTCAATTACTATTATCTAATTGATTTTACAGTGAGAGTTATCTGAGTTTTAAAGAGGCAAAATGACTGACTTGAGGTTTCAACATTTTCTTAGTTGAAGGAACAGAATTTGAATAGCAATTTTGCTGAATCCTGTGAACCCAATGCCTTAAGGCCTACTCCTTAGTATCTTGCTCATAGACCCAAGGACAGATTCAGTTTTGTATTCAGATTGGGTTGAGTCTGTTTATATCTTTCAAAAGCTATAAATTTATTTTTTCATTAATTTAGTTTATTCCTTTGTTTCCTTAAGACTTCCTTCCTTCCTAAAGCCATGCTTAGTTGCAAATATACAGTTAATTAAATGTGATTTCTGTAGAACCAAACCTGAAGAAAACCAGGTAGCTGAAAAATAAAAATAAATTATTTTTTTCTTGTTTTAATCTTTGTGACAGTCACTAAAGAAATACAAGAAAACACAGGGACAGAAAAGAAGTAAAAATAAAATGCCCCTGATTCCACTTTTAGAAATAATGACTGGTCATACTTTTTCTATAACTCTCCTATCACCGAATTGTTGACATTTTTAACCCTTTTGAAAAACATGCTGTGTAAGATTCATTGTGATTTTAAGTCATCAATTATCAAGGCATTTTGTTATTATTGTTATTATTTTTTAAAGTTAGAGTTACACAGAGAGAGGGAAGCGTGGGGGGGCGGTGGCGGGAGAGGGGGTCTTCCATGACTCCCCAATTGGCCGCAGGGCCAGAGCTGGGAGGATCCGAAGCCAGGAGCCAGGAGGTTCGTCCAGGTTCCCACATGGGTGCAGGGACCCAAGGACTTGGGCCATCTTCCCCTGCTTTCCCAGGCTATAGCAGAGAGCTGAATGGGAAGTGGAGCAGTCCAGTCTTGAACCAGCACCCACATGGGATGCCGGCGCTTCAGGCCAGGGAGTTAACCTGCTGCGCCACAGGGCTGGTCCCTCAATGCCTATTTAAAAAAAAAAAAAAAAATTTATTTATTTATTTGAAAGGCAGAGTTACAGAGAGTCAGATGTAGAGAGAGAGAGAGAAAGGTCTTCCATCAGCTGGTTCACTCCCCAGATGGCTGCAACTACTAGAGCTGTGCTGATCCGAAGCCAGGAGCCAAGAGCTTCATATGGGTCTCCCAACCAAGTGCAGGGGCCATATCATAAAGCTGGGTCGAAAGTGGAGCAGCCAGGACTACAACCAACACCTATATGGGATGCCTGCACTGCAGGCAGTGGCTTTACCCACTACACTGCAACACCTTCTCCAAGGCCTATTATTTTTGAAGTTATTTATGATTGCATTTTTTGTCTTTTATGACTTATAATTCTCACAAATGTAGTTTTGTTAGAAAAATGAATAATACATGCTTCATTATACTTTGAGATTGTCTGCTTTTGTATGCATGTTTTTCACAACTCAGAAAAAGGTACAAAACCTAAAGTCTTAAGTAATACATTTATAAAGTATTTTCTTGTATATAGTGTAATTCAGTTTTTATTTTATTTTATTTTATTTTATTTTATTTTATTTTATTTGACAGGCAGAGTGGACAGTGAGAAAGAGACACAGAGAGAAAGGTCTTCCTTTGTCATTGGTTCACCCTCCAATGGCCGCCGCGGCCAGCACGCTGCGGCCGGCGCACCGCGCTGATCCAATGGCTGGAGCCAGGTGCTTCTCCTGGTCTCCCATGGGGTGCAGGGCCCAAGGACTGAATAATATTCTTTTGGTAGAATTCAATTTTCATATTTTTCCACAAATAGATATAATATGTGAATTAGCAATATAGATGAGGGAATATTCATTTGTGTGTTTCATCTTTTTCACTTTTATATTAATTATTATATTATTATAATATATAATATTAATTAATTATATTAATAATGAGTTTTTACTCATTTCAAATTCATGTCAGTTGCTGATATTTATGACAGATTTCTTTGTAGATATTTACCTATTATTATTTTCATCCACTTGAAGAGCAGAGCAAAGAAGGTGGGGCAGGGGACAAGGGAGAGAACCTCCATCCACTGGTTAATTGCCCAGATGTCTATGACTGCCAGGGCTGGGCTCAGAGCCATGGCCTCCATGTGGGTTTCAAACTTGGGCAGTGGGGGGGTCCAAACACTTGTGTCATTATGTGCTACCTCCCAAGATGTGTTAGCAGGAAATTAGATTGGAAGCAGAGTCTTTGTACTTGAATCCACGCTCTGATATACGGGATGCAGGTATTCCAAGTGTCAGGTTATCATGTTCTGCCACAATATCTGCTTCATAACAATAGATTTAAATGAATCACAAAATTAAATGAGGTAAACACTATTGGAACAACTGCATATTATGTAAAGAATTTTGACAGAACATCTTCAAGATGTGAGGTAACATATCAAGAGTTATTAAAAAAGTTTATAGATGAGTGCTAATATCTACAATTTCTGTAATAATTTCACACTATGCTATTTTATTTTAAACTGAATATTGACTGTAAATAGAAAGGTTTCTAGTATATGGATATTAAAAACTCAACAAAATTAATATATTAATTAATATAAACCAATCTCCAAAACACAAATACCATATGTTCTCCCTGATCTGTGGTAACTAACAGAGAACCCAAAAGGTAATCTATAGAAGATGGGATGATTTTGAACAGCCCTTGTCTTGACTATAAAGGAACATTTTTTTTCCATACTATTTGTTGAACTCCTTACTCAGTGTAGGTTTAATCTTATGTGTATAAAGTTGATTGAAAATAGATATATTAGTAAAAAATAAGAATGAGAATAGGAGAGGGAGGAGGAAGAAGGTGGAGTTCTGGTGGGAGAGAGGGGAAGATGGAAAGAATCACTGTGTTTCTAAATTTGTATATATGAAATGCATGAAGTTAGTATACCTTAAATAAAAGATTTCTAGGTGAAAAAAGAACATTGCCTATAAATAGAGGGGCCTCCTATATGAACATGAAAAATTCAAGAAAAAATAATATATTGGTTTGATTTACCTAAATTAATTTTTACATAACTTCATTAAGAAACAATTATGAGGGAAATACAAGTATATTCACACAAGATATTATAACAATACTACCTCTAAATAACTACATTTTATAGCTACGGAAGTATGTGTTTCAACAATAAACTAAGTGAATTACAATTTTAGAATCATAACATTTTAGTTATCTAAGAAAATATAATTTAATTTAATCTCAGCAGTATACGAATGACAGGAAAAGAAAAGAAATTCTTATAAAAATGTTAGTTTGCTTACAAAACAATTTAGTGAACTAAGATTACATGATGATGATAGCTAGAAAGATAGATAGGCTGATTATAGAGAGGTCTTATAATCACATATATAACATATCATTGGGATAAAGTATCTCAAAGTGTTTACTTTCATTCCAAATGGCAACACAAATCAGCTTAATGAATCTAATTGCAACATTTACAAAATATTCTTCTAATATAGTGCTTTTAAGAAAGAAGTACAATTAAACTGGTCATTTTGATGTGTCACTTTTAATTGTTTAGAAGAAGATATAGGAAAAAACAGTGCTGTTATTCCTTTTCTTTGCTTATTAGATCCTAATATTCCATTTTCTACATATCCATGAATTGTGATTATCTCGCTGTTTAATTCAGTAAAATTATGTCTTCAAATTTGAATGACATTGATTATATTTTATACAACTTCCATCTCTAAAATTTCTATACTCTATCAATTTTAAGGGAACAACTTCAATATACATATTTGACATCATGATGCTAAACTGTTGGGTCCCCTTCAGTATATCCATCAGGATCTAGAAATGTTGATTTTTCAAATCTTTTTATTTTTAAAACATCTTGGTTTAAAGAATACATGTCTCAAACAATGATTTGCTTTTTCTATTTTCTAGGAAATAAAATTGAAAAGAACAATCTCCCTTATAAGTTGGAAATTCTTTATTGAATTTACAGCAGGCTTCTTCCACAATCATGAAGTTGAGCTCTCTGAAACATTTTGTTGTGTTACTTGAAAAATATCCTTGACTGAAAAGAGCTACTGAACTGTTTAGTTCATAAACAAGTAAGTGTATACTTAGTTTAAATATTTAGACTGTAACTTATGTATTAATCATAAAATGAAGACAGAGATGCAGTTTCATTACACGCTTGAAAAAATACTGATCATGTAGCTCAAGAAAATTTACGTTTAAATTGTATTTTATCCATGCAATTCAAATAAATGGTCCTCTTACATTTAACAGAATATTTATATATATTCTTAAAATCTACATTAAGCAAACAAGAAATACTTTATATTTTGATACCACAGTTATTGAACTGTATGGTACAAATAAAACACTCATTATCACACTTCAGTTTATTTTCGGGAACTATTAGAACTTAGCGGAGTGAAGAATAGTGGTACATGAATGACATGTATCTACCAAATGTAGCAGAGAATATTCAGGTTGTAAACAGAAGAATATAAATTACAGGTCACCACTACTCTATTCAACTTACTGTTATCTCAAGAAAAATTTAGAGTCTAAAATCGAACTATATACATTTCCACAACTTATTACTTATGGATACAGCCCAGAAAACATGCTGCATTATCTTTATTCTTTTAAAACATTACTTTTTTAAATTTATGATAAAGTAAATAAAGATTTGCTATTATACTTACTTTGCCTGAAGCTAAAAAATGTGATTAAATGAAACAAAGTTTCTAGTCCATGATATGATCTTATTTCTGTGATTAAATGATGTCTGATTTCTATTATAGTAGCGTGAGGTTAGAGAATGGGCATTTATCAAGCATCATGTCTCTTCCTGATCCTGAGCTATGATTTTTGATAAATATCTTTTCACTTTATATTAATAAAAGTAGTCACTTACTACAAAAACATTGTAAATTCATTTCTCTTGTTTTGCTTAATATTATACAATTAATAGGAAGCATAGTGTCATTACATATTTGCTTCAGAATCTAAATTCTTTCCAAAATAACTGCATTTGGAAGCTGTCTAGAAGTTAAGCATTGCAGAAAATAAAAAGAGTGAAATTATAAAATGTTTAACTCTTTGAACACATTTGAAAATATCAGAATTAAAGAATTTTAAAAGCATTAAGCAAAGTCCCCAAATCGAAGAGTATCACTGCGAAAAACTTTGTTGTAAATGTCAAACTTCATTTCCACACTGGAAATCATTTTTAACACCTTGCTTTTTCTGGGAGATCTTTCTGAATAATAGATTCTAGCCTTGGGTATATTCCTAGATTTAATTTAAATAGAAATATAAAAGCATGAAATTCCCTTTTGTGTAAAAAACTTTGATACTTTATCTTGTTGTACATTATTATTAGAGTAATGTGGCATGGCTAGCCTTGGAAAGCCTTCAACATAAAAGAATTCATCTACAGATGTACCCTTCACACCAAGAAAAACCCATGAAGCTTGAAGATAGGCACACATTTTGATATAAACCAAAAAAAAATTTTTAAATGAGGACATTTATAAATGAGGATATATTATCTTCAGATATTGTGCACTAAGAGCACTTGACAAGTATTTACCAAATTTTCACTAATAAATTTATGGCATCTCAGATATAAGCTGTCTCATAAAACATATTGAAGTTAGACTGACAATAAATACCTCCTCAGAATATGAGGTTTTCTGAGCTGTAAGAAATTAATAGACCTATTTGCAAAATTTCAAGTAGTTTCTGTAATAACTTAACGATTTGAAACATTCTTTTAATTTCTATCCACAAAAGTAGTGGCAAGGAGATTTCTACGCTACTAGGAGTTTCTAAACCCCTCAGGAAGCTGTACAGGGAGTTCTGTGTTAAGACTATGCTGTCAGTTCAGGTAGCCTGGCTCACTTCTTCCTCAGTAGCTTGCCTTATTGAACTGGATTTTTTGATCAAGGATCGATATAGAATACATAAATTATGCCTGCTACTCATCAAAATAAAATTAATATCAAAATCATATTCTGATCTGTTGAAGTCTCATAAATCATATTCCAGGGGAAAAAAGACAAAAAATTAACAGGAAGAAAACTGAAAAGTAAATAAATAAGTATACAATCAACCAGACAAGTAGATAGCTGCCTCTTAGAGATGTATGAAAACATCTGCAATGTGGAATTGCAAGTTGTGTGGAAGGGTGTACCCTACTATAATACAATGAGTGTATTGATGTGGGGCTTCGTAGGGAGCATGTGTGTTAAGGATACATAGTAAAAAATGCCTTTGCCTTTGTTTTAAACTTTCCAGTGGTCACAGAGCATCTCTAACCTTTCAGTGGTGATAGGTGACACCAATCTTAGTGGTGTGTCACAACAATTCTCTTCAAAATATGACCAGAATCTTCACAGCACCTTGATGAAGCACACACAGCAGTAGGGGTTGTGCAGGCAGAAAGAACTTGACAACCAGAACAGGTGGAGACTGATTCTAATTTTTCTGTGTCTACTTTAAACGCTTTTGGAGAAGGAATTAGATGATCGTAGGTATCCTGAGACTGTGAATAAAAATGAAATGCAGAAATATCTTGTTTAGAATGCTTCACATGCCTGTCCTCTTTTCTTTCAACCCACTGTGAGAGTGAACCAGAAAAATACGTTCTGGAGAGAAATATGACTTTCTGGAATTGTGCTACTGGAAATTACACATATAACACATAAACCAAAGGACAGAGACTATAAGTCTCTCTTACCTTCTTTCCAGAGGTAATTTCAACTATAATCAAATAAATGATGAGAATCTGAATAAAAACGTAGAGTGAAAAGTGGCATGTGGGATGGATTAGTTGATCCTTGCAGCTGGCCTGAGTGTAGACCTAGACTTATTAATATTGGAATTATCTTGTTCTCTGAAATTCTAAGAGGAACTTTTACTTTGCTTACAGTGGGACTTAACGTTTGCCCTACATTTGGTGAAGAAAAAGTCAAAACCTGAAAAGATAGACTTAGAATCTTTTTGAAGAAAGGGTAAGTGCACAAATAAGGCTAGGTTGATAGTGAACAAGATGATTGAGAGCAAGTGGTGATGAAGAGGGTTAGAAAATTGTCACCCAGCCAGATATGAAAAAAGAAACAGAGTTTGATAACTTTATGTGAGTCGGGTTTGAAGGATGACAGCTCTCAAGCAGCTACAATGCATAAACAATTTAGGAAGCTGGGGAAAGCTTTGCAGAGAATTGCTGTAAGTCATCAAAAAATTTATAACTTGCTTTGGGTGGCTCTACAAACACTCTATGGAGTTTGATCCTAGCCAGGCCCATTGCTACATTGGCACTAGTTACTCAGTCATTTAGTTCAGCAGTGCAGTCTGGGTAGAGTGTGTAATGAAGTGGTGAGCTTGACACCGTTTGTGTTCCCCACTCCTGGGACAAAGATGAGGCTCACAACAGAGTGTTGATTATTTTCCTGTCATGAAGGACTACAAGGGATATTGTAAATGTGCACTGTTTTGGAATACAAACATTTAAATGCATTTCAAAGTATGACTTTATAAAATCTATAAATCTCCATGAGGTTCATACATATGCCTTAAATTTGCAGAAAAACATCAGTGACCAATAGATAGAGATTAAAATTAAATATTTATTGCTTTAGTAGGGAAAAGTATCTAGGCAACATTATTCAGCTCTATGAACAGGGAGGGCATTCCTGGATCATAATTCCCCATGATCAATAGGCCTGGAAAGCAAGAGTGGATGAGGAGGCAAAGGCAATGGCAAGTAATGAAGTTACCTATTGCAGAAAACTCTGGTTGCAGGATAGTAAGTATTTTCAGAAGAAAGGACTGTCTGGATGTACCAGGCTGTGTGCCAAGCATTTCAGAATGAAGCTCATTAGCTTGCACAATCTCCACCCAGCACAAGATCAAATGAAATCACATGTCTACACAGACCTGTACCACAGATAGAGTATTCACCCAATGTCACTATCATAGGGAGAAATCCAATAATGACAGGAGAAGACCAAGCAACTCATCTCTCTTTTTTCAAGATTTATTTTGTATTTGCATTTTATTAATATAAAGAGAACAGATTTAATGTAGCTCATGGATAAAATTCTAAGAACATAAAAATGCTTTTCTTTTTAATTTAAATATTGTGCTGGCAAATAAGATTTTGATATATTTATAGTGTATGACATGACCTACTGATGTACGTAAAACATGCAATGCCTTACATAGTTATCTACCTTTCTGTTGTGAGGATACTTAGAACCTGTTGTTAGTATTTCTCAAGTACACTATATATTACATTTGTTCTTGTCACCATGATGTGCAACCACATCTTAACAGACCCTTCATTTCACAGTCATGATGAGCCTACTAGGTACAATCAGATGCTGAGGCAAATCTACAGAAAAAGGGAAAAATAAGTGTCCATGCTAGTGAGTGAATCTTCAAGGAAATAGGTACTTAGAGAAGGAGAAATTATATAAAATAACCTAGAGATGATCCATTCTAAAAAGATGAGTCAGAGAAGACATAATTCTGGAAAATAAATAGCATTTTTTTGCTGCACTCAGTGATATTAATTGTTAAATAGAATATCCTAGAAATTAAACTGTTATTGGCAGAGTATTTAAAAAGTGATTCAAATCAGGTTTTACTGTTCACCCAACTCCTTCAGGAAGATTAGTTTTAGAGAAAGCAAACTTCATCGTTTCCACAGGTTCAGTGATATTTTGTTTAGGAAGTGATATTGATGTCACTGAATTAAAACAGATAGTCCTTATGACTTTCTATTGTTCAGAGTAAATTTTAAAAAGTGTGAAAGAACTATGACTAGTTGATGAACTGTAAATTTTATAAATGCTGACATGGTAAATGCAATGATATATTTGTCAAACAGTTTGTAAGGAAACAGAGATACAGGAGGATGGATTTTAAAGAAGTGAAGATACAAGTACTCTCTAAATGTGATGGATTGAAATTACATGCTTACATAGTATTCAGGTTTACGAGCAATAAATAGGTAAACTAAAATAAGAAACTATTCTAAGAAATTGGATGAAGTGGGAAGACAAGACTAAGTCAGATGTCCATCTCATTTCTTGCAGGAAAGAGAAAGGTAAGGTTAATGTTGATAAATGGGAACCAATCTGGAAATATACTAATTATAGTCACAGAGGTCACCATTAAAAAAACTAAGGGCAGCAACTTCCAAACATCATTATCAAGGAATAGAATAGGACTTTGGAAGAGGTTTCTCACAATTGTTCTTTTCTTAAAAAATATTATATTAATTTTGGAATGTACAAATGAAATATAAGTAAATAAGCACTGATGAAATCACAGACCCTTAATGAACAAATAAATAAATATTACAATAATACTTTAAATAAATGTGTGCATTTAATCTTAAGCAGTAAAATTTTCTTTACATATAGTGAATAATCAACTTTTAAAAACCATAATATTTATTCTATGTTGTGTACCTCTGTCGAATTTTTGGCTGTGAAAGACCGCTGTCTAAGATTAAATGCAAAATTTTATGCTTCTCTAGGACAGGAGTACATACATAAAATACAGAACCATGATGAACAAGCATTCTCTGAAACATTCAGGGGACAGCTATACAGCAACACCCAAGTGGTTACAGGCAACAGGGGTGTTTGATTCCATAATAAAATAATTTAGATAGAATAAATGCTTTCTGTACCTTGGGAAATATTTTCTAGGTATGACTCAGCCTAGATGTTGTTTTCTTTCTTCGAAACTAGGTCAGTCTTTCTAACTCTCCTCCTGGCACGGAAGCACAAGGATGAAATTGTTCCTCTGTGGTCAAAGGCAGCTGTGACAAGCATAGTTTTATCACAATTGGAGATGAGAGATATTCATCTTTAAGTTTCTAGATGAGAAGAGCTTGTGGAAAAAATAATAGGGAAAAAAACTATATAACCAGAGCGCTAGAAATTCAGATTATGAGGAATGTTTATTCAACACATGACTTTCTTATCACTATGCAATAGTACATCAAAAACTTTATGGAAAATGATTAAAGGATATATTTATTTGAGTGGAAAATGAATTTCAAATCCACACATTTTCACAGGAGAACTGAAGAAAATTATTTAATTTTAGCCTTATGAGGGAAGATATTTCTGATAAAGACTTTTATTTGAGACACATAAGTGCTCCAAAATTTGAAATAAAGGGAGAAAAGAAGATCATAAACATCAGAGCAAATAGAACTGTGACATTCCCCTTAATCATGCCCTCAAGAAGAGAAATGCCAATTTTCAAGTATTTGAATCACTCTGTAGTTAGAGTTGTATGTAGATTTGATTATGGATGGATGTGGATATATATATAAACACATAGATGTGTTTAGGTATGAGGATATGAGTTGCTTGGGTGTGTGTGTGTGTGTGTGTGTGTGTGTATGTGTGTGTGTGTGTGTGAAAGGGCCCTTGTGTTCTAATTATGATTGCTCATTGCATAGTGTTTATCAACCACCCTCAAAAATTACTATTACATACTTGACTATAGAAAATTAAATATAAAGTTAGTAAAATACAAGTATTCAGAGATTCAGAGAATAATAAAGTAACATTATTTTTTAAAAGAGTATAACAGAGCTGGCGCCTTGGCTCACTTGGCTAATCCTCCACCTGCAGCACCGGCATCCCATATTGGCGCCGGGTTCTAGTCCCAGCTCTCTGGTGGCCCAAGAGGACAGTGGAGGATGGCCAAAATGCTTGGGCCCCTGCACCCTCATGGGACACCAGGAAGAAGCACCTGACTCCTGGTTTCGGATCCATGCAGCGCCGGCCATGGCAGCCATTTGGGGAGTGAACCAATGGAAGGAAGACCTTTCTCTCTGTGTCTCTTTCTCACTCTCTCACTGTCTATAACTCTACCTGTCAAATAAATAAATACATTAAAAAAGAAAAGAAAAGAAAAGAACAGCCCTAATGTCTGTGACAAGCAGAATGATACCAGGTAAAGATCTGTACACTGCAATCCTCAGAACCTGAGACTATGTTGCCTTACATGACAAAAGAAATCTGACAGATAAAATGAAGACAGCTGAACTTATTAGGCAAAAGATTAAGAACTATTGAGATGGGCTCAAAGAAATTTCTGGAGCCTCTGAAAGGGAAAGAGAAAAGCAGAAGAAAGTACTAAGACATGACAGAGAAGACAGAGGAAAAATTTCTAATATGAGAGGTTCAATCTGCTGATGTCTCTGAAGATGAAGGCAGGGCTGTAAGCCAAGGACTGTGGGCAACTCCTATGAGTTGAGAGCAGCCCTGACTTTGTGGACAGCAAGGAAGTAGGGCCTTCCTCCCTACAGTACATGGCAACCCAATGCTGCCAACCACCCAAGCAAGTAAAGAAGCAGATTTTCCCATTAATCTCCAGAAAGTAGCTGCTTTGCCAAAATCTGTATTTTAAACTATTGAAAACTGTGTTGGACTTTTGGCAGATGTCCTAAACAGAACTCTGGCCTCAGAATCAGCCCTTAAGGCATTCGGATCTGGCTGAAAAGCCCATGAGAGTATTTTAGGCATGGAAAGCCATAACACTCTGACAAAAGAAAAAAAGAAGACCTAAATGAAAGATCTCCGCAAGTGAGATCCCAGTAGAAATAATGGGCCATCAAAGAAGGAGGTACCTTTCTCTGAAGGGAGGAGAGAACCTCACTTTGACTATGACCTTGTCTAAATAAGATCGAAGTTGGCCAACTCAAAAGGCTTCCATGGCCTTCACAACTCATGACAAGAGCCTGGGGTGATTACTGACGCCATAAACAAGAGTGTCAATTTGTTAAGTCAACAGTAGGAGTCACTGTGTACTTACTCCTTATGTTTGATCTCTGTCCTTAATGTGTTGTCCAACGTGAATTAATGCTATAACTAGTACTGAAACAGTATTTTACACTTTATGTTCTGTGTGGGTGCAAACTGATGAAATCTTTACTTTATTTAAATTGATCTTCTGTATATAAAGATAATTGAATCTTGATCTGAATGGAATGGGAGAGGGAGCGGGAGATGGGAGGGTTGCGGGTGGGAGGGAAGTTATGGAGGGGAAAAAGCCATTGTAATCCATAAACTGTACTTTGGAAATTTATATTTACTAGATAAAAGTTAAAAAAAAGAAATATAGAAGTATAAGAAAATAAATTTGTATTATCCTAAGATATTCAATTTGTAATAATCTGTTCTGACATCAATAGAACATCAATAGCTTCCAAAGCATTAATCTACAGTAATTATATAATTTATCATGTAAGCAGCCCTAGCAAGGTATTGTTCTTGGGCCCCTGCAGCCAAGTTAGAGACCTGGAAGAAGTTCCTGGCTCCTGGCTTTGGGTTGGTGAATTTCCAGCCATTGTAGCCATCTGGGGAGTGAACCAGTGGATGAAAGACCTCTCTCTCTCTCTCTCTCTCTCTCTCTGCCTTTGCCTCTCTGTAATTCTGCCTTTCAAATAAATAAATAATTTTTTAAAAAAAAAGGCTAATTATGGATTTAAAAAGTCATACAAATAACATAAAGAATTAAACCACCTTCATGTATAAATATCTGAGGCATAGTTGATATCTTAAACAAAATATTACACTAATGTTCTTTATATAATTTTTTCTTAAGTTTATGGTAGTATTATCATAGCATCACTTCCATCACTGCTTCTTTCTCCTCAACAGGACTACTAGCAGAAACCCAAGATTTAAGGATGGCTTTCTGTAAAGGCTCAAAATTATGTCAAGAAGATGGTGTTGGAATCCTGAGAAAGGGGATTTCTTCTTCTATGATGATCAGCAACTTAACAAAATTACATTTATTCTGAAAGCAGAATTTTGAAGTGATAAACTTAGGTAAGGAGATTACAAAGATAGATATTAAAGGTGCTAATTGATTTACTTTTGTTGTTTATTAGAAAATTATGAATAGAGAGATGAATTTATTGAAAAAAACTGTTAAGCCCAGGGACTATGAGTGATAGTTTTGAAATTTTTCAATCATCTTGGATAACTAGTCTTAAATTCATATTTTACTGCCAGAAACTTGGCACAGAGAAAAAGTTTGTGTGTTTTTATATATAATCTTTTTGCAAAATTATCAGGTGCATCAAAAGACAAACTATTCAGTAACATGGAAGGTATTTTTAAGAAACCAAGATTATGTCTCAGAAATCCTTTCAATCAAACTGGATGGCTGCTAACAGAATGCAATGTACTACTCCTCAACCACTGCATTAAAGTCAAAGATAGACAAGTAATTATTTCAATAAGTAGATAAACTTTTGGCTAAACTGAAATTCAGTGAAATTCACACAAGATTCACAAAGTTCTTCAAAACTGTAATGAAAAGGAGGCTAAGAAAACCATTCAGAAATACACACATACTGAACCCATGAAAAAGGAAGGAAGAATAGACCCAAGAACCTTCAGGAATAAGTCAAAAGCTATGGTGACTACCCCAGGCCTCAAAAGCAAATCCTACCATTCTATTGGCATTTTGTCCATCTGCCTTTCACAGCTGACTTAGACCAATCACTCTCTATCTTTCTTTTCCTGCTTTTTTGAACTAGAATGAATTGTGTCTGTCATGATATTGCCTGTGAGATCTTCAAAAGTTAAGGAAAAACATATGTTATGAAAAAATGGGCATGGGTTTCAAAAAGTTTTGCAACAAAATAATATTATCCTTTAATTCCATTTTCCTTGAGATTTTGAAATATCATCCTACACTGGGTGTGTTGGAGACAGATAACTTGTATTTTTAGCTTCACATATTCACAGAAGGAGAATTCTTCCTAGGAGCTGTAGTTACGCAGAGACATCTGACCCACACCACATATACGTGATGAGAATTCAGACTCTGAACTGATTACATGAGGACATTAAACTCTTGTGATATTGGGAAAGTGTGAATGAAACTGTGGGGAAAGGTATAAATCACTGAGTCCAGGAAGGGAACTGTGACAGGCTACTCAATAAAAGGTGAAGTATCACTGAACATTGCTCCGGCTAACCTGGGACCCAGCAAACAATACATGCAAGCATGGCTAGGACCTGATGGTGGCCTCTAGATTTGGAGAGCACCTCCTAGGTGACAGCCAGCAAGAATACAGGAACCTCATTCCTCTACCTACAGCAAACTGAGCAATGGAGAAGGAGGGCATCAGTGCGTGTATGAAGACTGAGTTTCAGTTGAAAATTCATCCTTTGATGGCATTTGGCTTTGAATTTTGTGAGCTCTGAGCAGAGAACCTGGCTAAGAATTACCACACCTGGAATTCTAACCTATAGAAACATTGAGATAATGAATTTGTGCTATTTTAAGCACTAAGGGTAGTCATTTGTTACATAGCAACGGAAAACTAGTACCCGAGGATTTTGAGTGTGGGCATTGCCAGTCTCCTAAATGTCCGCATTATTCAGTGTTGATGCAAACTGTGCTGTCTCTAGGTCTTGCCAGGTGTCACAGCACCTGCTGAAGGTCACCGTTCACCTAGGATACCATAACTGACATCTTTTGCCTGGGTTTCTCGCATGGAAATCGATGTCTCTTTTCTCTTTAGAAGAGTCATATGACCTTGAATTTCCTGTGGTAGTGTTTCTTGCTGGATGACTAAAATTGTCACAGGAGTACCTGGAGCCAATAGACAGAAAAATATCATAAATACATAACCATATTCTGTATGAAGGATTATGGTGTCTGTGTTGCTATTCTAATCCTTGTTGGTCTGTGGAGTTTCCGGCCCCATAAATTACCCAAATCTGAGCATACTCCTCTTTGGTTTTGTAAGCTACCCTGATATATAATTATACTCATTAAATTCATTTTGACTATCATTGTTCTGGATCAAATTGAGTCTCGGCTACTCGAAATCAAAAGTGTCTTGGCTAAATAATTTTTAAAAATACTGTAAATTTGTTTACTGATATTGATGACCAAAAGCTACCTTTCAAGCATCCCAGAGGCTTACTACCCTTTTAATTTCCTTGCATTTATTCATTCTGGCACATATTCAAAATCTTCTTCAATTAAGGTATTCAATTTCTCTCTTTGCACCTGTGTTTTTCTTTTCTGCTTTAAAAAATTGTGATACCATTACATTGCCTTATGCCTATTCCCTTTCTTCTGCTTCTAGTGAAACTCAGTGTTCTACTGAACACTATGTGTGTTCAAACTAATCACATCTCCCTTATCCATTAGAATAAATGACTTTGACTGCCTCTGGGGCTGTTAGTCTCATTCATTCCCTGTGTTTATTCAGTTCTTAAGATTGCTTGTTCTACCAAAACTTCCTTTATGTCCCCCAAATACCCTCAGATCTTCCATATGCCTTGCATCACTTCTTTTAAGATACATCTGTCTCTCTTCTGTTTACTGCCAAATCACTTCTATCAAATTATGTTCAGTTTCAACTTATTTCCTCAGTAAGAGCTCTCTCTGGGCTGATTATAGTCCAGTCGTACAACGAAATTATCCACCTATTAGAAAGAAATAATTTGATATAAGCAATGCTACCTTGAGATGTGCACACCTTACTGAATGATAAACCAGAAACTAATGTAGTGTAGACAAAGTGCTGTAGCAAGCAGCTCTCATTCCTGGGACTGAGAAAGTCAAGGTAAACTCTTGGGATTATTAAACCTTAAAAACCTGACTTAGATCTCTGCAGAAAATCAAGACTCCTGAGGGGAAAGTGGTTATTTAAATGTTGATGGCATATCGGAGCATGCAGGAATAGCCCAGTGGGGGGTAGTACACTTAGGATATTTCTGCAGTGCAGGTGCAATGGAACTGATATGGCATAATTAGGAAAATCTGGTAACAGGATTCAACCACCACTACAACAAGGGGTACCTTCTTAAGTGTCACCGGGCTATATTGCAGTGAGCATGTAAGCTGAAAGTAATCTCCTCACTCCCCATTGAGCAAACAAGAAGGACCACATCAGCCTTTTTAAATAGAACCACTTGTTAGCAAAGGGTTTACCACTATTCCTCAACCATATTAATATACAATTTGTATTTATTCTTTCAACAAATATTAACAAATTTTAGCTCAAAGCCTATCATAGTCCAAGTACTGTGGTATTTTTTAATGTTAATAAATATTCCGTGCCAGCACTGTGCTGCAGCGGGTTAAAGCCCTAGCCTGCAGTGCCAGCATCCTCTATGGGCACCGGCTTGACTCCTGGCTGCTCAACTTCTGATCCAGCTCTCTGCTATGGCCTGGGAAAGCAGTGGAAGATGGCACAAGTTCTTGAGCCCCTGTATCTGCGTGGGAGACCTGGAAAAAGTTTCTGGCTCTTAGCTTCAGATCAGCTCAGCTCTGGCTTTTGTGGTCATTTGGGGAGTGAACCAGCAGATGGAAGACCTCTCTCTCTCTCTGGCTCTACCTCTCTCTCTAATTCTATCTTTCAAATAAATAAAATAAATCTTTAAAAAAAGACTAATATATTTCTCTCCCTACAACTACGATCTGAAAAAATTACATCAATAACTGTTAATTAAAGTTCACAGTAGGGATCGAAAAGCTAAAGCACCGTTCAGAATGAATGACAATAGATATATGCACAAATATAATGATGATATTTACATATATGTGGATATGTAGAAATATACATAAATGCATATATGTACACATGTATATACATATAGATTTTTATAGCATGTTTCAAAACAGTGTATATATGTGTGTATATGTTTGTGTGTGTGAGTGAAATGTAACTAAATTACTTGACTAAAATCTGAAGAACAGAAAGGACTTTCTGAGAACAATTTTATTAACTGGAGCATGAGGTAACTTGGAAACAGGGCATGGAATTGTAAAGAGTTTGCAAGAAGTAGATAAAACAATGAAAAGTACATGAAATAGCAAACTGCTTACTTTGAAGAAGAGAATGAAAGCTAATGACAGTCATAAATGTATATAAGTGATAACTTTTGTAAGATTGTCTTATGTTCTTTCTGCTGTCTCTATAATGAAGTAGTGTCATTTATAGCATAGTGCACACACATATAAATGTGTGTCTTTATATATAGTTTTTTTATCTTTTATTTAATGAATATAAATTTCCAAAGTACGACTCATGGATTACAATGGCTTCCCCTCCCCATACCGTCCATCCCACCCACAACCCTCCCCTTTCCCACTCCCTCTCCCCTTCCATTCACATCAAGATTCATTTTCGATTATCTTAATATACAGAAGATCAGCTTAGTATACCTTAAGTAAGGATTTCAACAGTTTGCTCCCACACAGAAACATAAAGTGAAAAATAATAGATGATTTTTTTTAATGATGATGAAATCAGATCAGACCTATTGTCATGTTTAATCCCAGTGAGAGTCAAGTTGGGAATTGATAATTTCTCTCTCTTTTTTTTTTTTTTTTACAGAAGATCAGTTTAGTGTACATTAAGTAAAGATTTCAACCGTTTGCACCCCCATAGAAACACAAAGTGAAATATACTGTTTGAGTACTCATTATAGCATTAAGCCTCAATGTACAGCACATTAAGGACAGAGATCCTACATGAGGAGTAAGTGCACAGTGACTCCTGTTGTTGACTTTACCAATTGACACTCCTGTTTATGGCATCAGTAATCTCCCTATGCACCAGTCATGAGTTTCCAAGGCTATGGAAGCCCCTTGAGTTCTCCGACTCTTATCTTGTTTAGACAAGGTCATAGTCAAAGTGGAGGTTCTCTCCTCCCTTCAGAGAAAGGCACCTCCCTCTTTGGAGACCTGTTCTTTCCACTGGGATCTCACTCACAGAGATCTTTTGCCAGAGTGTCTTGGCTTTCCATGCCTGAAATACTCTCATGGGCTTTTCAGCCAGATCCGAGTGCCTTTAGGGCTGATTCTGAGGCCAGAGTGCTATTTAGGACATCCGCCATTCTATGAGTCTGCTGAGTATCTCACTTCCCATGTTGGATCACTCTCCCCTTTATTTATTCTATCGGTTAGTATTAGCAGGTACTAGACTTGTTTATGTGCTCCCTTTGACTCTTAGTCCTTTCATTTTGATCAATTGTGAACTGAAATTGATCACTTGGAATAGTGAGATGGCATTGGCACATGCCACCTTGAAGGGATTGAACTGGAATCCCCTGGTATGTTTCCAACTCTACCAATTGGGGCAAGTCAGCCCAAGCATGCCCCAAGTTATACATCTCTTCCCTCTCTTATTCCCACTCTTATGTTTAACAGGGATCACATTTCAGTTAATTTTCAACACTTAAGAATAACTGTGTGATAATTACAGAATTAAACCAGTCATATTAAGTAGAACAGATAAAAAAAAATACTAAGAGGGATAATGTATTAAGTTGTCCATTAACAGTCAGGGCTATGCTGATCAAGTCACCATTTCTCATAGTGTCCATTTCACTTCAGGAGGTTTCCTTTTTGGTGTTCAGTCAGTTGTCACCGATCAGGGAGAACATATGGTATTTGTCCCTTTGGGACTGGCTTACTTCACTCAGCATGATGTGTTCCAGATTCCTCCATTTTGTTGCAAATGACTGGATTTCATTGTTTCTTACTGCGGTATAGTATTCTAAAGAATACATATCCCATAATTTCTTTATCCAGTCTACCGTTGATGGGCATTTAGGTTGGTTCCAGGTCTTGGCTATTGTGAATTGAGCTGCAATAAACATTAGGGTGCAGACTGCTTTTTTGTTTGTCAATTTAAACTCCTTTGGGTAAATTCCAAGGAGTGGGATGGCTGGGTCGAACGGTAGGGTTATATTCAGGTTTCTGAGGAATCTCCAGACTGATTTCCATAGTGACTTAACCAGTTTGCATTCCCACCAACAGTGGCTTAGTGTCCCTTTTTCCCCACATCCTCGCCAGCATCTATTGCTGGTAGCTTTCTGAATGTGAGCCATTCGAACCGGGATGAGGTGAAACCTCATTGTGGTTTTGATTTGCATTTCCCTGATTACTAATGACCTTGAACATTTTTTCATGTGCCTGTTGGCCATTTGGATTTCCTCTTTTGAAAAATGTCTATTGAAGTCCTTGGCCCATCTCTTAAGTGGGTTGTTGGTTTTGTTTTTATGGAGTTTCTTGATCTCTTTGTAGATTCTGGTTATTAACCCTTTATCTGTTGCATAGTTTGCAAATATTTTTTCCCATTCTGTCGGTTGTCTCTTCACTCTCCTGACTGTTTCTTTTGCAGTACAGAAACTTCTCAATTTGATGCAATCCCAATAGTTGATTTTGGCTTTGACTGCCTGTGCCTCCTGGGTCTTTTCCAGAAATTCTTTGCCTGTGCCAATATCTTGAAGAGTTTCTCCAATGTTCTCTAATAACTTAATGGTGTCAGGATGTAGATTTAGGTCTTTAATCCACGTTGAGTGGATTTTTGTGTAAGGTGTAAGGTAGGGGTCTTGCTTCATGCTTCTGCACATGGAAATCCAGTTTTCCCAGCACCATTTATTGAATAGACTGTCCTTGCTCCAGGAATTAGTTTTAGATCCTTCATCAAATATAAGTTGGCTGTAGATGTTTGGATTGATTTCTGGTGTTTCAATTCTGTTCCATTGGTCTATCCATCTGTTTCTGTACCAGTACCATGCTGTTTTGATTACAACTGCCCTGTAGTATGTCCTGAAATCTGGTATTGTGATGCCTCTGGCTTTGTTTTTGTTGTACAAGATTGCTTTAGCTATTTGAGGTCTCTTGTGTCACCGTAAGAATTTTAGCATCATTTTTTCTAGATCTGCGAAGAATGTCTTTGGTATCTTGATTAGGATTGCATTGAATCTATAAATTGCTTTTGGGAGAATGGACATTTTGATGATGTTGATTCTTCCAATCCATGAGCATGGAAGATTTTTCCATTTTTTGGTATCCTCTTCTATTTCTTTCTTTAAGATTTTGTAATTCTCATCGTAGAGATCTTTAACGTCCTTGCTTAAGTTTATTCCAAGGTATTTGATTGTTTTTGTAGCTATTGTGAATGGGATTGATCTTAGCAGTTCTTTCTCAGTCATGGCATTGCTTGTGTATACAAAGGCTATTGATTTTTGTGCATTGATTTTATATCCTGCCACTTTGCCAAACTCCTCTATGAGTTCCAATAGTCTCTTAGTAGAGTTCTTTGGATCCTCTAAGTACAGAATCATATCATCTGCAAAGAGGGATAGTTTGACTTCTTCCTTCTTGATTTGTATTCCTTTGATTTCTTTTTCTTGTCTGATGGCTCTGGCTAAAACTTCCAGAACTATGTTAAATAGCAGTGGTGAGAGTGGGCATCTCTGCCTGGTGCCAGATTTCAGTGGAAATGCTTCCAACTTTTCCCCATTCAATAGGAAGCTGGCCGTGGTTTTTTTATAAATTGCTTTGATTATATTGAGGAATGTTCCTTCTATACCCAATTTGCGTAGAGTTTTCATCATGAAAGGGTGTTGAATTTTATCAAATGCTTTCTCTGCATCAATTGAGATAATCATATGGTTTTTCTTTTGCAGTCTGTTAATGTGGTGAATCACATTGATTGATTTGCGAATGTTGAACCATCCCTGCATACCAGGGATGAATCCCACTTGGTCTGGGTGGATGACCTTTCTAATGTGTTGTTGCATTCTATTGGCCAGAATTTTATTGAGGATTTTTGCGTCTATGTTCATCAGGGATATTGGTCTGTAATTTTCTTTCAGTGCTGCATCTTTCTCTGGCTTAGGGATTAAGGTGATGCTGGCTTCATAGAAAGAATTTGGGAGGATTCCCTCTTTTTCGATTGTTCTAAATAGTTTGAAAAGAAATGGGATTAGTTCTTCTTTAAATGTCTGGTAGAATTCAGCAGTGAATCCATCTGGTCCTGGGCTTTTCTTTGTTGGGAGGGCCTTTATTACTGTTTCAATTTCTGTTTCAGTTATGGGTCTGTTTAGGTTTTCTATGCCTTCATGGTTCAATTTTGGTAGATTGCATGTGTCCAGGAATCTATCCATTTCTGATAGGTTTTCCTGTTTGCTGGCATACAGGTCCTTGTAGTAATTTCTGATGATTCTTTTTATTTCTGTGGTGTCTGTTGTTACGTTTCCTTTTTCATCTCTGATTTTATTGATTTGGGTCTTTTCTCTTCTTTTTTTAGTTAGTTGGGCCAGTGGAGTGTCAATTTTGTTTATTTTTTCAAAAAACCATCTTCTCGCTTGGCTGATTTTTTGTAGTGTTTTTTTGGATTCAATCCTGTTAATTTCTTCTCTGGTTTTAATTATTTCTCTTCTCCTACTAGATTTGGGTTTGGTTTGCTGCAGTTTTTCTAGGTCCTTGAGGTGCGCTGAAAGCTCATTTATTTGGTACCATTCCAATTTCTTGATATAGGCACCTATTGCTATAAATTTGCCTCTCAATACTGCTTTTGCTGTATCCCATAAGTTTTGATATGTTGTGTTGTTGTCTTCATTTACTTCCAGAAAGTTTTTGATTTCTCTTTTGATTTCTTGAATGACCCAGTGTTCATTCAGGAGCATGTTGTTCAGTCTCCATGTGTTTGCATGCTTTCTGGGGTTTCCTGAGTTGCTAATTTCCAGCTTTATTCCGCTGTGGTCTGAGAAGCTGCATGGTATGATTCTAATTCTTTTAAATTTGCTGAGACTTGCTTTATGGCCTAGTATGTGATCAATCCTAGAGAAGGTTCCATGCACTGCTGAGAAGAATGTGAAGTCTGTAGATGTAGGGTTGAAAGTTCTGTAGATATCTGTTAGATCCATTTGGGCAATAGTGTCAATTAAATCTGCTGTTTCCTTGTTGATCTTCTGTCCGGATGATCTGTCTATTTCTGAGAGTGGAGTATTGAAGTCCCCCAGTACTATTGTATTGGAATCTAAATCTCCCTTTAAGTCCCTTAACATATCTTTTAAATAGACTGGTGCCCTGTAATTAGGTGCATATACATTTATAATAGTCACATCTTCCTGTTGAATTGAACCCTTAATCATTATATAGTGTCCCTCTTTGTCTCTCTTAACAGTTTTTGTATTAAAGTTTATTTTGTCTGATATTAATATGGCTACACCTGCTTTTTTTTTGGTTTCTGTTGGCATGGTATATCTTTTTCCAACCTTTCACTTTCAGTCTGCATGCCTCTTTGTTAGAGAGATGTGTTTCTTGTAGGCAACAAATAGTTGGGTTGTGTTCTTTGAGCCAGTCAGCCAAACGGTGTCTTTTAACTGGAGAATTCAGACCATTAATGTTCAATGTGACTATTGATACGTAGTGACTTTGCCCTGCCATTTTCCCGGAGATATTTTCTAGTATATGCTTTGAGCTTCCCATGCTCTTTTACTGGTAGGTGTTCTTCCTTTACCTTCTTTCATATTGATGGCCGTGTTTCTGTGTTTCTGAGTGTAGCACATCTTTAAGTATCTTTGCAGGGCCGGACGAGTGGCCACAAAGTCTTTCAATTTCTGTTTGCTATGAAAGGTCTTTATTTCACCTTCATTCACAAATGAGAGCTTGGCAGGATATAATATTCTGGGCTGGCAATTTTTCTCTCTTAGCACCTGGGCTATGTCTCGCCATTCGCTCCTAGCCTGTAGTGTTTCTGATGAGAAGTCTGCTGTGAGTCTGATTGGAGATCCTCTGAGAGTAATCTGACGTTTCTCTCTTGCACATTTTAGGATCTTTTCTTTATGTTTCACTGTGGTAAGTTTAATTACCACGTGTCGTGGTGAGGATCTCTTTTGGTCATGTTTATTGGGGGTTCTATGAGCTTCCTGTACTAGGATATCTCTGACCTTCTCCAAACCTGGAAAGTTCTCTGCTAGTATCTCACTAAAAAGGCCTTCTAATCCTTTCTCTCTCTCCATGCCTTCAGGAACTCCTAGAACTCGAATGTTGTTTTTTTTTAATAGTATCCTGTAGATTCCCAACAATATTTTTTAGATTTCTAATTTCCTCTTCTTTTCTTTGGTTTGACTGTATGTTTTCCTGTGCTCTATCTTCTAAGTCCGATATTCTCTCTTCTGCTTCACCCATTCTGTTTTTAAGGCTTTCTAATGTGTTTGTCATTTGATCTATTGAGCTCTTCATTTCATTTTGATTTCTCTTCACTGTAACGCTTTCCTGTTCTACTAGTTTCTGAGTTTCATTTTGACTCTTCCTTAAAATTTCATTTTCACGAGAGAGATTTTCAATCTTGTCCATTAAGGATTTCTGTAGTTCAAGGATTTGCTTTTGAAAACTTCTAAATGTTCTTATCATAAATTTTTTGAAATCCGTATCTTGCATTTCTTCTATCTCATCATCTTCATAATCTTGGCTTGGGGTGTTTTGCTTATTTGGAGGCATCATAGTGTCATCGTTGATCTTGTTTCCTCGATTTCTGTGTTTGTTACTCGGCATAGTTAATTCTTCTTGCATAACTGTGCGTTTTTTTTGTTTTTTTTGTTTTTTTTTTTTATACTGTGTCTGTGTTAAGTGGACTGCCTGCTGTTGGAGGAGCCTTGGAGGTTTGAGATGGTTGCGGCCTGAGAGCTCTGCCTGGTTCTTCCTGGTTAAGGGTGTGCAAAGGTGACACCCTCAGGTTATGCGTGGTAAATCTCTCTCTTTTTATTTATTTATGTATTTTATTTGTTCAGGGGGTAAGTAACACTGCATGGCATGGCTGTGCAGAATTGATGGTATTTCGCTTCCAGTCTTTGGCTTCTACCCGCAGAGTCCCAGAGTCCCTTTAGGCTCCTCTGGACTCCCACTGGGTTGCCTAGGCTACTGAATTGTAGTGACTCTGTTCCTTAGCTCTCCCCCATTGATATATAAATCCAGAGAGGGGGCCTGCTCTTTGTCTCTTGGGAATTCTTCAAGCCTTGCAGCCTTGTAACCTTTGCAAGGTTAGGGGGAAGAGAAACCCCGAAGCTTTTTTTTCCTTCTTTCCGGTAGTGAGTTTGCTGCACTTTCCGGCCCCCCTCTAGATTCTGACCCCCGTTTCCCCACCAATGTCTCGGGTTATTGAGCTCACCTCCCCTTCCAGCGGCGATGTGTGGACTCGGAGCCCTGAGCGTCCCAAGTCTCCCCGCTGTTGTCTGTGTGGCATGCACTCCCCTTCGAGCACTGGCGCGCAGACCCTGGGGCTTCCACGGCTCGGTCCCGCGGCTTGGCTTCCGCGCGGTGGGCGACCTTGTTCTCCCAGTATGTCCTCCGATTCACGGCCACTTGATCCAGAAGAGTTTCCCCTGCAATATTTTCCTGGTTCTTTTTTCTGAGGCTACCGTAACTCCCCTTTTATTAAACTAAATTTTCCCGGACTATCGGTGCGTGCCCTCACTATTCCGCCATCCTACACAATAAATTAACCGCATCTAAAAGCACCTTCATTGGAGCAGTCTTTGTGGTGCAGTAGGTTCTATATATAGTTTTAGTCATGTGATCAAAGAGCTTCATTTTACATTGATGACATCTTATAACATCTTTTTCTTAGCTTAAGAGAAGTGGAAGATTTACTTTTATAAACTTCCTAGTATGTAGACTAACATTTTATTGTTATTTTTTAAGTGTCATGCAGTCACTGTTTTTTGGTGGGGGAGGAGTGGGTAGACTCAGAGAGTTAAGCTGCAACTTAAGTGCCTGGATCCAGTATCAGAGTGCCAGGGGTCAAGCCCTGCCTTCAGATCTGATCCAGCTTCCTGCTAATATACACCCTGAAAGACAGTAAGTTATAGCTCAAGTCTTTGGGTCCCTGCCGTCCATCCGAGAGACCCATATTGAATTCCTAGATACTGGCCCTGTGCTGCCTTTTATGGACATTTGGGAAGTAAACCAGATGATGGAAGATCTCTATACATCTCTGTCACTCCATCTCTGCATGTCATTCTGTGTTTCAAATAAGTACATATTTTTTTAAAATCTTAAGGATGACACTAAGAATATTTTTCATAAACAGAGAAGCAGACAGACAGATATCCTATCGGCTTGTTCACTCCCCAAATGTCTACAATGGTTGGGTCTGGGGTAGAGCCATAGCCGGGAAATGGAATTGCAATCCTGGTCTTCCAGGTGGGTAGCAGAAACCCAAATGTACGAACTATCAACTACAGTCTCCAATTGGCAGGAAATTAGGGTAAGCCAGAGTCTAAAATCAAACCCAGGCATTCCAATGTGGGATGGAGGCCCCTTAACTGTTAGTCTGAACTTTACTCCCTACTCTGATTCTTTAGGAACTTAGTTCTAAAGGTCTTTCAGTTATTTTTTGTTGTCATTACTTTTCATTTTTGTATTTTCTTTTGATAGTATGCATTTCCTTTTAAGTTTTATAATCTTTGGTTTTCTGTTATAATATGACAAGAAGTCAAAAATGCTAGTCATTAATGAAAGCAAAAAAAAAAATTATTTTGGGAGCCTCTAAGCTTATCTCTGATTCTACATTTAGTGTAGCATTTTCAAGCATGAAGTTTTCCCTACTTTAGAAACAATGATATGGGTAAGTGAAAATAATGAATATATTTCTGAACTCGTAGTAAAGAGCTCAATCTTGTCCAAAAAGAGGCCAAACCATCATTCTCGGCTCCTAGGCAGCAATCAGCTTCATGGTTCCCTGGCTGGTAAAAGTGTTTGTGAGGGCTTCTTGGCCAGGCCACACAATCTGACCATGTAAAATAGAGTGAGGTGCATGGAGTGGCCATTTATCAGCCTAATACTGGAAAAAGGGCTAAGAATGCAGGTTAGTCATTGGGGCAGTCTGCTGTCTTATTGCAATATTCAGTAGAGACTGGAGACAAAAGCTTGAGAGTTTCCCTGGTTGGCAATGTTCCATACATTTGTCATGCATTGTTGCTGGGAGGAGTTAGTGCACTGAGTCCACAGAATGAGGAAAACTGGATGTCTCATTTTTGGAGTTCCCAGGAATTCTTCCCCATGCATCTCTTACTTTGGGTGATGTTCAACAAACATATTTTCATCCTAATACCTATAACCATGACTGTAATGCCTCCAATGCATTCTATGACTCGTTTGAGAAAATTAGCAACACTGCAGTTATATTAACCATTCTTGAACTTGCTGTAGAGAAAGATGGGAGTCAGTCTTGGTTACTGTTTTCTAATTCACTCTCAGAATGAGAAACAAATATGCAAATGTTTTTAAACATTGGAAAAAAGATGTTTAATTTACTGTGACTGTATTTTGGGTGCCAACATTTTGGTGGTGACAATGTAAGGAAATTAGGGAGAATGTGTTATCTTATTTTATTGATATAATTTAAAATACTCTTGTTTATACATATTGAAAAATAACAAAGTAAATAATCACTGAAATTGTTAGAAATTTCCAATTTTTCCAAATAGCTTAGAATGCCAATATTCTTAATAAAAAGTATGAAACTAAAGATGGAAGAAAGAAAAACATTAACCATGGCACATAAAAAAAGGTATGAGAATTTCAGACTTAATCTCTTCCACATATAAACTCACAGGGCCTTTAGCATATCATTGAATTTTTTTCTTCTTTTCTATTGTACATTTTTGTGGGCAGACTCAACAATATATTCAACAATATAAAGAAGGAGAGAATTATTGTCCTCCAGGATATTTTCATTCCAGGGCCTCAACTTCTTTGAATTTGTCTTTTTAATCACATCAAATTATACAAAAAACATTGAGTAGAAATGACTAATTATCCTAACATTATGGAAAGAGGACTGCTTATAATTATAAAATTTAAAAGCATTTGAGAATGGATAATATGTTGCTAATGTCAAAATTGCCATTGTAAATTAAGAATAGCTTTTTTAAAAGAAGAATTCATTTATTTTTATTAACATAAAGAGAACAGATTTCATGTAGTTCATATATACAATTCTAAAAACATAATGCTATTTCCCTACCACCCTCTTCCTTCCACTTTTTTTTTCCTTTTGCAATTTTTGTGGTAAAATTTTTAATTTACTGTATATTCACAGAGTTAACACTCCACTGAAAGAGTTCACAAGTAGAAAGCCCAATTTAGCAGGAATATAGACACGTGCTATAAAAATAATCAAATCTCAAGATGACAATTTCATTCATATATATTAAAATGTTTTTCTAATCTACCTATTAGCTACCACAAATCAGAGAAACTGTGATATTCGTCTTTTGGAGTCTGACTTATTCAATTAAGCATAATGATCTTCAGTTGCATCCATTTTGTTGCAAAAGACAGGGTTTTGTTCTTTTATAAGCTGAGTAGCATTCAATCATATATATATATATATATATATATATATACACCGCATTTTCATTTGTAGCCATCAGTTAACAGACATCTGGGTTGATTCCATGTCTTAGCTCTGGGAATTGAGCTTCCAAAAACATGTGGAACAGATAATTTTTTCATATGCTGATTTTATTACCTTTGGGTGTATTTTCAGGAGTAGCATGGCTGGGTCACATAATAGATCTTCTTTTACATTTCTGAGGAAACTCCATTCTGTCTTCCATAATGGTTATACTAGTTTGCATTCCAAACAACATTGTATTAGGGTACATTTTTTTCCACATCCTCACCAGCATTTGCCATTTTTTGATTTTTGGATGCTAGCCATTTTAACTGGGTTGAAGTAAAACCTAGTTGTGTTTCAGAACCAGAATATCATTTATATTTCATTCATTTCATATTTCATCCATGTTCTAAATCCCACTTTTATATATAATAAATCACTACTAAATTATTCCCTTAATGTTTGGTCATTACTAACTTGAAATATTTTTAATAATTTTTCCTATAACAGAAAAGATATCAATCCCATTCCAACAGATCATAGATTGCTACTCTTTGAGGCTTTAGAAATCAAAATTTCATCTTCAGTATTGTGCATTCAAATAGAGAGAAATTGGATAATTCAATTTCAATGACCACTGAATTTTAGTGCTACGAAAGGGGACGGCTCTTCAAGAAAATTTCTTATTCAGCTCATAAGCAAAGCTACATCCTGAGGGTGTAAGTATAGAATGTTGTACATGGACCCTAAAGTATCCCTGCCAAAATTCTATCAGATTGAGGAAAGCCAACTCTAACTACTGGTTTCTCTATTAATCTATCACATGCATTATGATGCATATCATTATAATGATAACTGCACATCACGTCACATGCATTATAACTTTGTATCTAGGTTACAATGTAAAGGTCTCTTTCCCATGCTGTCATTCACAGAACTGATGTCATGATGCTGCATTTTCATTTCATTAGTTTTTTTTATAGGATCCCAGTGTTTTTCCAGAATATGTTACATACTTTTTTTTTTTTTGGTTCTAGTTCATTCTCTGAACATTAAAGTTCATCCCCAAATACTAACCTGTAATTATCTGTAGAAAGACAAAATAAGCAACAAATGATAGCTCTCTTGAAATTATATCTCTTTATTCCCTGATATTGAGCATTTTGATGAATTATGACTATAAAGTGTTAGATTCTCTGTTATGTTGTATTTTTCTTCCCAAACATATTCTACCCTTGTCACCTGAATTCTGAGCAAATTTCTTAGAATTTTTCCTAACTTTTTAGGAAGTTTGTCTCAACCATGACCTTATTAACTGTCAAATGTAACAGATAAAAAACAAATTATAGTTATGCTTCATTGAAGATCAGGCCTGTCTTTAAAGCACAATAATAAACTAAATTTTAATGTAATAATCTTTTCAGGACTCAATAAACTCTATGAATATATCATATCATAATAATTGCGAACTTTCTTTGATTTCACTCTCAGCAGTGCTAATTATAGTGTGAAATAACTGGAAATTCAATTTAAAATATGAAATTTAGATCAAAATCAGCAGACATTATAATACTTACACTGAGCATGGGAGAAAATATGTAATATTTATATACAGTGATATGAATCTTTGGACTATCAAAGGAATATTAGGTGATGAATTTGTTTAAGGTTACAGGAGAAGATTTGAATAGAAAGATACCAATGGAAATGATAAATAACATGTTGTCACTGTTTGTCGGCAAACAAGTTTCAAGAATATTGGTGGTAAAGAAAGTGCAAACAAATTAAATACCTCCAATCAAAGCAGTTTCTCCTTCATTTGTGATGAGCATATTCTAAAGCCAGATATCTGTAACTATAAAAGTAGAATCACACACCAAATGAGATTTTCTTCCCAAGAAAGCAAAAGATAATTCTAAAATTCTAAAATGAATAGCTGTACTGGCTATTCTCTGTCTTAACCAAACTCAGTAAATGGGGGATAAAACATATGAGAACTCAGAAACTATGTAACCAAAAGCAGTTCTACATCTTTAAACCCTTTACATGATTTACCTATCTGGATTAAAATGGGGAAGCATCAAGTTTTCCCACCAAACTTCAGAAATGTCTTGCTGACTTACTGTAGTAGTGGGACCAGAACCAGAAGGGAAAGTCCAGAATTCTTGTGAGCCCACAATTCCTGAGAGAGTGTGAAGAAAAGATACAACTTTTAAGAATGAGCTGACACTTGAAACATAATTGTAGGAGATTCACAAAGAATAAATTTGTTTATAAGAACTGAAATAACAAGAAATATGAGATTTAGGGCCAGTTTGCGGGAAGACTGATAGAGAGTCATCTTACCAACTGTTTTTTATCCTTAAACTCTGCTGTAAAAATCTTATCTCAGTAGAGCCATTTACTATAATTTAAGTAACTACACAATGGGATTGCCACCAGAGTTCAAAATGACCTTTTGACAACTGAGATGTGAAAGATAAAATTGGGCATAAAAAAACTATTTAAGGGATATTAAAAGTGATACACACAATGGAAGTGTACAAATTACTCAAACTAAACATATTAAAATTAAGTATCAGAAAATTAGATGCAAATTATATATAATATGCAATTCAAAATTTTTTTTAAAAAATCTTATCACGACTTAGTGGTGAGGAAATAAATTGAATAAATGTCAGAAAAGGGGCTTATAAACATAATAGCATAGCCATAATTTAGATAAAATATATTTTGTCATGTAAGTATTAAGAGTAACTAGAATTTCCAATATCCTGCACGAATGCAGTTCTCATAAATGATAGGTGGAAATTAAAATTGAATCAAGTCTATTGCATTGGCCTTTAATGCTTATATAAATTATCTGGAATTTATCATCCATGAAGAACATGATTGGAATGGAAAGATCCTAAGTTTAGAGCTGCTGCTACTTGTTTCAATAATTAAAATCAGGGAAAGAACAAATTCTGTCTGCTTGATTTTATATTTGTTCTAACCACATAAATACATCAAACTTACTTAAAAGATATAAAATGGAGTTGTTGGTCATGAAATAAATGAAAACCACAATGAAACATCAAAAACAAGATACAAAATTAAAGAAAAAGTAGGAAAGTAAAAGCAGGAAGAACCACAAACAAGTAAATAACTGCCAAGTGTATCTGCTTTAATTCATGCACATTTAACTCAGTGAAAGGCTTGGTACACATGCAAAGCTAGTCTCCCTCACAAAACATGCATTAACTCATTTAGGTTGAGTCATTATGAACTAAGAGGGAGACAAAGGATGTTGATTAGAACAAATGTAGACAAAAATGACTAAAGCATAAGAAAACAATGTAAGAGTTCATAGTAAAAATAGGAAATCAGATAGTAGGCCTAGAGTTATATATTGAAAAAATGAATATTCTTCTCCATCTGTATAATATTCTTCATTCTGTCTCACATTTGGCATTATTAGATATATGAACACATATTTATCAACTATTAATATGTGTATGTCCTTGTCTATATCTGGACTCTAAACTTTCCATTCCAAATGATCAATGAGGGGCAGATGTTGTGGTGTACCAGGTTAATATCCCACATGGTGCACTTACATTCCATATGGCAGTGTCTGGAATCAGGTCCTACCTCCACTTCCAATCCAGCTTCCTGCCAATGAGCTTGGGATGCAGGAGTAAATGGTTTATGTACTTGAATCCTGCCCACACACATGGAAGACTCTGATGGAGGGTTCCAGGTTCCTGGTTTCAGTCTGGTCCATTCCTCACTTTTGTGAACATTTGGAGAGTTAGGTAATAGATTGAAGATCTCTCTCAATATTTCTATCATTCTGCCTTTCAAATAAGTAAGAGGATAAATCAGTATTCCCCAGCTCCCAATCTTGGTTTTCAATACCATTTTCCAAAAAAGAAAGCAAGACTCCATGGGGAAGATGGTTGACTGTAAAGTCAGAACAAGAAACTAACAAGTTAATCCTAGAGCATCTGCAGTGCCACAAAGAAAAAAAAATTCTCAAATAATACTTTATCCCTTTTAGTATTTTTTTTGTTCTACTTAATACTATTGGTTGAACTCTGTAATTAACACACAATTATTCTTCGGTGTTTAAATTTATCTGAAGAGTGATCTCTGTTAAACATAAGAGTGGGAATAAGAGAGGAAGGAGATGTACAATTTGGGACATGCTCAATTGGACTTGCCCCAAATGGTGGAGTTAGAAATGTGCCAGGGGATTCCAATACAATCCCATCAAGGTGGCATGTATCAGTGCCATCTCACTAGTCCAAGTGATCAATTTCTGTTCACAATTGATCATACTGATAGGTCTAAGAGTCAAAGGGATCACATAAACAAGACAAGTGTCTGCTAATACTAGCTGATAGAATCAAAAAGGGAGAGAACAATCCAACATGGGAAGAGAGATACACAGCAGACTCATAGAATGGCAGATGTCCTAAACAGCACTCTGGCCTCAGAATCAGCCCTTAAGGCATTTGGATCTGGCTGAAGAGCCCATGAGAGTATTTTAGGCATAGAAAGCCAAGACACTCTGGGGAAAAACAACAACAACAACAACAAAAAAAAAAAACAAACAAAAAAAACACCTAAATCTCACTCTGCGAGTGAGATCCCAGTGGAAAGAACAGGTCATCAAAGAAGGAGGTACCTTTCTCTGAAGGGAGGAGAGAACCTCCACTTTGACTAGGACCTTGTCTCAATAAGATCAAAGTCAGTGAACTCAAGAGGCTTCCATGGCCTTGGAAACTCATGACTAGAGCCTAAGGAGATTACTGATGCCATAAACAAGAGTGTCAATTTGTAAAGTCAACAACAGGAGTCACTCTGCACTTACTCCTCATGTAGGATCTCTGTCCTTAACGTGTTGTCCAATATGAATTAATGCTATAACTAGTACTGAAACAGTATTTTACACTTTATGTTCTGTGTGGGTGCAAACTGATGAAATCTTTACTAATATATACTAAATTGATCTTCTGTATATAAACATAATTGAAAATGAATCTCGATGTGATGGAATGGGAGAGGGAGTGGGAAATGGGAGGGTTGTGGGTGGGAGGGAAGTTATGGGGGAAGAAAGCCATTGTAATCCATAAATTGTACTTTGGAAATTTATATATATTAAATAAAAGTTAAAAAATAAATGAAACACTGTGGGCAGCATATAAAATGATACAGGAGTCAATCTGTGACAACTCCCAATGTCCATACCTGGAACCATTTGAGCAACAAATTAAATTAGTATTAGATTATAATCTAATGTTAAAGTAAGTACTCATGAGTCTACAGTAATAAAAATAAATTATTAAGTAAAGCTATAGAGGTGGGTCATAGCTCTTGAACTCTTAAATGTGGCTGCACTTAGTGAATTCTTACTAATGAGTCCACTATCCAAAAGTGCCTGGAGAGATAGTAACTTTATAGTAGAGACACATGACAAACACTAGTGCTCTAAAGTTCAAGGCTACATCCACATAAAGCATGCCAGAACCACAGCCTAACCATGAGAAAAACCAGACACGTCCTAGTGGGAGTTATTCTACAAAATACCTGGGCATTCTACAAAATGCTTAAAAACAATCAAGGTTGTGAAAAACAAGGACAATTTAAGAAACTGTCAGAACAATGAGACTAAGAAGATGTTATTAAATATCATGTAGTAACCTAAATGGGATTCTGGAACAAATAAAAAAATTTAGAAAAAAATATGAGGAAATATGACCCAATTATTGACTTTAGTTAATAATAATGTGAGAATATTTATTCATTAATTCTGATAAATAACTGACACAAATGTTAATAAAAGGACACAAATAGGGGAACTCTAAAATCCTTGCAACATTTTTGTAAAGCTAAAACTATCCCCCAGAAAAATGTAATTAAATGCTTAAAAGATAAAGTTGTTTAATCAATGAAAAATAATACTTGTATTTATTAAAGTTCAATGACAATATTCTTTCAAACGTCTACCTTGTTTATTATATAATGCAGACAATGAGTTAGGGACTTTTGAAGAAAGTAACATCCAAGAATTAGAATGACAACCGTACAAGTAAAGGTGTATGAAAAGCAATAGAGCTTCAACTCAAGACACTTCAAGCAATATGCTGAATTAAATTGTGTGGTATAGTAAAACCACAGCTGAAAGCAGGGATGAAGCTGGCTTCAGGAATTATGGCTATCATATATGTTAGTACCTGCACTCAGTCTCTCCAATTGTTTTTGGAATATTGATTTCCTCACTGTTATCAATTTCTACAATCACTGATATTGCATGTACACAACTATGAACTTGTAGTAATAAAATAAAAGGAACTTTCCTTATGAGTCAAGAACTCTAGTTGGCAAGTCTTGGGTTCGAAGTCTAGCAGAACAACTCACTGTGCCCAAACTGATAGAAATGTGTCTGTTACTGCAGCCAAAGAAATGGAATCACGAAAGAGAAGGTAGCTTCTATTCAAATATCATGATTGAAGTGAAGAGAGGGTACAGAGATGAACAGTTTCCCAAAGGAAGCAGATGGTAGCCCAGACAGGTGGTGGTAGCTGAGGCAAAAGTTTAGAACCAAATAGTCAAAGTAAGTAGTGTTTGTAGTATGAAATGTGTGCAATTAACATGCATCTTTCTCTCAGATACCAGTAAGTTCAGAGTCAATTTTGAAAATTATAGTTATCTTCTCTATACTTTTTGTATTTATGTTTTCTACAGAAAATTTATTACTTCATTTGCAATTGCTTATTAGCCATAGTTTTGGTCATTATACTTTCAATTCTGTCTCTCAGACATTTTTAAAAATTGGCTTTATATGTGTCTTTTTTATTGTTTTTAACAAACCATATCAAATCTACTTAGGATTAGGAAATATATCCATCTAGTTTCTCTAAGAAGCAGATGTTAAAATCCCATAAGATGTGCAGGGGACTTCCTGGGGGAAATGCTTGCAAAGGGGAGAGGGGAGGTAAACAGAGGAGCCTTCAGACTGCAAGGCAGGGCGGATGGTGCGGTTAGATAGTCTCAGCACAGCTGCGGGAATGCTCCTGCCAAGACAGTGGGGAGTTCACAGCCAACGGTGCCCATCAGCGCATGTGAGTGAGAAGGAGACTGTGAGCACACCCGCTCACCGGCGAGGGAGGGGACCGCGACAGAAACGGATGCTGGATCCCCAGAGGTGGCAGCTGGGAAGGTCGGTCAACCGCATTCCCTCCATGTGAGATATGTGAAGCACATTTTTATGGCTATCCCCACGCTGGACAAAAAGTATAAGCAATATATGCAGTACTTCGCACTCATTAATAATCACATCGTTACAAATCATAAAGCAAGAAGCGAAGAGAACTGCCAGTGCGACAGCATCTCAGGGACCATCTGGGAATCAGGCAGGGGGGTCAGGGAAAGCCGAGAAACAGTGTCCATAGAGGGAGAGCTGGGGCCTCAGTGGGGTTGGGCTCCAGCTTTCTCAAAAGTTGCAGCAGATGCGGGTTGTGTGCCAGCGGTTTAGACAGGTTCTTAGCACCTGCAGACTTCAGAGAAACCAGAGGTCAAAAAGGCCCTTTCTGCTCTCAAGAGGAGTTTCCTCTGGCTGCTATAGCAACAGTTAGACAGCCAATCAGAAAGAGTCTCTGGGGTGCTCACCAGGCTCCTTCCTTTCGCTTCTCAGGTGTGAACCTTCCAGTCTTTTAATCCTATGGGACCAAGACAAATCGACAGAAGTGCGTTACTCCCCAATAGCGACACAAACTCCGCAAGCTTCTGAAGGAGCTCTCAAGGTAAAGCGCAGAAGCTGTAGTAAATACTGTGTAGGAATTCGTGTCCATTGCTGAAAATACCTCTTCACACCTGGAGAAGGATCGTGATTTTCAAAATCATCAAGCGGCAGCTTAGGTGATTTTTAAAAAGCGAACCTCGTAATTATCTGATTGCGATTTGCCTGTGGATGAGTGTGGTGAGAAGGGCTGAGAGTGATTCCTGCATCCAGGATGGCGCTTGTCTCTACACACAGAGTGACAGTAACAGGCAGCACCTGCCTTCACAGGCGTGTTGTTAACATCACAATGAAAGACTACATTCCGATTTTCATTCTGGTTCTGCAAATCAGGTTTGCATGATGCTGGGTTTTTCAAAGAGAGGAGGACAAATGCAGGAGTGGAGTGGTTTGGGTGGGGGCAGGGAATTTGTTCATTTCTGTACTGGGAGACAGGAGGATAACATCAGAGCCATTTTAGAAGGAGGAAAAAATACAGTGCAGACAGCAGGGGGTATCACATGTGTCAAATTAACTTTGTCCAAATAAATCTTCTCTGCAATCCCCAGCTGTGTAGAAAAGTAGAAACCTATGAGAGTCGCCTCATGATGACATTTAAACACAAGGTGCTACTGGTGGTGTCTTTAGATAAAGCAGGAAGTTTACAGTTAACTTTTAGGAAACTTTCTCTCTGTTTTTCTCCTTTCTTTCTGCCACAACACAGTTGTTATTTCTTTCTCTTTAAATGCTCATAGTTACAGTGTAATCAAGATCAGTGATGGATAATTTCCTCATTTCTCTGCCTTCCTTGCTGTTATTTCATAGAATGATGTTTTTAGAAGATAAAGTGTTAAGATGAATTAGTAAACTGGAAGAGACATTGAAGTTTACATACACGAATCCCATGGGCTGGCATTGTAGCATAGCAGTTGAAAACATTACCCGTGGTGCCAGCATACCGTGTGGGTGCAGGTTCATGTCCTGGATGCTCCACTTCCTATTCAGCTCTCTGCCAATCAGAAAATGGGAAAAGCAGTGGAAGACAGCCCAAGTGTTTGGGTTCCTACCACGTATTAGCGAGTTCTGGATGAAGTTCCTGGCCCCGGTCTCCTAGCTTTGGCCTGGTCCATTGCTGGCCATTGCAGCCATCCAGGGAATGAAACAGTGGATGGAATCTCTCTCTCTCTCTCTCTCTCTCTCTCTCTCTCTCAGTAACTCTATGATATTCAAAATAAATAGATAAATCTTTAAAAAAAAACACCTGAGTAACATTCTCAGAGGGCTTGTGGAAGCCCAAGGTGACAGCTATTGTGAAACAAAGATCCAATATCTCTGTATTTCTTGCCAAGTGGCTCCAGTCTTCTACCATATACAGGTGTCCTCACTTGGTCTGTTAGGTCCTTATTAATGTTTCTGGAAAAGTCTCTCTTTCCTGGTCACTATGAAATTTAACTTTTAGTTATTTATTTGAAAGACAAAGTTACAGAGAGGAGACACAAAAAGAGAGATCTTAGGACATCTTTCAGAGGTGTAACCCACTCCCCAAGTAGACCAAGCTGAACAGATACTTAATAAAGAACATTCTCTGACAGACTGGTCTAGGTTCCTGCTCACATCAAAATGGAATTATCTTAATGATTTGCTACTTGTAATTTAAATACAAATAGAAGTTTTAGGTCGGCGCCTCTGCCCAATAGGCTAATCTTCCACCTGCGACGCCGATACCCCGGGTTCTAGTCCTGGTCAGGGCACCGGATTCTGTCCCGGTTGCACCTCTTCCAGTCCAGCTCTCTGCTGTGGCCCGGGAGTGCAGTGGAGGATGGTCCGAGTCCTTGGGTCCTGCACCCGCATGGGAGACCAGGAGAGGCACCTGGCTCCTGGCTTCACATCAGCACGGTGCACCAGCCTCAGCAGGCCGCCAGCAGCGGCCATTGCGGGGTGAACCAACGGAAAAGGGAAGATCTTTCTTTCTCTCTCTCTCTCTCTCTCTCACTGTCCACTCTGCCTGTCCAAAACAAACAAACAAACAAAAAACACAACAAAAACAAATAGAAGTTTTGCATGTACATTCCAAAGAAAATAATATCAAGTGAAGACACATGTTTGAGTCTCATGGAGAATGATGTAGAATATTAATATATGGTGGTTGAGAAGTAGATTAAATGATGAGGCTTTTCCAAATTACCTTGTGAATAAAACAAAATAAATTGTTGCTTCTCTGACTTGATTAGGAAGTAATAGTGCAGTGGGTTAAGCCACAATTTTCCATGATGACATCTAACATCAAAGTGTGGGTTTGTGTTATGGATACACCACTTCTGCTCCAGTTACCTACTAAGGCATCTGGGAAAGCAGCACATGATGGCTTAAGAAGTTGGGCCCCTGTCATCAACATGGGAGAACCAGATGGAGCTTCTTTCTCCTGCCTTGTGTCTAGCCCAGATCTGGCCACTGTGGCCCTTTGGAGAGTGAACAAGCAAATGCCAAACCTTGCCCTCTCTGACATTCTGCATTTTAAATAAATAAATCTTAAAAAAAAAGAAAGAAAAAAGAGCTATGCTCCCTAAAGTTGGAAAAATCAGTTCTGTAAAATATCCAGTTTGCATTTTCTTCTCTAGGATAGCATCAGTTAAATATGTTATGAGAACCAATTTATTACAGTTGGAAAGTTGGAGGAGATGAGCATTGATTCCAAGACAGAGCAGAGAATTGTAATTCCACGCTAACCTTTTATTCAAAAAAACCCATAATGCAATATATTCCTTTTTAATGTCTCTTCAGAATATCAAGATGACAATTCAATGTATTTCTTAATACTCATTGTTTATGTAGATGAAAGTCAGTATATAATCACTCTCTGTGCACACAGGAAGCACTCTGTAGATTTGATCAACTGAATTACAATGAGGCATTAAATGTCATTAATGAAAGAACGCGCAGCTTGTTAGTAATAACTAGAACATTTTGGGAGGTAGTTTCATTGGCAATTCAGTCATCTAGCTCTGTATTAACTACTGTTTCCTCCTTTTTCTTAAGAAATGAATAGCAAAGCAACAACCCATAAAGATAAAGCGAAATTCCAGTCAGCACAAGAACATCATGGCAACTATTAAATCTAAATGAATTTATGCCTCACTGGAAATGAAACAGAGGAATATGGTTCAGTAAAGGTGTTATATCCTCAATGGGGAAATGCACAGGCACACATGCACTCGTACAAATTAGAATCAGACAAATAAAGTGCATGGTCTTGTGTACTCTTCGCTCTTTATTTTTCTACAGAGACTAATAAAGCTGCTGAAGATCATGAACTTGCAGTAATTTAAATTTTATTTGTGCATCAGAAGCCTCACTTCTATTGAAATAAACATAATATTTTGAGTGAAAATATTTTAATTCCTCTATTTTGAAAAATGGCGATATAAAGTAAAGATATAATTATTTTCTTTTAATATGCCTCTTACCTACAACCTCCAGATCTCTCCTCAGTTCTGCCAAAATAGATAATATAAAATGGCATTTAAAGTTAACGAAAGAGTCTACATTATGGGCGTTTATTATACTTGACAGCTTTTGAAGTTTCAATTGAGGATAGTGTGATCTAAATCATGTGTGAGAGAAAAATATCTATTTATGATATATTCTGTTATGTTTACATACAAACAGAAATGTTAGTGTAAATCATTATATTTGCTTTTTAAAATGAAATGATAGAGATAACTCATCCAAGAAACCAGTAGAATGAGCAGACGTTTTCACTTTGACACCTCAAATAGCATTTGCAAGTGTGACAGATCATAATGTGATAAAACGGCTTCCTTCTGTCAGTCTCAATGTCAGAACTACAGTTGGAAATAGTGTGAAAAATTTCTTTAATGTTATTTATTTCAAGTCAAAATCAGAGTACAATGGAACAGCATTTCCTATGCATGGAAATGTGTTGAAAGAAAGCAGAATGCAGTCCCTAAGAATTGGTAGTATTAGTTGTCTAATATTCAGCAGTGTGCAAGCATAAGAACACAGTTTGCATTCAGATGCCCTGAATCCCAGCCATGGTGTTATCACTACCTATTGCACCTCAAGAAAGTATGTCAAATGTTTAAGACTCAAATGTTTTTAGGTTCAAATAGTTGGAAAGGAGTTAACAATTACTTAGAGATTTTGCTATAAAAACAAATGATGCAATGGAATTAGCACAACATTAAGCAAACGTCATTTCATTAATGCCAGTTTTCAACTAGCTTAAAGAAATTAGATGACAGAAAACCATCACTGTTAGTTATGACTATTACTTCTGAGATTTTCTTGAATGTTTCAATGAGTTATGTTTAAGAATATCTGAATCTGACCCTTACTTGCCAGTTCAAATACTCATAACTTTTCTCCTAAGAAATAACCACATTTGGGAAATTTAGCACAATTTTTACATAGAAAGTTGCAAAATATTGAAATCATAGCAGTAGCATCATTCCCCATCACTAAGGTCCATTGTCATGTTTGTGAGTCATTATATTTAATAAGCAATACTGTTACATTAAAAAAGAAGAAAAGTAGGCTTTGATTCTAGACATTAAGTTTTTTACTATAATATAAATTAAAAATGTTATTTCAAAAATTTAGAAAGTGAATTTTAATAGTAAATTAAAAAGCAGACTTAGAAAAACTCCCTACTTTCTAGGAGTCTACTCTGTAATTTCATAAGTGTGTTGAAGAATTCAAATCAGTGAATTTGAGATAATAGGTAAAAATCACAAAGCAAAGCCAAAACTTAAGGTAATATAAGGTATCAAGTATCATTAAAATTATACATATTTAAGCCTCTCTAATATGAGATTGGGTTGAGCATTCTGTACAGCAATTACGACTCTGCTTTGGATGCCCATATCCCACATCAGAGAGCCCAGGTTTGAGCTCCACATTTGCTTCTGATTCCACTTCTTGCTTATGTGTATCCTAGGAAGTAGCTGGTAATGGATCAAATACTTGAGACCCTGCCACCCCCGTGGGGACCTGTATTTAATTCTCAGCTCCTCAGAACTCCTGACCCAGCCCTGGCTTTTGTGGGCATTTGGGCAATGAACCTGTAGATAGGAGATATCTCTCTATCCCCCTTCCTCTCCTTCTTTCCCTCACTTTCTCTCTTCTGTCTCTCTCTTTCTCTCTCTCCCTCTCCATCTCTTTGCCTTTCAAAATTATTTCCTCTCAGAATGTTAGTAAGGCAAAATATAGTACTCTGAGTGGCAAGTTATATCATGACTTTGTAGATGCTTGTATGATTCCTGTTATATAAAATATCTTTGCACTTAGACTAAAATGTTTCCTAAAACCACCATTATATATTTGGCCTCAGGAGGTACTTGCTATGACAAAAGCAGATTTCATGTGGACTAAGCAGATGTTCTGTGGCTTACATATCACACTGCAGGAAGAATCCCCAGTGCTGCTTTTTTTTTTTTCATTTTGTCTAGCTCTTCAGACATGCATAACCATTTTCATAATTTTCACAAAGGTCATGATTAACTTTTAATATTTGCAAATATACAGTTAAGGGAGCTTAGAAATATTAAAATAACATTTACTAAAAATTGGCATAAATGTTCAGGTGACTGATTAGGTTATATGAAGAGTCTTCAAAGTATAAAGCATACTATGTAATTGAAGTTTAGATTGTATTGGTGTTTATCAACTAGAAAACACCCCAGTAAATAATAATTGAATTCGATTCCCATAAATTCAAATAAATGTAGAAAAATTGGTGTATCATCTGAAGAAATATTGAGTAATGAGATTTGCTTTAGATTCCACCAAAATCAAAGTCATACTTATTGTTAAAAATCAAATTTTTTAAATGTTAAAACATTTAAGACAATGATTTTTAAGCCAAATTAACGTTGGACTGTTGAAGCACATAGTAAAGAAATGAAAAATTTAACATATAATGTAAATAATCACTAATTAAGAAACCTCACTAGAATTTCCTTGCGTATAGAAAAATATTCCTTAAAGTGTTCATCACATCTACATGTTATTTCTCTTCAACAGATTCTTAAACAAATGCAGCAATTTAAGCTTTTTGAAAATTCTAGCATTCAAAATTTAAATAATTACATACTTTTAATATATTTATTACACGGGAAATTTATCTCCCATTGCTAGGTAGATAAAGGAGAACTACAGCATCTGCATTCTGGCAAGAACTGTCAGATAATTTGACTGGAAGAAACCTTATTGAAGATATTCAGTAGCTTCAAATAATGTATCTTCTTGATTTTAGCTATATTAATCATGTATCACTTGGTTTCTGAGTTATATTCTTTATATTTATTTTGTTCCTGTGTTTATCTCAAGAAAAAGAAACAATTGAAAACTGCTTCACAAATTCCTGAACTTGGAGATGGTTGCTTTGCTGGAATTGTTAGAATATGATATTTCTTGTCAGTTTCATTCTTATAATGCCATCAAGTTTAAAAGTGACCATGGTTAGGTTTGTGCCCTGTCGCCACAGAAGGGTGTAGGCACTTCTGTTCTAGAGCAGAGGATTAACAAGAAGGACCCTGGGAGTTTCCATCTGATGTGAGAGTGAACGCACAGTGAACACTGGAGATTGCAGAAAAGCCTTGTCATCCTCAATATGAAGCAACTAATGCCAAAGCAGTTGCATAAGTTAATGACAGAAAATTATTCTACCATAATTACAAGTATTTCAAATTTCCCTGTTTCATTTCATCAAAAATTTCCAGAAATACTGAATAATTCCAAATATTAATGTGATGTCCTTAATGTTATCCTATTTCCAGAGAGTTAACAGCATAGAAATAGACAATAAGCTTTCTTATTACACCATCTGCTCTAGAGTTTATTTTTAATACTATCTTTGTAGGGCAGCATACAGTGCTTTTAATTTCATTATTTTACTTCACTGTTAAATCAATAACTGACTGGTTTAAGTCCAAAAATTGTTCAGTTGTGGCTAACAATTTTAGACATAACTAATGAATTTCAATTTTGTGCACTTTTATCAAAGATAAAAGAATCAGGCTTTTTGAACTGATGTAAAAATGAGATATCTGTTCTAATTTTACATTGATTTTATTAAATTGCATAAGAGGAATGAAATAAACCATTCAAAAATATACAAATACTGATGTACAATATTGGTTACATTGCCCGAACATAACTGTTAGACAGTAGACAGTAACATCATGCAATAGCTCAAAATGTTCTTACAGCAGTTGGAATATGAAAATCTGAATCTGCTGTGCAGAAGAAGACAGGGCTCCCATGTGCATGTATAAGATTGTCAAAAGAGGGAAACAAGGAGATTTCACTAGACAAGCTCACCCAATCTCTTGACGAATTAGAGAAAACTTTATTTACCGTTGCACAAAAAGGAAAACATTAATTTGAATTACTAGATGCCAGAACATATATGCCACAAAAGAAATAGCAATAAATAGTTGAAACCTCAGTTTCTTCTCCATGGTTTCTTTTGTTTTGCTTGTCATGTATGTTTACTATTTGGAAACATCTACAGATTAATATTCACCTTTAAAATATGTCACATTGTCAACACCCTTGCTAAAATTTGTATTCAGTGAAGTGAGATACAGTTTGCACATATTTGATTCTAGCAAAAACTTAAAAATTTCACTACATATTACTTTCCTTTTTTATTTTCTCAGTTCCTCATGATATTTGGAAATCAATTTTATTTGAGATCTAGCCTATTACTTCAACATATGTTTTTTTCTGGATATAAGGAAAATTTTAAATAAAACTAAGAAACCATTTAGTGTATTTTAAAATTTTCTGCATCACTAGGTAAACCTTAGATTTATTTCTACCACAGAAATCAAAATTAAAGATAGGAAACTAGAGACCACCATTGTGGTGCAGCAAGTTAAGCCACTGCCTGTGACACCAAGATCCTGTGTGAGTGAAGGTTTGAAGCTTGGCTGTTCCAGTTCTGATCCAGCTCCTTGATAACACACCTGGGAAAGCAGAAGATGGCCCAAATACTTGTGTACCTGGCACCCATGAGGGAAACCAAAAAAGCTCCTGGCTCCTGACTTCAGCCTGGCCCAAACCTGACTGTTGCAACCCTTTGGAGAATGAACCAGCAAATGGGAGATCTCTCTCTCTCTCTCTCTCTCTCTCTCTCTCGCATACACACACACACACACAGAAACACACACACTGTAACTCTGCCTTTCAATTAAATCTCAAAAAAGAAATTAAATTATAGATAGCAAGATAGAAAACTATAATTCATGTTTGCATGCAAAGATTACCAGGAATATACAAATTGTGTGAAGAAAGAGCTTGATTGAATTAAGTAAGAAATTTTATAGGTGGATGTCTGTTGGGAAAAAATAATTGATACGATGGAAGTTGTATATGATACAATTGATTGAGTCAAGATAATAGCAAGTTAGAATTCACGTCTAGTAATTCTGGAATAAGCTGAAAGACACATAAAGTTGATACAATATATATACACATATACGATGAAAAAAGAAAGTAAAGTTTTTTTTTGTTTGTTTGTTTGTTTGTTTTTTGTTTTTGTTTTTTTTTTTTTTTTGGCAGGCAGAGTGGACAGTGAGAGAGAGAGAGACAGAGAGAAAGGTCTTCCTTTTTCCATTGGTTCACCCTCTAATGGCTGCTGCAGCTGGCACACCGCACTGATCTGAAGCCAGGAGCCAGGTGCTTCTCCTGGTCTCCCATGCAGGTGCAGGGCCCAAGGACTCAGGCCATCCTCCACTGCCTTCCTGGGCCACAGCAGAGAGCTGGACTGGAAGAGAAGCAACTGGGACAGAATCCGGTGCCCTGACCGGGACTAGAACCCGGGGTGTCGGCGTCGCAGGCGGAGGATTAGCCTATTGATCCGTGGCACCGGCCAAGAAAATAAAGTATTTAGTGCATGTTGATAATGGCATCAGTAACATTCATTTAATGTTGCAACTTTAATTTTTATGCATAAATGAGATCCTGTAATTTAGAAGATTCCAAGTAATGATGATGTAGTTAGTTTAAGAACAGCACTTTGATTAGTATGACTTCAATCTAAAGAATCAGCCCTTACTGCATTCGGATCTGACTAAAAATTCCATGAGAGTATTTCAGGCATGGAAAGCCAAGACACTCTGGCAAAAAATGACCTACATGAAGGATCTCTGCAAGTGAGACCCCAGTGGAAAGAAGTGACTATGAAAGAAGTATGTACCTTTCTCTAAAGGAAGGAGAGAACTCGACTTTGCTTATGGCCTTGTCTAAATACTGGTGGAGTTTATTGACTCAAAAGGCTTTCGTAGTCTTGGCAGCTCATATCAAGAGGCTCAGGTGATCACTGACATCATACATAAGTGTCAATTGTTAAATCAATAACAGGAATCACTGTGCACTTACTTTCCATGAAGGATCTCTGTTCTTAATGAGTTGTACTTTGAGAAATAACTGCAAAACGTATCTTCAAATTGTGCTTTATACTTTGTGTGTTTTATAGGTGCAAATTGTGGAAATCCATACTTAGTGTAAAGTTGGTCTTATGTATATAAAGTTAATTGAAAATGAAAGAAGAATGGGATGGGAGAGGGAATAGGAGATAGGATGGAGTGCAGGTGGAAGGGCAGATATGGGGGGGGGGGAGAACTGCTTTATTCCTAAAGCTGTACCTATGAAATTTATATTCATTAACTAAAAGCTTTCTTAAAAAAAAGAATTTGTGGACATATAACCATGTGTTTCACTTACTTTGGAATAATGTAACACCGAAAACATTTTAAACAAGATTGCATGATGCTTTTGAAAGCACATTAAGAAAAGTAATATCAGGCCCGGCACTGTGGCACAGTGGTTTAACACCCTGGCCTGAAGCGCTGGCATCCCACAGGGTGCCATATCAAGACCTGGCTGCTCCACTCCCAGTCCAGCTCTCTGCTATAACCTGGGAAAGCAGTAGAAGATGGCCCAAGTCCTTGGGCCCCTGCAACTGCGTGGAAGACATGGAAGAAGCTCCTGTCTTCAGATCTGTGTAGCTATGGCCATTGCAGCCAATTGGGGAGTGAACCAGTGGATGGAAGACCTCTCTCTCTCTCTCTCTTTCTCTCTCTGCCTCTTCTCTCTCTGTGTAACTCTTTAAAATAAATAAATAAATCTTTTAAAAAAGAAGAGTAATATCAAGAACAAATTAAAATATTTTTCTTGAAAAAGGAAATTTATATTGTTCTTAAAACATGAGGCATTGCTTGATTTCCAAATTCATAATTCATTTATATCTATCTATCTACCCATCAACTTACCTCTCAAACTATCTTTTTTCTGCTTCATTGTGATTTTATCTCTTTAGTGATAATGGGAAGTTGTGAAGAACAGTAAAATAATCAGCAAATATTTATGTGTTTTAAACCAGATGGAATGTTCTAATAGAATTTACATGATAACCATGTTAGATACTGTCCCCAAAATGTAATTCTTTCTTGGTACACCAAGCATTCTGAGGTGACTGGTATGATGAAATTACTGGATATGCTGTAATCAGGGGAGAGAGGAATGGAACCCCATAAACACTCCATATTTTACCAGGAAACCCACCTATGAGCTTCTTGGAATGTCTTTTCTGTGGATGCATTCACCTCAAACTATCGTATGCATCCAAATGGTGCACAAGGCTTACTCATATCTCTTCAGTCTTGGTCCCTAAGATTAATCTCATGGATAATGAGTGCAAGCAGATTGAACAAAGTAATAACAGCATTTAGTAGACTTTGGAGAGAAAGTTGAGTATTTCTGGGACGTATAATAGGTTGAACAAGCATCTCTCAACAGCTGATCTGGAACTGCAGGATCACTTAAAACATCCAAGCTTAAGAATTTCACCCAAAAATTGCATAACAGGTGAAAAACATTCATAGAAAATGTCTGGGAGGACCTCAAAATCCTTAGTTGCATTGATTGGTAATGTTATGCTTCTCCTTAAGGTGGTCAAGAATGGAAAGGATGTCAGCTCTGCCCATTGCAGTCTTTTGGAGAGTGAACCAGCAGATGCAAGCCCCCCCCCCCCCCACTCCGACTCTACCTCTCTGTAACTCTGTCTTTCAAATAACTAAAATAAATCTTTAAAAAATAAATAAAATAAAAAAATGGCAGTGCTGTTAGTTCCATTTTCATACCTCCCTATCTAGTTTGTTAAATTGAGGTTTGTTATATTAATATTCATATCTATCATAATGACATGCAAAGTAAATTTTAATAAAGTTCTCTTTAAAATGTGATTCTGTGTTTCATCTAAACAATGTAAAGCCAGCCGCCGCCGCGGCTCACATGGCTGATCCTCTGTCTGTGGCGCCGGCACCCGGGGTTCTAGTCCCAGTTGGGGTGCCGGGTTCTAGTCCCAGTTGCTCCTCTTCCAGGCCAGCTCTCTGCTGTGGCCCAGGAAGGCAGTGGAGGATGGCCCAAGTGCTTGGGCCCTGCACCCCATGGGAGACCAGGAGAAGCACCTGGCTCCTGGCTTCAGATCAGCACAGCACGCCGGCCGTAGCAGCCATTTGGGGGGGTGAACTAACGGAAGGAAGACCTTTCTCTCTGTCTCTGTCTCTTTCTCTCTCTCACTAACTCTACCTGTCAAAAAAAAAAAAAAAAGTAAAGCCTCATTTCTCTGATTTACAAATATTGTTTTAGGCAAAAATATTAAATGTAATGAAAGGAATGAACACATAGCAGTTAAATCACTATGAAATATTTTAATAATAGATAGTTGAAATATATGCTTATTATTAACTTTATTTTAGTATGAATTAATTTTTTCAATTATCAAATATTTTCTGTTCTCTATCTTTACAACTATCCTACCTTTTAAATAAATTATCTCAAGTAAAAGCATAAGTCATATGTGTGGGTATCTAAAATATTTTATTTCAGACAGAAAATTGCACAATAAACTGAGAAGGAAGGAGCAATATCTTTAAATTAGGACAGATATTTAAAAATTACTTTATTTGATGTAAGAAGGGAAGATTTATTTCCCCCTCCTCACATATCTAGAGGGAAGATAGTTTCTATTCTATTCTCTGAAAAGAGAAAATTAAAGTAAACACAATTGCCACTTTCCTAGCCTAATCCTAAGAGGAGTCACATGTCTGACACGTTGGTGAGGATATTTTTCCAGTAGCTGAGGTTAAGCTGGAAAGGTTGCTAATTCGCTGTTTGTCATTGTATCTCATTTTTGACCTGGCTGAGCCAGGAAGATGGGGCTTTCTCCCCTCTCTGCAGGAAGCACCCTCAGCGGAAGCTGCTCTACAATCTGCTGATTAACTTCATCATTTCTAGCTTTCAGCCTACTTGTGGGTAAATAAGCCAGGTGGACACAGACTTAAGAACCCAAATATCCTTAATTATGCTTGGGAGAAACAGACTTTACTCACCAATAATACTTAATTAATAACAATTACTTATATCATTTTGGAGTGTTAACAGGTTGTTACTTGTTTATTGACACCCTTTTTTGCAGTTAGTGTACTAAGCTAACATTACTGAGGGATATCAAATATTCTGAATAAAATTACCAGATTTATGTATTACATCCATTGCTAAATTCTTATTAGATGTTCTTTAGCAGTGCTTCATATAATAAAGAAACTAAGCCTTTTATCCAAGATTTGTCAGCATATATGTGGAAAAATATGTAAGATGTTTGAATTCACTGTGAAACAAAACTCTAAGTGTTATCTTAAATTGCCTCAGACAAAAATAGTATGCTGAGTGGATTGTTTTAGTACCACTCTCATGTTCTGTGCATGCAAAATGTTGGGATAACAAATAACAGCCATTAATTTGTGATTGCAATGAGAATGTCAATGCATTTTTATTGAGGTTTGTTATCTGGGAAACACTGCAAAGTACTCATGAACAGGAAAGAACAGCAGACAATTAACAAGAAAAAAAATGAATGATTAGGATGTAATCAATTCAAAGAAAAATAAAATACACAAAATAATGATTAGGAAGCAGTCAACAAATAAAATTCTCAGGTCTGACAAATTAAAACCTAGAAGTTTGGGGGAGAGTTTGCTGAGAAGTTCACAATGAGCCAAATGCAGTTGAAAATAGACAACATCGGGAGAACAGGGAATAACATTCAAGTTCTAACTAAAAAATTGGAACTAAGGAAGGGAACAGGGGTCAGGTATTGAGTCTAGAATATAATGAGTGAGCAGGAGAACAAGAGAAAGCAGAGGAGGAAGGGTCAAAATCATATTATGTTTCCTGGCTTGCAAAGAATACTATTAAATATCTACCAAGCTATTACTTGGTACCAGCTACTATTTTAGGTGCTTTATGGGAGTTAAGCCATTTAATCCACAGCTCATTGAAAGAGTGACTATTAAAAATATTTTACAATGAAGGAATGAGTCAGAGTGTGTAAGTAAATTTCCCCAAACTGCATTACCAGTAAGTCTCTGAATCAATATTTAAACTAAGTAGGAATCTAGATGGTCTTCTTTTTAACTGCTACAGAGTGCTGGCTTCCTGCTGCCAGTAATCTGCAAGTTATAGGGGAAATGATGTAATAAGCACAAAGATCATCAACAGTGGCTTGTATCAGACACAAGGATAGTGTTTATATCCATTCTTATAGGTTTAATATCTTCCATAAGTAATATGTAGAAGACTGTTTACAGGACAAGAACATAAGCAGGGAGATGAAACAGAAATTGTTATATTCACTCAAACTTACAGATGATGGTATCTTAAACTAGATGGGAGTCCTTGGAGATATAGAAGAAATTAAAGATGTACCTGCATTTTACAACTGGTTATGGCAGGACTTCTCAACATAAACAGAGTAAGTAAGAATCATACTAGAGGGGATTGGCACTGTGGCTGAACAGGTAAAGCCACCACCAGCAATGCCAGCATCCCGTATGGATACTGGTTCGAGTCCTGGCTGCTCCACTTCCTATTTAGCTCTTTGCGATGGACTGGCAAAGCAATGGAAGATGGCCCAAGTCTGCACCCATGTGGGAACCTGGAAGAAGCTCCTGGCTCCTGATTTTGGATCAACACAGCTCTAACTGTTGCAGTCACCTGTGGAGTGAACCAGCGGTTGGAATACCTCTCTCTCTCTCTCTCTCTCTCTCTCTCTCTCCCTTTGCCTCTCTGTAGTTCTGCCTTTAAATAAATAAACAAATCTTTGGAAAAATAGAACAATACTGGAGAATCTAACTCTTGTGACTGACATTGGCCTCTTATTTGAACGGTTACCACTTTTATTAGAGTTTGTTTGTCCTCTAACACTTGTAAATGCATTTACAATGAACTTCTTAAGCAGAAGAGTTGGGTAACTGCTGACCAGATATTTTTGATTGATAGGTACATGATAGATAGATAGATAGATAGATAGATAGATAGATAAAAAGATATTAAAATTATTATGATGGTTGAAAAAGTAGGCAGCTCTGAAATCTTCTAAAATCTCACTTGAACTTGGCCTTTCATTCTATATTCCACTACTTGGGTCCACAATTGGTACTAGAAACAAACATTGCTGTGTGGATACTTATTTTAGGATGCCAAGTGTTACAAGTGAAAAACATCAAACTATTCATTTTCCTTAGCCAAAGTTTTAAAAAGTAGTGTGTGAGAAAGGTCCATAAATTATCATTATAAATAAATTTTATGATCATTTGCATACATTTAAATTTAATAATTTACAAATATATTTGTCTGGATTTGTGATTAAACGTGATCACAATATTTTTTCTAATTGAGCCAATTCTTGGTACTATACTGAATCTGTGTGCAAAAACATGTTATCTACATTAATGAGTACTTTTTAAAATTATAGGGTCATTTTCATGTATGTGATCAGGCAGTCAGTGGCAGATGATAAGTGGTCTAAAGTTAACACAGCTAAAAACAGACAGGTTCGTTCATCACTATATCCTGCCCATATGAGCTACAGCTAAATCATTCATCACATGAAAATATCTGGACTAGGGTCACTCATAATCATATATATATATCCTAAATAACATTGTCAGTCTGCCCTGCCCTGAAACATCACTACCTGTCTTCACAAATCCTGTGGATTTGATAAATGTTTCATTATCCTGAATATATGAGTTCTGTATAAATGTCAGATCTTCCATTCTTACCCCCTTTGTTCCCTTATTGTGATATGTCCATGCTCCTGAGAATCTAAAGCACCCACATATATTTCATGTAAATAATCTGTCAGTTTGTTCATGGCAATATCTATTGTCTTAATATTATATTCAACTATGGCTCTTTGTAGAGCAATTTATAATTCATTACTAGTTATAATGTTCAGATAAATTACGTGGCAACTGTCACTAAGCCATCAATACTACATGTAATCACAGTGAACACCTTCACTGACTGCAAAAGGAGTAGCCGTCCTGCTCAGTTTCTGCTACTTGAGAGCGGAGTCAAATAAGAGTTTATTTCCTATGAAAAAAATGTACTTACATTGACTGCTAGAAGAACATGGGAAAAAAATAACCTGTGTAAGGGTCGGCGCCATTGCACACTAGGTTAATCCTCTGCCTGTGGCGCCGGCATCCCATATGGGCGCCGGGTTCTAGTTCCGGTTGCTCTTCTTCCAGTCCAGCTCTCTGCTGTGGCCCGGGAGGGCAGTGGAGGATGGCCCAAGTGCTTGGGCCCCTACATCCACATGGGAGACTGGGAAGAAGCACCTGGCCCTGGCTACAGTTCGGCACAGCTCCGGCCATTGTGGCCATTTGAGGAGTGAACAAACAGAAGGAAGACCTTTCTCTCTGTCGCTCTCTCTCTCACTGTCTGTAACTCTACATGCCAAATAAATAAATAAAAAAGTACCTGTGTATTAGTGCTTGTTTGTCTACATTCTTCCAACTGTGATCATGAAACATGCAACCAAACATTTGTTTTTATTGGAAATAAATGACCAAAAATCTTAGGAAGAAACAAATGTTATCAGAAGACCCATCTTAAGTTGAATAACAACAAACAAGTCAAACTTGTACCATTACAGAATGTCTTGAGTCCTACTTCCAGACCCACTCATTGACAATATGAAAGCTCTCATTCAATACATTATGAAAAAATAGGATCCTCTTGTTATTGCAGATCATAGTTAGTATAGCAGGTCATTTGTCCAAAGAGTCTCAGAACTTTCTCAGGTCTTTCATGAAGCAACCCCTACTCATCAAGAAATTTAAGTGAGAGGTAGATCACTCAGCCCTATAGAAAAAGGAAAAAAATAACAAGAATTGGGTGAGGGCCAACATTGTGGTGCAGTAGGTTAAGCCACTGCCAGTGACACTGCCATTCCATATCAGAGCACTTGTTCCAGCCTCGGATGCTCTGCTTCCTATCCAGCTCCCTGCTAATGTGCCAAGAAAATCAGCAGGAAATGACTCAAGAGCTTGTGGCCCTGCTGCCTCTGGAGGAGACAGAGATGGAGTATCAGTCCCTTGAGTTCAGCATGGCCATGGCCTGGGCTAGCCCAGACCCTTGGGGCCATTTAGGGACTGAACCAGGGGATGGAAGATCTCTTTCCCTCTCTGTATTTCCCTCTCTCTGTGCCAGGTGCCTTTCAAAACAAGTGCAATAAACCTTAACAAAAAAAGCAATGGGGGCTGGCACTATGGTGAAGTTGATAAAGCCACCTGCAATCCCAGCATCACATGTGGGTGCCAGTTGGTATCCTAGCTGCTCAATTTCAGGTCCAGCTCCCTACTGGTGCACCTGGTAAGGCAATGGAGGATGACCCAAGTCCTTGGGCCCCCTGCACCATATGGGAGACCTGGATGAGGCTCCTGGTTCCTGTCTTCAATATTACCCAGCCCTGACTGTTCTGGCATTTTGGGGAGTGAATCAGCCACTGAAGATCTATCTTTATCTCTATCATCTCTAGCTCTAGCTCTAGCTCTGGCTTTAGGTCTAGCTCCAGCTCTAGCCCTATCTCTACCTCTAATCTACCTCTAATCTCCCTCTCTCTGTACATTCATCATTCAAATAAATAAAAGAAATAATAAAAAAAAATGAGGCTGGCGCCGTGGCTCACTAGGCTAATCCTCCGCCTTGCGACATGGGCACACCGGGTTCTAGTCCCAGTCGGGGCACCGGATTCTGTCCCAGTTGCCCCTCTTCCAGGCCAGCTCTCTGCTGTGGCCAGGGAGTGCAGTGGAGGATGGCCCAAGTCCTTGGGCCCTGCACCCCATGGGAGACCAGGATAAGTGCCTGGCTGCTGCCATCGGATCAGCGCAGTGCACCGGCCACAGTGCACCAGCCACGGAGGCCATTGGAGGGTGAACCAATGGCAAAGGAAGACCTTTCTCTCTGTCTCTCTCTCTCTCTCACTCTCCACTCTGCCTGTCAAAAATAAAAAAAAAATAAAAAATAAAAAAATAAATGGATGAATAGGGCCAATTCTTCTTACCGTGGAGTATGCATATTACCAGCAGTAGATTGTGGACTTTAGTTTCAGCAGATTTGCCAGAATCCTTACAGAAAGTGATCACAGTAATGTATTCTATTAAAGATATTATGGAACTAGTATGTACACCCACACAATATAAGCCAGTTGGCAAGGCTTCTTTAACTTCCAAATGCCATTCTTTAAAAAAAAAAAAAAAAATTTGTGTAATACTTTAACATAGCATGGTTTCTTTTTAAAACAAAAATGTTTGCCAAATATGAGTAAAAGAAAACTACCAAAATATTTTAAAAACCTATGTGATACTGATATTTAGTAAATATTTTCCATTTTAGGGTGTTGCAAACCCACAATATCTTTGAAATAAATCCAGGAGATTTTCAGTTTCCAGTCTAGCCTGTAGAGTTTAGAAATTGACACTCCATCCTAACCATAAATAAGATCTGAAGAAACTAAAAAAAAACAACAGCTCTTCTTAATTACATAAAAGAAGAGTATTCACAAGCCTACTGATATCCCAAAAATTGGAGAGAAAAGATATGATGGATGCAGAGAATTATAGCTTATTAGAGTAGAAATCCCTAGGCAGAAATCTCCCTGAATATTAGGACTAGGGCACAAACTCCTAAAGGAAAATTGATAAATTGCAACAAAGTCCACATGGTCAACTCTGAGAGTTAAACACCAAGGAGACATAGTAACAAAGATGCCTCTCACTTTTATGTGTTTTAACTTCCCAGACTGCATCAGGTCCTCACAGACAATTTAAGTGAAAAATCTCCTTGTACTTTCATCAGAGGAAGGGGAGAGTGATCATTTTGCAATCTTTGGAAGATCTGTTCTGCCTAACAAGGCCAAGACTTAAGAGAAATTGATTTCCTAGAGCCCAATTGGCTGGAGTTTTATCAGAGCCTAACCTACTGAAAGAAGTGGAAACCCATCACCCACTAAGTCATCTTGTCCCAACTACAGGGCCTGGAGAACTAAGATGTTTTGATGAGATTCACAGTCTAGGAACCCAGGAATAACAAAGTCCTGAGACCTATTCATGGGGCTATGGAATACTTCCTCTTCCCCACACCTTAATATTGCATCTCTAATGACACATTTAACTGAATTCCTTTTGCTGTGGGAATGTAAGTAGGTATGCAGGGGAGTTGAGATTGGATAACTTCAGCTGAACTGCTGCTGGACAGCTCCTTGCCAACTGGTGTGGATAGCTGATTGACAGCTCCATGCAATTGCCTGTTTTACAGCCACGGGGCACCGGGCAAGAGGCAGCTGCAAATGGTCCCTTTCTCTGCATGATGCAGGGTGACCTCCCATGCACCATCAAGGCCCCACTTCTTCCTTGTAGGGGATATCCTAAGTTGCACAGTGTTTCAGCTTTGAAACACAACTAAGAGAAATATCCAACATGGCTGCAGGATGTGACACCCTACCTCCCCAACTTTTAGCTTGTTGTAATATCATTATAATAAAATTACCATGGAGGGTCACTCACACTCCCATCACATGCCTGCAACCATGATGCTTCTGATATTTCCTAAAATGGTCACAGAAATGGGTGGTGTTCAAACACTACCCTTATTGAATATTCAATTAGGCTTCAATGAGGACTTATCCCCTATGCTGCTGGAGGGTATAAATGGAAGTCTAACCTTGTTGAAGGGAGTTTTTCCTTTGTTGCAGTCTTCTTCACTGTTAAATATTTTTACTTGGTGAGGGTTTTCTCATTGGGGGCTTTTGAGTTTGGGGTTATTTGTTCTTGCACTGTATCTCTTTTTAGCTGGCCAGATTCAGATCATTTTCATTAAAAAAAAAGTTTTATTTATTTATTTGAAAGACAGAGTTACAGAGGGAGAGAGACAGAGAAAGATTTTCATCTACTTGTTCATTCCTCAAATGGCTGCAATGGCCGGGGCTGAGCTGTTATAAAGCCGGAAAGCAGGAGCTTTGTGCAGGTCTCCTCCAGGGATGCAGAGTCCCAAAAAACTTGGTTATCCTTTGCTGCTTTCTTAGGCATACTAGCAAGGAGCTGGATTGGAATTGGAGAAGCCAGAATTGGAACTGGTGGCCATATGGGATGCCAGCATCACAGGTGGTGGCTTTACCTGCTACACCACAATACTGTTCCCATGACTTAGATCTTGAGTTTGCACACTTGTTTTTTCCCTAAATAAATTCTAGTATTCTATACACTTTTGAATTCTTTCATGCATGAGGGAAGAATCTGCAGTAGGCATAGCTTTGAGCCCAACAAAGAAATCAGTTTATTTCATAATAAAGTTATTTCATAATAAAGATCTGTAAGCATATTCACTTTTAAAATATATAAATGTGTAAGTGTAATATCTTTCATGATTATAGTCATTTTAAAATTTTCTATATGTAATATAGTTAATTATAGCCAGGAGAAATGTTAAAATTTAAATATATAGTTTCATTGGGTGAAGTAACAACACTTCACCTAATATATCATATCAGGATTTCAAGAAAAAAAAAACTCACATCTGTTTGAATAGACATAAAAACACATTGAAAATTTTGAAAATACTGAACAGGCATAAAAACCAGAGTTAGATATATTAGGGATGTTGGAAAAATAAGGCATAATTTAATATAACTATGATTAATATACTAAGGACTGTAATGTAACAATGTTTAGAACATATGGAAACAGATGCATAATGTAACCAAAGAGAGGAAAATTCTAACAAAGAATATAAAAGTAAGGCTTGAGATATAAAATGCCATAAGAATGAAGAATGTCTTTGATGAGTTTATTAGTAGTCTACACATGGCTGTGTAAAGAAACTCTGAGCTTGAGGAAATGACAATACAGACAGATAGTAAAGAAATAAGGAAGCAACACAATATGCCATAGCTGTGTGACAACAGTGAAAGTTTTGTGTGTGTGTATGTGTGTGTGTGTAATAGGTATAACCCATTCAGAAAAAAAACAGAAATATAAAAAGATAGATAGATTTTAAAGATTTTAAACAATAATGACTAGACTCTAGCTAGCTAGCTCAGTCAGAAAACCATGAGACTCTTAATCTCAGGGTTATGGGTTTGAGCCCCATGTTGGGCGCTAGATGTTGCTGAAGATTTGTTCTGAGAAGAGGAGTGCAGTAGGGGCAAGAGGTGCGGAGTCACCACACAGACACTGGGGGTCGGGTGAAAGTGGGCCAGAGGCGAGCAGCCTGCAGGCTCATTTATTTCAGTTGGTACAGCAGCTTATGTAGCCAAGAGAGCCAATCCAGTCAAGGGCGGTTTATGCCCTAACCAATCACTTCCTGTTGCCAGGCAGGCTCCTTTGCCAGGTTGGATCTGAAGCCATTCCTGAGTAACTGAAGCTCACTTGCCAGTAGCCGTTTTGGCATGGCCTTCTCATTCCACCACATGGGAGTTATTCCAAATTAATGTCAGACACGAAAACACAGATCAAGGAAACTCAGAGAATGCCACGCATGACAACTAACACACACGTATACAAATACAAACAGTACCCTACATCTGGTAAGATACATTCAAATTTCAGAAAATCAAAGGTAGTGTAAAATTTTTAAGAGAATCCAGAGATTGGGGGAAATATGCTACATATCAAGGATCAAAGATAAGAATTATGAATATATGTCCAAAAATTCATGAGAAAATAAAAAAGTATGTTTAGTTAGGTTCAAAATTTTTGAAATTCATACAAATTTTCATATTATAAAATTTGCACATATTATTAAAATACTATTTGCCACAAACTAGATGCATACTTTTAATTCCATTTTCCTTGGATATTTTGACTTTAAACATTTGTACAACTAACTACTCAGAAACCATGCAACCAAGAAGAGAATAGAGTGAAATATTTCAAAGGTGAAAAAAAAAACAAAAACAAAAACTAACCTAGAATTTTGAATACTGCAAAATTATACTCCAAAAGTTCAGAATAAATCCCAAAATTGTAATATTGGTTTATTTGATGATAACACAGAGATATTAAGAAATATTTTCATTCTTGATGATTTTTTCTTTTTTATATTTGAAATCTTTCAGAAGGCCTGCCTCAAGGTCAGATATGCTTTCTTTTGCTAAATATAGTCCATGAAGGTAAAATTATTCTAAAAGTAAAATCTTTTTGAATATATTTTTCTGCTGGATGGTTGTTTAGTGACACTAAATTGGATGACTAAAAGTAAAATAAATATAGTCAGTATTAACGATGAACAAATGCTTTGTTTTAGAAATTACTAGAATCAAATAATTAAAAATCAGGGTAAAGTATAAATTCTAATTCTGCAACACCTCATTTTAAAAATAGGTAGTTTTTAGCTCCATCTCTTTTGAGACTGTAGCTTATAACTCTTCAAAATTTCTTCTTCTAGGACTTGTTTCAGCAATTTTCTTGAAGCAAATCTCAGTTCATTTGGAAAAACCAAAAGGATTCATTCCATGGTTGTTCAAATATAAAGTCTCAGCAATGGGGCTGAAAATTTGCAAAAGAGTTGTTTTCATAGTCAAAAAAGCAAGACTGAGACTCTTTTATGTTAATAGAACACATTAAGCGTTTCACCAAGTTTCATCAAAATTGGATCAACACAGATATTATCTCTTCCTAGCCTTTATAATGAAGGAACATAAACGTTTATACAACTTTCCAAAGGAAAATCCCAAGAAACAGGGATACTAAATTGGCAGATGTAAAATTTGAGTAAGCTCACCTGAGTTAAAAAGCTTGGATTTCCAAATCCATTCAGAATTTAGTATTTCCTCCTTTCATATTTCTTTGTTTTCTACATGGCTATTTAGAGTTTATTTTAAAAATGCTATATTTCCAACCTAATCTTATATTTCAGTTCATTGATCCATTACATATTCTTATTACCCATTATTTGCATTTTACAAAGTCATTTATACTCATGACTAATAATTTTCCTCAAGCAGAAATCTTAAACCAATCACTTGATTGATTCATTTTTTAAAGATTTATTTCTTTATTTGAAAGTCAGAGTTACACAGAGAGAGGAGGGGCCAAGAAAGAGAGAGGTCTTTCATCCACTGGTTCACTCCCCAATTAGCCACAATGGCCAGAGCTGTGCCAATCCGAAGCCAAGAGCCAGGAGTTTCCTCTGGGTCCCCCACGCTGGTGCAGGTGCCCAAGGACTTGGGCCATCTTCTACTGCTTTCCCAGGCCATAGCAGAGAGCTGGATAGGAAGTGGAGCAGTCGGGACTTGAACTGGCACCCATATGGGATGTTGGTGCTTCAGGCTGGAGTGTTAACTCTGCACCACAGTGCTGGCCCCAACACTTGATTTAAATAAAGACAAAAATTAAGAGGATTTAGAACCAAGTTATTAATTTCATGATGAAAATGATAATTTGCTAAAATCCTAAATACATAAAATGAAGATTTTCTTCAATGTTCATGTAATAAAACTTATAAACATCCCTAGTTTGTGTTCTCAATTTGGGAATTTTATTATCCTTCACAGAAAATAGATTTAATATTCAAAAATGCAAAAGTTTATAACACTACTAGATTAATAAATAATTGATCTTAAAGAAATTGCATAATCCAACATGATCATAAAAATGATATAATCCAGGACAAGATTGTAAATATTAGTCATTTGCTTTGGAAATTCAATATATATAGTTTTAATAGAGATTTTAGGGTTAACATCATCTTCTAAGGAAGTAAAAATAAATTAGATCATCTCTTTCTAAATGATAATGCAAGGGAGATCCCTGCTGGCAGACTTTTATAGATGCAGCAAGTACTCATAACTGAAGTTAACTATTTTAGGAAAACCAGTATTACAATAAAATATACCTGGTTATTTTATGGTACTATTTATTGTACATGCTAGAATTCATTTCATTATCTTTTATCTCATTATGCATTATATTTTGGTAGTTATCTAGGCATTTCCTTTAGTATGACTACTGCAAACATTCTAAAATATATAGTAAACTTTCTACATAGATTGCATACATTTTAGGAAGTGGGACACATGGTCTATTTTCATGAATGATACAGCAATTTTACCTAAATACTGAATTTATGAATATCTATAGTACACATTAAATGCAGTTAATGCATCTTGACTTCTTGATTTGTTCTGTTTACTTCTTATATTTAAAGATCTTTTCAACCATTTCTAGAAATGGTTTAAAAAGAGAAAATTTTCCATTAGGTTCACAGAAATTGTTTTGTTTCCCATGTAACATCAGATTCAGGTAGGAGATGAGTACAGAATTATAATGGGAAACTGAACAAAGTCCAATAAATATTTTATCAGTTCTTTAGTGTGTATTACTTTATTTGTTATTGGCTTGTTTGTTTTCAATGAATATGCAGAGACAGAAAAATATACATATTTGAATGTAAATGGAAAAATTTCCAGTGGCAGGCTTTTAATATTATCTACAACACTGCTTTGCATGCCTCACTGCTCTTCACATTTGAGTGAATATCTGAGAGTTAACTATACGTTCAGGGAAATGGTGGCAGCAACATTTGATACTTGAAGATATAAGCTCAATAATGTATTAAAGCTTGAGGCATTGTTTAGATGAATAGAAAATTGAAAACTAGCATATATATTAATACAAAGTAAAAATAAGAAAATACTTTTTATCATCAGTCAAACTTTTTGAGTTCCTGGTTTTGCAAGAGTAAGCAGAATTTCACCATAATGGAATTGTATTAATTTTATTAACTTTTTCTATTGTTTTATGATGTTAAGCTATGAGACTTTTGAAGTAAGAAACATGGAACAAAAGAATGACTTCTTATGTAGAGTGATAAGATCACATGGGAAAATTTATGACTTATTTATGTGAAACATTTGTTAAATTAAAAATTATACTCAATGAAATAGTCTAACAATTACATAATAAAATGAATAGAATTATAAATATTATTGGGTCAATCTATATTATGCCTAATGAATCTGGATAGGAAACAAATATCAGTGTTTTTTAGCATTGTACCACATTTTCATCTGTAAAATGCCATCCCTTTAGTCACCATAGTACCAACTTAAGTTCCATGAGAATAGTCTTGAATGGTTTTCCTAAATGAAGTCTCAAATGAGATTCTGAAAGCCTTTAAAACATCTTTTAATATAGTTATAAACCTAAAACACTAACTCAAAATTCTCCTAAAATATTATTGTTAAATGTAACATTGCTATTAAAATCATATTTAGTATCTGTATGTTGGAATCACTCACATTCACTACCTTTGAGGAATCTTAATATTAGTTTGAAGAATTACAACCATAATAAATATTTTTGCTTTGATGAGCAAATTAAACCAAAGCAAGCAAACAAAACAAATAAATAAAAATAGAAACAAAGGAATTTAATCTATGTGTGGTTATAAATAGCCCAAAATAAAGCTATATTCTTCAAGTTCTGAATTTTGTGTGTTCAGTCTATCAGGCGTTAGTGTGGCTATATAATTTGAGTGAGGGAAGTCCAAGACACTGCATTACTCCAGGATTTTACACAAAGTCATGGCCTGAACAGACACTATGATTCAGACACTAAGTTCCTGCCATAAGGATTTTGTGTTAGAACTCTGACATATAATTTTCTGAAATCTCAGTCATCTGCCCCTCCTAAGAAACATAACAATAAAAATAAATGAAGGCTTTTGAGGACAATTGGGTGAAGGAAGAGGGAGAGGACAAGTGAATATAGAAAAAAAAATAAAAGAGGCCGAAGAGGAGGACAAAAGAAAGAACGAACAGTTAAGGAAGCAAGGCTGTGCTTATAATCACATCAGTTCATGCTGTGCCAATTCATCTTTTTATACAGTTTTGTCTCATCTCTGTTGCTGAGTCTGTGTGCATACACACATGGGTAATAAGCACTGTGTTAGTAAGTAGGGACTATCTTTATGGGAAATGAATCAGATTGTCCCTCTATGCCATCCATAGTCACGATATGACATTTACGTACTAGATGTAAATGTCTGAAGAATGAAGAAAACTCCAAGTTTTTTTTATTTTTTGCAAAATAATGACGGGGGCAATATTGGATATTCTTTTCCAAAATTCTGAAACAATTTTAAATTTTCTCTTGTTTCTTTTATATATATACTTATATAATTATGTAAGTATATAAAATAAATATGCTTATATATAATTTTAAGTAAAATGTGTGGCTATTAGTTTACAAAAAAATATTGCTGAAATTGTCCAACAAAGGAAAAACCTGCCATGAAGAATTTGTCTGTATAGTTATAATCACAGTATCTTATTATTAAAAATATTTGATAATGAAAAAATTTTTGAAAATTAAAAATTTATAATATAATTCTGTATTAATAAGGTAATATTCTCCTGGTTATACCAAAATACGCCATAAACTTCTCAAATAGAATATACATAGCGTCCTTTCCGTTAGGCAACCAGAATGTGTAATATCAGCAATGGGGGTCACCGTAACAGTGCAGTGTTATGCTTCGCTTTCTACCTTCTCCCCTGCTTTAACCTAGCATTGTCTGAAAGAGAAGATCAAAAACTTCCGATATAATTTCAAAAATGAAATTCAGATGACTCAGAATGATCTTCTTTGAAAACATTATTAGTTTCTCTTAATTTTTAAATTTATTGATTTTAATTTGAAAAACAAAGAGATGGGGAGAGAGAAACAGACAGAGAAACAAGGATCTTCAATCAGCTGCTTACAACTCAGAAGGCCTCAACATCTAGGGCTGCACCAGGCCAGAGTCAGGAGCCTGGAACTCCATCTGGCTCTCCCGTGTGGATCCCGATGACCCAAGTACTTGAGCTATCACCAAGTACCTCCAAGACACGCATTAGCTAGAATCTGGATCAAAAGTAGAGTGAGCAGGATTCAAACAGGGCAGTTGGATACAGAGGTGACTTTCCCAGTGGCAACCTAACACCCGCCCTGATAATGCTTTCTTTATTCCAACAGCAACAACAAAAATTGTTTATTTTATATTTTGCAGGTAAAATGTAATATTATGAAGGCAGGGAAACTTCTCAAAATTGAAATGTTATCTAGCTAATAATGGTTTTATTGAGAGCATTAAATGTCAAATCCTGTATAGTGGCCTAGTTTTCTACAAGAAACCTAGACTTAAATTAGAGAACCCTCCCTAGATATTTATGCTAGTTTTTTTTTTAACTCATTTTTACTCTTCTAATTTCAGTAATTTTCCTTATCAAACATTTTAAAAAAAACAATTTTAAAGATTGATTTATTTATTTGAAAATCAGACTAACAGAGAGGGAGAGTAAGACAGATTTTTGTTTTATTTTGTTTTGTTTTAAAACCTCCAGTTTGCTCCCCACGTGGCCAGGGCTAAATCAGGTCAAAGCCAGGAGCCTAGAGCTCCAAGCCAGCTGTTCTGCTTAATATCCAGCTCCCCATTAATGAAGCTGATATTACAACAGAAGATGGGCCCCTGCCCCATCTGGGGGATCCAGAGACAATTTTAGGCTCCTGGGCTCTGCCTTGTCTATCCCTGGCTGTTGACAGCAAGGTTGTGAAACAAATTTTTATTACTTTTCCATCAAGTGTATGAACCACAAATATGTAAATGAATATTTTCTCAATAAAGCTACATGTAGATATTTAAGGCTTTGCAAATGATATATATAGTCTGTGTCACAGCTACTCTACTCTGCTATTTTAGCATGAAGATAGTCATAAGCAATTTGCAATGAGTGGGTTTGGCTATTTGTCGATAAATATTCACAAAATCAATTGAGGATCAAATATGTCCAGAGAGCCACAGTTTTCTCTGGTAAAATCAAAACATTTGGTATAATTTTTATGATATTCCTACTCAAAGATATCAAATGCAAACACTTAAACAAACCTTCCGTATGAAAACACAACAGCAAATTAAATTAAATGCATTAATATCAATTTTCTAAAATGCAAAGTATTTTTAAATATTGTGATCAAAAAAGTTTCTTCATTGAAAGTCAAAATGTAGAATAAATTGGCCGGCGCCGCAGCTCAAAATAGGCTAATCTTCCGCATGCGGCGCCAGCACACCGGGTTCTAGTCCCAGTTGGGGCGCTGGATTCTGTCCCGGTTGCCCATCTTCTAGGCCAGCTCTCTGCTGTGGCCTGGGGGTGCAGTGGAGGTTGGCCCAAGTGCTTGGGCCCTGCACCCGCATGGGAGACCAGAAGCACCTGGCTCTTGGCTTCGGATCAGCGCGGTAGGTCGGCTGCAGCGCGCTGGTCGGGGCAGCCATTGGAGGGTGAAATAACAGTAAAGGAAGACCTTTCTCTCTGTCTCTTTCCCTCACTGTTCACTCTGCCTGTCAAAAAAAAAAAAGGTAGAATAAATTTAGAAGATACTCATCAACTAATGGAATGGACAGAACTTTAAACATGTCTGTGTTATCCTCCAATGCCCTAACTTTGAGATTGAAACATATTCTGCCCCATATTATGTCTATCTAATATATTAAACAAATATAAAATATTCTGAATACCTTAAAAAACTTGCTTAGTAGCATAAAATAAACCTAATTTATGTTTAGAATTTACATTGATAGGCTGGATTGTGGATTATGATTAGTAATAAAAGACTGAGCTTACATTATATTTATTTTCTATATGTTGTCTTTATTATTCACTTTTTAAAACTTTTATTTGTTTGAGAAACAGAGAGAGACAGAGATAGCGAGAGAGCCAGCTCCCATCCACAGGTTCACTCTCCAAATCTCCAGAATGAGTAATTAAATCTGAGTCTCCTATGTAGGTGCAGAAGGCTAATGTCTTGGACAATTTGGGAGCAAAAGATATTTCAAAATATTCCAAATAAAAATTCCAATGTCTGCAGAAGTTTCTTGGGATCCCGCCGCATAGTCACAATAAGTCCATAAACTTGATAGGATGATACTTGCTAAGGATCTTTGCTACAGAACTTTTCAGAATTATCACTACAATGAGCATGATGAGAAATTACATACATTCACTAAACATTCTTTGTAAACATAATTTGGGCTGCACTGATACTCATACATTTGGAACTACAAGATCCATGTGAATGATGTATAATGTAAAACAACAGATGATGCAAAATTGTAGAAAATTAAATTGAATATTAGGAAATATGAATAACTAAGCATTACCATTAACTATGTAAATATATCCATAACTTGACATCTCATAATTTTACTTTTCATAATTAAAGAATGAATAAATATGTGAGATGTTCTATGAAGTTACTTTTAATGAAATAATCATATACTTTTTTTATTTTTGACAGGCAGAGTGGACAGTGAGAGAGAGAGAGACAGAGAAAGGTCTTCCTTTTGCCGTTGGTTCACCCTCCAATGGCCGCCGCGGCCGGCGCGCTGTGGCCAGCGCATCCCGCTGATCTGAAGCCAGGAGCCAGGTGCTTCTCCTGGTCTCCCATGTGGGTGCAGGGCCCAAGGACTTGGGCCATCCTCCACTGCACTCCCGGGCCACAGCAGAGAGCTGGCCTGGAAGAGGGGCAACCGGGACAGAATCCGGTGCCCCGACTGGGACTAGAACCCAGTGTGCCGGTGCCGCAAGGCAGAGGATTAGCCTAGTGAGCCACGGTGCCGGCCAGTCATATACTTTTAATTGTATATAGGAAAACTTGTGCAGTGACATGAATTACATCTAATTTGTAGGAAAGAACAGGATATTTTTGCAATTGTCTATTGTAATTTTATTATAAAAAGCATCAGGTCAAGTTATAAATTTTGACACTGTAGTATGATTAGCAAATCATCCAGTAAATTTAGTAAGGAAAAACTAATCAAACATTTTGCTTCTCTGAACTAATAAGCTTCAAAGGCAGAAAGTCAATCTGCAAATCCCTAAGAACACAGAGTCAATCATTAGGGAAAAATGGAATCACTTATGAAAAGAAAAAAATACTCCTGAGAATATAGGAGAAAATGAAATAATGTGTTTGTATGGAAAGCATGCCAAATTAGTGAAAAGATCTGCTTCAAATATTACTTATATGGATTATGCATATGAGCTTGGGCTAGAAACTTAACTTTTCTGGGCTTTATTGATTGTATCCATAATAAAGGAAAATTTAAAATTTAGAAAACTATCATTAATGTTTTACACAATGGGCACCATTCTGCAATCTATTTCTAGCAGCTCATTGATGGGGTGTTTGTTAATGGGATGCTCTATGGAAATGCATAGGGCAAAATCTTGACTCACTACTTGTTCACACCTCTTTTTATTCCCTTGAGGAATACCCTTGTGAAACAGACATCGTATATCACCATCAATAATCCAATTTTGGAAGAAAGAGTAAAGTATCATCAATTTTTTTTAAAAAATAATCAAAGTGTTAGCAAGTCTTATCCCATAATTAAAAGGCCTTATATTCAAATAGTCTCATTGGGAATTATGGCTTCAACACATTTTAAAGGCACACAATTCAGCCCATTGCATTCCCTAACATTCTAACTGATCTAGTGTGTCAATATGTGACATTCTCATGTTTTATCTACCAGGATATAAGTATTGCCTTAATAAAAAAGGAAATGGTGTAATTTGTGACATCATGAATGAACTTGAAAAATATTGTGTTATGTAAAATAGACTAGGCACATAGAGAAAAGCATTGCATGACTCCAGACATATATGGACTATTAAAATATGATGCTGGGCCGGCGCCGTGGCTCAATAGGCTAATCCTCCACCTTGCGGCGCCGGCACACCGGGTTCTAGTCCCGGTTGGGGCGCCGGATTCTGTCCCGGTTGCCCCTCTTCCAGGCCAGCTCTCTGCTATGGCCAGGGAGTGCAGTGGAGGATGGCCCAGGTGCTTGGGCCCTGCACCCCATGGGAGACCAGGAAAAGCACCTGGCTCCTGGCTCCTGCCAGGATCAGCGCGGTGCGCCGGCTGCAGCGGCGGCCATTGGAGGGTGAACCAACGGCAAAGGAAGACCTTTCTCTCTGTCTCTCTCTCTCACTGTCCACTCTGCCTGTCAAAAAAAAAAAAAAAAAAAAAAAAAAAAAAAAAAAAAAATATGATGCTGTTTTTACCCTGGTGGGATATGCATTTTGGCTCTGATCTGAAGAACTGTGAGATAATTAATCTGTATGATTTTAAGGCACGTATGGTAATTATTTTATGGCAGAAATAGAAATTTAATATACACATAAATCACTGTTACTCAAATTCACAGGCACACACACACACACCCAAATTTAGAAAATATCCTATTTTTAAATGTAGTATAAATGCTTTGAAAAATGAAGCTTCCTGGCTGGAAGAAATGTTATTTCTCCTACATCTTCATAATTGATATACCTTAATAACCAAAACAGAATAAGTAAAAATAAAAGGAACTTAATGATAGATATAATAAACTGATTAAAATGGGCAGGGTCCATTTTGTACTAAAAATACTTGTTAAATAAGTAAATAAATAAAAAAGGTATTAATTGGCCAGATAGCATTGGAGTAGGGACCCAATATAATTGGAATTTTAATAATCCAAAGAAATAGCAACACTGTTATTTTATGATTGACTTAGTGAACAAAATTTGTTTCTATATTGATGATATTGAAAACATCATAGTACCAATTAATTCATTGCACTTTGATATATTTCTTGTTCAAAATAGAAATCATCAATTTATCTCTAGTTCATTTTATATTTAAATAACATTTTTTGACATATTGGGCTGCTTTATTTTGAAAGAATGCATAACCCCAAGTCAGCAACATATAGCAGAGTTTAAGAGATTATCTTAGATTTTTCAAATCTGGTAGTGCAAGTTCCTTATTCAGTAAAGGGTTTTTAGAAATTGAGTAAATTGAATTTAGAAACACCCATCACCCTAATAAAATATCTTCAAGAAGGAAGAATCAGAATTTATTTCTAATGCTATGTTTTTTGAAATGAAATGGCATTTATGGATTGCAAATATAATAGACAGTTGGACTACCAATATATCTCTCCTTATCATTCCTTTTACTCCTTATTAGCTTATATATCTGCCTCTCCAGATTTCTATGTAACTTCACATGACTACAAATAGAAAAGCATAATAAAAAATAGAATCACTTCATAGTTCATTGTGAAACAAAAGCAAATCCATATGGGATACATAATCCTCATTCATTTTCTGTAGACATCTATTTTAAAGCTCTGTCTTAAGAAATATTAATAAAAATTATACGTGATTATAGGACTCTATAGCTTAATTTGAAGTAGAGACAATAGACTTTTTGACTTTCAATTCCTCCAATATAATTTTTTTATAAAAAATAACAACAGATGTCCAAATATTTATGTGAAGTCAAAACTATTTTAAAGTGGTGCTAAAGGGTTTTATTTAATTATAAACTCATAAAATTAAATGAAATAAAACATGAATACCCCTAGAATTTATTTTACTGCAAGCTGAAAAGAAACACTCTAGAATAAAACCACAGGTACTAAGGTTTGCTTTTGAATATTCATGCTTAGTTTCATTTAATTTTCTCAAAAGAACAATTACTGAAAATAAATGTATAAGAGAAAAATTTTTAAAAGGAGAAAATGATTGCAAATTAGCATTTCTATATTTCTATTTTTTCACACACTTTTATTTAATACTACATGTCAAGAATTTAAATTTTATGTGATTCATTAATGCATATGACATTATTTTTGGAAATTATGGTCTACTCAATGTACCTGTTTAGCAGAATTCACACACTTTTATAAATTGTTTTTAATAATCTCTTTAGCCCACTTTTGAGTTTTGATCTATATAGAAATGTAACAACATAATATATTTCTTAATCTTACTCTTCTCATTCCGTATCTGTAAGATTCACTTAGACTGATGTGCAGAGTAACTATTCATTTTTACTGCTGGAGAACATTGCATTGAATGAGTGTATCAAAATTGACATGTTCTTTTGTTGCTGATAGACATTCGGGTTGGTTATTCAGGACACATGTCACAGCACACTGCTATACTTGCCTCTTGTATGTGTCTCTAGGATATCCACCTGGGAGTAGAATTGCTGAGTTGTAGGTGTGCCTACTTTCTCTTTACCTGAAATTGTCAAATAGGACAAACTATCCTTTCTGGGGAAGACTCCAACAGTGAAAAGGTTGTGCCATTTTCATTTTGCCACATACTTCGTGATGTAAACTGAGAAACGTACTGTAGAACAAATTTTCCATCCCATTATTAGCTTTCTACAATAATTGTAAAACAGTTAAGCATAAGTTTTCTAAAATGCCTAAACATATATTTGTGTTTATCATCCTCTACAATCTGTAAGTAAGAAAAGTAATCACAATCTAATAATCACTTGCATATCTATCTTTCTTTACAAACAACATTAATCTTTCTAATTTACTATGAGTTGACTTTGGCACAACTAAATCTGCACTGAAGCTTTCTAAAGGTCTCATAACATAATACAGAATTAAAAACTATTACCTTAATAATCGCTATTATAACTTTCAGCAAATTAAAAGATATTCTCATTGGCTTTTCAAATCATTGTTTAACAAAAATATTACTCTATTAGAGCATCAAACACAATCAGTTATTTAAATTTTATCTCTTTTTTATAGAAACGTTTCTTACAAAAATATTTCTTATGAAACATTTGATTATAAAAATTCCATGATTTATGTTAATAAGAATGATTTAATTTTAGTAAAACATCAGTCAGAAATGTAATCGAAAATTATGTCACGTTTTAGAGGATATATATAGAATATTCAACTCTATAATGCTTTTTAGTATCCATGGTTATTTTTCTCTTTTTATCTTTATGCAGAATATATGTTTCTTTTTAAAAAGAGAATTATTTATTTATTTGAAAGGCAAAGCTACAGAGAAGCAGAGGAAGAGTGAGACAGAGAGGTCCTCCATCTGCTGATTCACTCCCCAGATGGCAGCAAAGGCCAGAGCTGCACTGATCTGAAGCCAGGAACCAGGAACTTCCTCTGAGTCTCCCATGCAGGTGCAGGGGCCCAAGGACTTGGGACCATCTTCTACTGCTTTCCCAGGCAATAGCAGAGAGCGCAGTGGGAAGTGGAGCAGCTGGGACTCGAACCGGCACCCGTATGGGATGCCTGCACTGCAGACAGTGGCTTTATCCTCTGCATCATAGCACCAGCCTCCATAATATATATTTCAATCTCACTTCTTCTATTGCCATATATTGACTTACTTTTATGTTATACTGAGAATTTCAAATTTGTTCAAAGGAGTTCCATGAAAATTCTGGGATGACTGGGTAATCCTCCATAATACCCCTGAAAACTTTTAAAATGAAGGTGTTATCTAAATACCTTTTCCATCTGTCGATTCATGATTATAAAGTTAGTCATTTAAACATCTTTTTGGACATATCAGGTCATTTTCTGAGTTCAGGATAAGTTGACTTTCAGACAAAAATTTTGTTTTGCAACTTCTCCCATGATCAGACTCTTATTATTAGGTCATTTGATTAAAATGCCATAACATCAATCTCCAAGTTTTTAATCAATGAATGTGCCTACACACATACACACACACAAACACACACACACACACTGCCATGTAGTTTTTGCCTAGTGGCTAAGACTCACATCCCACTTTAGGGTGTCTGGGTCCAACCCTAGCTTCAGGCACTGACTCTGGCTTCATGCCAATATAGACCCTGGGAGGCAACAGCCATGGCTCAAATAGCTGGGTTTCTGTCACCCAGATGGCAGACCTGGATTGAGTTCCCAGCTGCTGACTGCAGCCTGACCCTGTCTGTGCCCAGTCCTAGTCACTGCAGGCATTTGGGGAATGAACCACCATAGGCAATCTGTCTTCCTGTCATTGTCTTTCTCACTCTCTCCTAAAAAAAACGGTAAATAAAATTTAACAAATCCCACACATTTATATGCTTTGAAATTATAAAACTCTACAACTATTACATGTTAATTAACACATTTTAAGTGAAATAAATTTTAAAATCCAGAAATAAGCTTATAATATACAAATTTAATATTTACTATTTTATTTAATATTTACTATTTATTTAATATTTACTATTTATTTAATATTTATGTGTCAAATATCAATAATGTTATATCACCCCAGTGGCTAAATAAAATTTCAGCAATATTACACCTCTCTCCTAAAAATTTTGTACTACATGATGCATGATCCTGGAATTTAGTAGCTTAAGAAAATGTTTTTAATATGGTATAGCTTCTGCAAATCAGGAATCCCAGAGAAAACTGTCTAGGTGCTCTGACTCAGTAAATTACCAAGTTGTCATCAGCAGTCATCCTAGGCCTTGACTAGACTTGGATAATTCATTTCCATGTTAACTTGTATAATCTTTAAGAGTTAATAGTAAAACTTGTTCTCAAAGATTTACTTCATTTTAATGTATTAAGAGGAGGATATTCTTATGTCTCATAAGTTTAAGATAAATTGAAGTGCCCAACTCCATGGCTTCCTTCCTTAGGTGTTGTTTCAGTTAATGATAAAACTTCTCAAAGAAAAAAAAGTATATTATTGCAAAAAATTTAAAGAAAATTAAGAAAGAAAGTACTAGGAGGGGTGTGAGGGAGGGGGAGAGGATGGGGTAGGAAGTGTCATTATGATCTTAAAACTTTATAAATGAGATACATGAAATTTTTTCCATTTATATAAAGAAAAAAAATTAAATAAAATTTTTCTAGCTTCTCTCTGCCTATTGGCTAAATATTAGTACAAATAGTTTAACAATAATAGAAGAATATTTTGTCTGCTGAAATATATTGTCAGATAAATTTTCATTCTACAAAATTGATATTTTATGTATTTAATCAAAAATAAATGCTAGTTTTACTGTTTATTTTCAGGTATACTTATGAATTTCTACCACTGCAATTTAACTATAAAAAACAAAAAAGAAACATGAAGTGTCTTGGAGAATTATACTCAAAACAATTCGAGCTGTTCTAAAAAATATATTTAACATTTTATGTAACTTTGGAATATCAAATTAATATTTACATATTATTTTTCTTAATATAAAGCCCTTTCATGAAAATCATTTGCAATTTAGAAAGAAAAGATTGTATAATGGCACTTCCAGTATTACAAACAACCTTTATTTTATTCTTATTTATGTAGTTAGCAGTTGGCTGAAAATGTCTCAGTTCTCTAATGTTCACCCATGCATATAGGTCATGGTGAAGCATATCCTACTGTTTTATAAATACTTTCATCAGAATATTCAGTGGAGCTTTGCAAATACTTTGAAAATCACAGGATTCAATACTATCACTTCTAAAGAATTTATACAAAGTGTTGATGGTGTCATCAAACCAGAAAATATGTTTGTCAAAATCTTCTGTACAAACTTTATTATAGGTAAACACACACACCCACATGCAATTCGAATTTGTAAGTCTCTATGGCATGTCACAATCATGAAACTTTTCCTTCTTTGCTAAAATTGTATTTTCTATAGCCAGGTATAATGTTTTCATGTTTCATCTGCTTTTGATCAATTTGTTAATCTATCACATAATGGTTATTCAGTGATCTTTACTAAATAAATAAACATTTTTCAGTTCAGAAATACAAATCTCACAATTTGAAATAATCTGAGGCTGATGTTTTTGCCTAATAATTAAGATGCTCACTAGGACACTTGCAGCTCATACTGGAGTGCTTGGGTTCAGTTCCTAACTGTGGCTTCAGTTCCTAACCAATGCAGATTTTGGGAAGCAGTGTGCAATAGCTCAAGTCCTTGAACCCCTGCAACACAGGGATTAGGGTAATGGTTAGGGTTAGGGTTAGAAATATTGGGTTGTGCTCATTGATTTTGGCTTCTACCCAGCAAAGTCCCAGCCACTGCTGGCATTTGAGGAATGGACCAGCAGATAGGAGCTCAGTCTGTCTTTTGAAAACAAAAAAAGAATTAAAAAGTCATCACTTTGAAGTAACAATCAGACAAGGTTGATGTAAAGATAAACATTTTTATAATAATATGCATAAAATAATTTTGTTAATTTAATAATGGAATTATGTATATCAGTAAATTAAATCCATTTCCAAGCTTTTAGCATCATTATGCACAAATTACATTTCAACTAATCAAGAGAATAGATAATGACTAGTACAGATAGCAACAGCATCTTCAGTGTCAGGCTAAGAGGCATCTAATACTTCAGGGAAATGATTAGCAGAAAGTATAGGCTTTTACTGAAAAATTATAAAGTGTAGATGTCAAATACTTTCTGTAATTTAACAAATTTGATCAATGTTTGTGTGTTAAAATGATTTATATTATAACATGCATTCTGATCATTTTTCAAAATATTGCTGTTTGTCAAATTCCTGCTGCCATCTGTATACTGTTTTGACCACAGCATAATGAATACTTTAAAAAGTCACTTCATTTTAATTCTGAAATCCCATAACATGAATTGCTTAATTTTCTCTTAGCTGTTTGGCATCACTTATCTTTTTTGTAAATTTTGCATTTACAACAATTATTCCAACAAGGTATCTGCATGAAGGCATTTTAAATTTATTTTCCAATTAGAACTACCCAGACTGGCAGAAGAACAAGAGAAATGGCAGATTGCAGTTTTAACATGATTTTCTATTCATCTCGGCTGCCAAGGCTAAACTTGTAATTAAGGGATAATCCCACAGCAAGACCAGGCATATAAGCAAGTGAACACAACACAAGCCTGTATTTATGGGGCACCTTTATTTAGTTCTAGTTCAGAGAAAAATTGCATGAAGGTTAAGGAAATAATTGCCATAATAGCACACTATACTTTAAATGGCTCCATTTATGCTGAATCTGAACATATTAACATATTCATTCTTAGAGGAATCTTTCAAAAAATAAGAAACATTTTCCAAATTATATCAATAGTTAAAAAAATGTTACCTAAAACCACCTTTGAGAAATGCAAGGTTTTTGTGGGCCTTGGAACCAGATAGATCTAGAAACATTTTACTCACTAACCCTCTCTCTTTACATATTTTAGTCTCTTTCTTACCCTGCTGCTTAGAGGGGATACACTTCAACACCAAATAAAAGATAATATACTGAGTTTTTTTTTTATTATTATTTATTTATTTTTTGACAGGCAGAGTGGACAGTGAGAGAGAGAAACAGAGAGAAAGGTCTTCCTTTTGCCGTTGGTTCACCCTCCAATTTTGTCTCGGTTACATTCATCTGAGTTGGTCTTCTATCATAAATAGAGTAGGAGCCGGCGCCGTGGCTCAATAGGCTAATCCTCTGCCTTCAGCGCTGGCACACTGGGGTTCTAGTCCCAGTCAGGGCACCGTTTTCTGTCCCGGTTGCTCCTATTCCAGGCCAGCTCTCTGCTGTGGCCCAGGAGTGCAGTGGAAGATGGCCCAAGTGCTTGGGCCCTGCACCCACATTGGAGACCAGGAAGAAGCCCCTGGCTCCTGGCTTTGGATCAGTGCAGTGTGCTGGCCACAGCGCGCCGGCCGCAGCGGCCATTGAGGGGTGAACCAACAGAAAAGGAAGACCTTTCTCTCTGTCTCTCTCTCTCTCTCTCTCACTGTCCATTCTGCCTGTCAAAAATAAATAAATAAATAAAGTAGGAGAATATATATGAACTAATGTTTTAAGATATCTAACAATTCATAGATAAGAAAAGAAAATGAAGCAAACATAAAGTTCATTCCAATATTTTATGCAGGGGCACCCTGCAAACCACAGCACGGAGATTGTGCTGAGACATAAAAACAATGTTCTTATTGCATAGAAGAAGCTGAAATAGCTTGTTGCTATGGCTGGAAGGTAGGCAGATTTCTAGAGAACATGTTCTCTCTACATACAGTATAGACCTATATATTCCCATATCTCTCTTTCTCTAGCTATATGTATATTCATCTGCATGCATAATGTCCTGGTAAGTTTAGGATGGGTTTCTTAACTCCCTGTGGTTGAATGATAAGCTGTGCAAGCATGTGGTAAGACTCTGTGTCCAATTTAATCAGATATGACCTAAAACAATGTTGGTGGTTATCACATGAGGCCTCTTCAATCAGTTCTTGGAGGGTTGAGGGTTTGTTCTAACAATTAAGACTCTGGTTAAGATCTACACATACCACATCACAGTAATTGGATTTGAGTCCCAGCTCTGCTTCAGAGTCCAGTTTCCTGTTATTTTGCATCCTCCATGGGGGCAGTTGATGGCACAATTATCGGAATTTTTCCACCCATGTGGGAGACCAGGATTGTGTTCTTACATCCTGGCTCTGGCCCAACCGGTCCCCACCATGGTAGGCACTGGGAGTGAACAAATGGTTGGCAGCTCCACCAATATTCATCACTTTCTCTCTCTCTCTCTCTCTCTCTCTCTCTCTCTCTCTTTCTCTTTCAAGTTATCATTAAAAACAGTTTTAGGGTGGGTGTTGTGGCATTGTAGATTAAGTCTCATAGTAGATTAAGCAACTCCACTGGCATCTCATGTGGCTGCTGGTTCAACACTCAGCTATTCTAATTTCGATCCAGCTCCCTGCTGATGGATTGGGAAAGCAGCCAAAAGATGGTCTGAGTTCTTGGGCCTCTGCACCCAAGTGGAAGATCTGAAGGAAGCTCCTGAATCCTGACTTTGGCCTGATCATTGCAGCCATTTGGAGAGTGAACCAGCAGATGGAAGATATCTCCTGCTCACGCTCTCTCTCTCTCTCTCTGTGCGTGTGTGTATGTGTCTCCTTCTGTCTCTGTAAAAAATTTTTAAATGTCCAGCAGAATTGAATTGTATATCACAAAAAACATGCATTTAAAAAGTTTTGCATGTAAATAAACAACTTTCAATTTCATAATTCTACAAACTTCTTGAAGTACTCTTGCATTTCCAGGTATCACACAGGAAAGAATGTGATGAAAATTGTGCATGTTCAGAAGATAGCCACAGAAATAATACTTTATCAACAGAGTCACAGCTACATGCGGCATGAAACAACAAAGTCTAATATCACAACTCAACAAGATAAAGCTCACCATTTCCTGCCTCCCAGAAAAATATGAACACTCTTGAAAGAAAGATAATAGCAAACACTTCTTAATAAAATTATATTCTCCATTTTCCATTATTTTAAAAAGTAGAAAATGATAAAAAAAAGTTAAAAGAGAAAAATCCATCAGTTGAAAAAGACTCAATGATAATCAGATGTTAAAATAATCACAAAGGATGCTACACAATAGTTATACATATATTGAACAGGGACAGGTGTTTGGCACAGTGGTTAATACGCTGGTTGAAACCGTCGAATCCCATATTAGAATGTCTGGCTCAAGTCCTTACTCCAATTCCAATTCAAACCTCTAGCTAATGTGCACCCTGGGAGTGATGATTACGCAAATTCTTGAGTCCCTGCCAGCCTTAGTGAGACCCACATTGAGTACTGGCCTTCTGGCTTCAACCTGGCTGCAATAGACATTCAGAGAGTGAAAAACTAGCTATTAGCTAATGAAAAATTAGCTATTAGGAAAATAGCAAATCAAACTGCAATGAGATACTACTATACTTAATTGAATGGCTAAACTTAAAACTATTGCGCTCACCCAATATTGGTAAATTTGTGCAGTAACAGAAATACATATTACTAGCACATGAATATAATGGTATAAACATTGTTGAAACCTGCGGGGCAAATTCCTATAAAGTTAAACATACATCTACTCCACCACTCAGCAATTTCATGCAAAGATATGAACCTCAGAGAAATGAAAGCTTTTACCACCAACAAACTTTTATGACAATATGCATAGCAGTTTCACTTAAAATAGACACAACTAGACACAACACGGATAGGCATAAACAGGATGATGAAAAAACAGATTGCTTTGTATTCTTTCAAACTACAGATATGTTGAATGACATGCTACCTAAATCTTAAAAATCTTGTATTGAGATAAAAATCCAGATGCTTGAAAGCAATTACTTTATTAATACAAATGCCTGAAGTAAGACTCATGACAGTGGCTTTCTCTCTGGAGACTGACTGAAAAAAGGACCTGAGGGAACGAGAAGAAGGAAATGTTTTTGTTAAACAGCAGTGCTACAAAGTGTGTTTTGTCAAGACATTAAATTTAAAGCTTAGGTATGTTTGTATTGACAGATGTCCTACAGCACCTATAAAGATTGGCTCCAGGATCACCATACATACAAAAATCTACAGATGCACAGTATTTGCAAAGAATCTATGTAGATACACTGGAATACTTTAAACCATTTCTAGATTATTTATGAAATTTAACAGAATGTAAGCTCTAAGTAAATAGTTGCTATATTACACTGTATAAAGATGAATTTAAAAAGATCATATGTATTGTTTATACACAATTTCATATAGGTGGATATAGATGATATATAGATATAGATATAGACATAGGTATAGATATAGGTATAGATATAGATAGATATACTTTGCAATTGGTTGGACCCCCAAAGTGGAACCCATGGATACAGACGGCCAACTCTATGTAAGCCAGAATTCTGTTAAATGGAAATAAATAATAGGTTAGTAAACCACTTAGCATAGGATATGTCACATATGAAATATTCAACATGTTGTGTTTGTGTGTGTCTGTGCATGTCTTGAAAGAGAAAAAGATCTCTGTGATGAATGAGCACTCCCAACCTGGTTTGCTAAATTAACATTAAATCAAACCAGCATCAAAACTGAACTCAGTATCAAAGCAAAATGTACATGTTGTAATACATAAAATATAGTATAAATCCATGTCTCCTCTCCGTTCAATACACTTCCTGTTGTGATGTGAGATCTCTGTCTCCACTGAAAGGCCCCATGGCTCCATCTTATGCAGATTAAAATACCACAAAGTTGGTTTATTACAGCTGCTTCTCTTCAGCTGTTGCTGAGTGCAGTTTAAGTTGTAATAGATTTTTAAACATCTATATCCAGGCAGTAATTTTTCCTAGATAATTTGTGAGTTGGAAGTTTTCATATTATGTTATTGAGACCATAACCATATACACAATTAGAATTAAGGGAATGTACATTATACTATCACAGACATCATCAAAATCTATTATAAAATGTTAGAAGTTTGGGTCTGGCACTGTGGCGCAGTGGGTAAAGCCCCAGCCTGAAATGCAGGCATCCCATATGGGAGTCAGTTGGAGTCCCAGCTGCTCAACTTCTGATCCAGCTCTCTGCTATGGCCTGGGAAAGTAGTAGACGATGGCCCAAGTGCTTGGGCCCCTGCACCCACGTGGGAGACCTGGAAGAAGCTCCTGGATCTTGGCTTCGGAGCAGCTTAGCTCTGTTCATTGAGGATATTTGGGGAGTGAACCAGCGGATGGAAGATCTCACTCTCTCTCTCTCTAGCCCTACCTTTATGTAACTGTTTTTCAAATAAATAAAAGAAATCTTAAAAAAAAAAAAGTTAGAAGTTGTATGAGGAACAGAAGGGACTTTTTGTGTAGACAAAGTAGTAGCTTCATATTCATACAGTGAAAATATAAGGCAGAGAAAAGATACCATAATTTTATGGAGAACTGACATTAAATAAGGTGACTATGGCAATGCATTCATGTATATTATGACCAGGAGACATTTAATGTTCCCATCATTCTGACTAAATTTTAGACAGATTTCTCCCTTGTCATACATAGGCAACAGAGCTCCAAGTCCTCAGTGCACTTACTTTAGAAAACATACTTCTAAATTCTTTTTGTATAATTATGTTGCCTTTGAAATTGTGTGTGTGTGTGTGTGTGTGTGTGTCCTTGAAGTCTCTTGCCAGCTTTAGTTTGCAGGGAATGTCCTTCTCAAGGAATGGTGACCATTTCTTTGAAATATATACATTAAAGGAGATAGGATCACCTCTCTTAGTCTCTGCGGAAGAGCAGGAGCCAAGCTTCAGTGAGTACTTCATTCCGAGTTGTAAAACTATCTCTTGTCATGAAGCAGAAGAAAACTTACTTTTATGTTAGGTAAAGATAATTGGCAAATACAGGCCACCTATGCTACCACACAAACTACCTTAGCTTTGAAAAAGAACTCCAACCCTTATTTCAGGAAGTTGCTGCCAAGCTCTCTTCCCCATTGCAACAGTCTGAATAAAAAGCTTCCTTGCTGCTTAGCTTACTGTGGTGAAATTTTTACTTTGACAAGTGCATACCTTCCTTGCATTCTTCTTGAGAGTCATTCTGCCTTTGAGTTGTCTTTATAATTGGGGCAGAGTAAACTACCTTGCCTACATTGAATATAGAAAAAAGTCCTTAAGCAGTGATGCTGGAAAGCACATTGTGATGTCCTTATAGAGAAGGATGATAAGTAGATTTGAAGATAGTGAGCTACAGAAGAGTCACATGGTCCTTTGGAAATCAGAATTTTAGAGTGAGCATTTTTTTTTCTTTTTCTTTTTCTTTTCTTTTTTTTTTTTTTTTTTTTTTTGACAGGCAGAGTGGACAGTGAGAGAGAGAGACAGAGAGAAAGGTCTTCCTTTGCCGTTGGTTCACCCTCCAATGGCCGCCGCGGCCGGTGCACTGCTGATCCGATGGCAGGAGCCAGGAGCCAGGTGCTTTTCCTGGTCTCCCATGGGGTGCAGGGCCCAAGCACCTGGGCCATCCTCCACTGCACTCCCTGTCCACAGCAGAGAGCTGGCCTGGAAGAGGGGCAACCGAGACAGAATCCGGCGCCCCAACCGGGACTAGAACCCGGTGTGCCGGCGCCGCTAGGCGGAGGATTAGCCTAGTGAGCCACGGTGCCGGCGAGCATTTTTCAAATAACAGTCTCTGTTTCACCCACATTGTCCTGCAGATTGTCTTTCCAAATGCTGACAAGCCTTATTTGAAGAATAGCATAAACAAGTGTGAGTAGTAGTTAATCAGGCTGCTCCCACATTCATATATATATATATATATATATCGTATTATTATTTATGAACAGAGTTTCAGAGTCATAGGAATGCAACTGACCCAAACTGTATGATGCACCAGAATGCCTCCCTTGTTAGTACTGCTTTATCTATCCAAGCAATTTGAGACTGACTGCTTCATTAGCAAGTCAATGTACTTTCATGCTTCCTACTGATGCTATGATGTTTCTATCAATGCACATTGTTCTATAATTGGAACTGATACTTGCTGCTTAAATTCTCTAACGTGGAATATTATAAGTTAAATCAATATGTATTCTCAGAAATTATGCAAATCTGTGAATATATATATATATATCATTTTTATCTTTGCCTTCTTCAGGAATTTCAAAGCTGCAAATCAAGCGTGCCACATAGAAAACTTTTTAAATGGTTTTATTATTGTATCTGCTTTAAAGAACCAAAAAGAGACAACGTCTCAGATAACCAGCACTCAGCTATTTAGAAATACACAGACTGACAGCCAATGTCATGGTGTAGCAGGTTAAGCTATTGCTTGTGACACCAGCATATAACATCACAGTGCTTGTTTGAGTCTCCTCTGCTCTGCTTCAAGCCTAGTTTCCTGCTAATGCTCCTGAGAAGGCAGTGGAGGATGACCCAAGTACTTAGGCTCCTGCAACCCACATGGAAGGCCAGAATGGATTTCTTGGCTCTTGGCTTTGGTGTGTTCCTGTCCTGGCTGGTGCAGCTATTTAGGAAGTAAACTCGTGGATGGAATGTCTTTCACTCTCTCTGTTACTCTGCATCAGTCTATACATATAGAGTGATATATCACTTCAAATTGCTCTTGATGTCTAACCTTTTTGAATTTGAAATTATTATACTTTCTTTGATTTTCATGCTTTTAGACTTTTTCACAATTAAATCTTGTTCAATTAAATCAGAAAATCTATAATATAAGAAAAGTTTACTATATTAAGATTTTAAAATTAATGTTAATAAATTTTTCTAAAAGGTTAATTTATTTATTTGAAAGTCAGAATTACAGAGAGAGGAGGGATGGAGAGATATCTTTCAACTGCTGGGTCACCCCATATGACCATAACAACTAGGCCTGGGCCAGACTGTAGCCAGGAACCAGGAGCTTCACCCAAGTCTCCCAGGTGAGCAGCTGGGGCCCAAATATTTGGATCATCTTTTTCTTCTTTCCTAAGGTCATTAGCAGGGAGCTGGATCAGAAGTGGAAAAGCTGGGACACAAGCAGGTGCCCCTATTGGATGCCAGCATTATAGGCAGTGGCTTTAATTATAATATTTATCTCCATTGCTTCATGTTAATATCTGTGGTATTATATAGCATTTTTCTGTGCTCATACTTAAAAAAAAAGATTCCTTTGTTTGAAAAGCCCAGTGGCAAAGATAGAAGGAAAGACAGATGAGGAGAGAGAAAGAGAGTTCTTCCAACCATTAGTCCTCTCCCCAATTTCCCACAACACCTGGAGCTGGGCCAGATTGAAGCCAGAAGCCTAGAATTCTATCCAGGTCTCTTACATTGATGGCAGGAAACCAAGTACTTAGGTCATCACCTGCTGCCTCTCAGACTCACTAGCAGGAAGCTGGATCTAAAGCAGAGAGAGGATTTGATCCCTGGCGCAATGATATAGCATGTGGATGTCACAATTGACAGCTTAAGTCACTGGGACACAAAACTTTGTCCTTGTTTGTTCATACTTTCAAGTTCAGAGGTGCTGCCCAAGAAAGCTACCCTAGGCAACACATAACTTAAAAAAAAAAAAAAAAGATTAAGATATCAGCAAATGGAAAATCTCCTTTATTCTCTCTTTATCCCTCTCACTTTCTCTCTTACTCTTTCTCTGTAACTCTACTTTTCAAACGAGCAAAATAAAACTTAAAACAGATGTAAGCACTCTGATGAAAATATAATAATAAAAGCAATGTAATCTGTAGCAAAATGGCAGGTTTTCTTTCTGCCTCAAACTTTATTTGAAATATAGAAAATATTGTAAATAGGTGCCGATTATTATAATTGTTAATATATATAAATAATTATATCTGAATTATATAATTTTAACTACATGACATATTATAATCTCATACAGGCATGCTTAAGTCTAGGATTATATAGTTTATTTCTTTCACTGCCTCGTGTATTTCTGATAATTATGTGCCTTGATGTTGCGATCTTATTTCTTATCTCATGACTACCAAATTTTCATGATAAAACCTAACAGATTAGTAAAAGCAACTCCTGTATGTTCACTTAATACTAACTTTTTTGCTTCTATTTGTATATTCTGATGCTGTTGTTCTTTCATCATCTTTCTTGCAGTAATTGAATGATATATGTGTCATCATTATTATAAATTCTAATATATTGGGTTAACACTTTCATATTTATAATGATTCATGTGTTACACATTTTTGTTCATTATATCTGTCATCTACCTAAAATTCACTGTATCATTCCTCAATATTTCTCTTCAATTTTTTTCTACTATTATAATCTGGAATTTGAAACTCATATAGTATTATTGCTTTTTATCACATATTTTAAATGTCCATATTTTAAATATTACATATTTTAAAATCTATGTTTTATAATTAAAGTAATATACCTATTGTCATACAGATGCATATACACACACAATGTTTGAATTGTTCATTTGTTGGCATGTTTCTAACATAAACTCACAATTTGTATGTCCTTAGTCCAAAAAAATTAACTACAACTTGTAGTATTGTTGGAAGAACATTTTGCTATCTGAAATTCTCCATTTGTAGATTCATTACTTTTGTCACACATAGATGCAAAATGAAAGTTGAAAACACACTTATATCTTGTCCAGTTGCAGATGATTTAGTATTTCAATGACCACGTTTGGGAAGTTCCTGAGCACCAGGGGATCATTTTGTTTCTTGCTTTTGTGTTTGAAATTAGTTCCATTTCAGTAGTGGTTGTGTCTGGTCACTTCCCGGCATTCTTAACTTTTCATGTCATTGAAGAGCTTCTACAAAAGCCTATTAACCTGTTTTTCTGTTTGTTTTCTCACCTTTGTCCTTATGTTTCCCAGTACAATCTCAGGTGAATATAATTAACCTGCTGTTGCCAAAAGCAACTTAAAGTGTTCTAAAAGTCAAGTCCCATTTGACTATGTGTCTATCCTAGAAGTTTTCCAACAGTAGATGGTACTTTGAGTTGTAGCTGATACTTTTAGCTCAAGCTGCTAAAACTGCAGCACAGCTGCCCCACAGGTTTGAACACTCCGCCACACATCCCAGTTCAAGTGCTCTCCACGGTCTCTCCACTTTTTTTCTCAGATTTCTCTCCGAAGCTTAAGGGCACTGATTCTTGCAAACACAAGGTTAACACTGATGGAGAAAAATTACTGACAAATGGCAAGGGGATGTATTGACAATTGCTACAACTTCCAATCACTTGTGATGATTTTTTTTAAAGATTTATTTATTTATTTGAAAGTCAGAGTTACACACAGAGAGAAGGAGAGAGAGAGAGAAAGAGAGAGAGTTCTTCCATCTGCTGGTTCACTCCCCAATTGGCTGCAATGGTTGGAGCCATGCCAATCTGAAATCAGGAACCAGGAGCTTCCTCCAGATCTCCCATGTGGGTGCAGGGACCGAAGGACTTGAGCCATATTCTACTGCTTTCCCAGTCCACAGAGAGAGCTGAATCGGAAGTGGAGCATCTAGGACTCAAATCAGTGCCCATATGGGATGGCGGCACTGCAGGCTATGACAGTGCTGTCCCTGTAATGTTTTTAATAGTTATCCATAATTCCATACAATTTTTATATGTCACTTAAATTTCTTTTAAAGTTTAAATTAAAAAAGTTAAAAAGCAAGATTGAATAGGCAACAATATAATACGATTATATGGATATAACAATATGGATTAGGTAATCTAGAGGAACCGAGAACATAAATTAATTACAGGGTTTGGAAATAGAAACGAATTTGATAATGCAGATGTATAAGGGAATTTTTGGTATGGTTAGACCAATTTTTATCCTGATTATGGAAAGGACTTGTTCAATCTTTCAGAGCTGCTTACCAAAAATTATTAACTTAATTGCATATTAATTATACCTAAATATTATAGCAGACACAAAGAATGAACTCCTTGTGTAAAATTTATCATCATATGTAGTAGATTGAATATACTTTTATATAAATGAATTCAAATAAAAATAAAATGCAAGAAAAACTAAAGGGATTTCTTAAAGTGGACATGAGATACTTTAAGGATCTTGTAAGCTATAACATCTGTACAAGATTCCCATCAGAATTATTTTAGGTGTTTCTTCGAATAATATAACCCTTAATTTGTAGTGGCTATGTAATGGCTCCCCATTCTGACACCCAACAAGAAGCTAATATAATTATGACATTGACAGTCTCTTGAAATTCTGATGAAGTGTTAGAAATTAATTAGAAGCTATAGGTTAGCAATGGCTCTGTTCTCATCTTGCTCCTTTAAAACGGTCCTGAACACTATTCATTTTATATCACTATCATATAATTTAGTATAGTAGACAGTCACAATTTTCTAAGCTGTGTTATGAGAATAGATGAAGCTTTATCATTTTAATTTTATTTCCAATATTCTCTTAAATCAGAAAATGTTTTGTACTAAGAGGATCAGCAGAGTTACACATAACTAGTGGAGACAGGATGAGCGTAAAGTCAATTTGATGAACTTAATGGCAATGCACTCATACCTGAAATACCCTTGTGACTTTTCTCATTATACCCTTTCTTGTTAAATTGTTCCTTTCTGGAATTTAGCCAGTGCAATTTGTTCCAATTGTTTCAATTGTGAAGAAATAAATCTCATATATTATTAGAAACAAATTTCTTCCTCCCATTTACTACACCTCATATGCTCCACAGGGAATAGTGCAAATAGAGGTCACTACCATCAGAAAAAAATCATTTTGTACTCCACTACTTTTTATCAGATTCTCCTAAGTTATTCCATTAAAAAGGGCACCCAATTTTCACTACCTTTTAAAAAAATATATTGTAACTCCACTTATTCACTCAATTTATTCTGTATGTGGCCATATAACTACATATGCTTCAAAATTATAGATCCAAACTTGTTAAAAGTCTGAAACATACAAACTTTAGACAGATGTAGTTGGGCCACATGAGTGAGAGAGAGAGAGGGAGAGAGAGGGCAGATTACAGTTTCATGATACTCACAGTTCTACAGAGAGAATACAGCATGCCATGATGCCATTGAGGCTCATAGAGGAACTGAGTCACAGGTTGCAAGAAAAGTGTTAACTGTGGGTAAGTGCCTTTATAAGGATCTCCATTGGAAGGAGCCTTCCAGGGAGGGCAAGCAGGTTTGGCCTGGGGTACTATGTTGGAAAATGTCTCTCCCACAAAATTCATGTTCATTGTGACTGCTAGAACTATGATTTGAGACAACGGAAGTCTCTAGATGTTTTACTTAGAAACTGCTAGGCATCATATGCAGATATGAAAATGTTGAATTACATAAATTAAAATATGTTTAATGCATTAGACACATGAGAAAATAGGAAAAAGATAAATATTTAGGTACTTATACATTGTACTTTAGTAAATTCAATAATGAAAGATTAATTTCTACATTTTCAGCTTCTTGCTTTGTGACTTGCTAGCAATTTTATATTATAATGTTGATGTTCAATGATAGACATCATGCATTAATAAAACTAAGTATTTTGTGTTCCTAGTTTAAAATTAATATTTGCATACAAATATCTCTAAGCAAATGAGTAACATTCAAATATACAATATCAAGGACTACTCTGCATGAAAAATTAGAATTTCTTAAATAACATTAAAGTGTATGCATGCTGGCCTATGTCTTAAAAACTGGAAAACTAAGCACAGTCCCTGTGGCATGGTGGTTAAGCTGCCATTTTGGATGGTTTCATTCTACATCGGAGTGCCTAGTTCAAGTCCCAGTTAGCCTTCTTCTGATTCATCTTCTTGCTAATGTGCCTGGGATGCAGCTAACAACAGCCAAATACATACCTGTGACTCACATAGGAGACCTACATGAAGCACCTGACTGTTGGCTTGGTCTGACCCAATACTAGCTGTTGCAGACATGTGGGGAGTAAACCAGCGTATTGAAGAGTTCTCTTTATAACTGAATCTCCCTCTGTATCACTTTGCATTTCAAATACATACATACATAAATACATACATGCATACATAAATACATTAAGAGATATATACATATACATAAAAATATACATATATACATATACAATTATATTAGAAATAGATATATACACATATACAATTATATTATAAATCAGTAAACTAAAGGCAAGACTTTGGTGCAAGGACCACTTGGAACTCACATTCCAAATCAGTGTGTCTGGGCTTGATTCCATGCTCCACTTCCGAGTTCAGCTTCCTGTTTATGAATTCACTGAGAGGCAGAGGGTAATGGCTCAAGTGGACCTGAGTTGGGTTCTGTGCTCCTGGCTCAGACTGGCCCAGCCCAGATGTTGCCAGCATTTGAAGAGTGAAACAACAGATAGAAGATTTCTGTGTGTTTTCTGTCTCTGTGTATGCGTGTATGTGTTTCTGCCTTTAAATAAGATTTTTTTACAAAAAATTAAGAGAAGGAAGACAAATAAAGACAAGACTAATTAATATATACATAGAACTCCCCCCCCCATTTATGTAGGTTAGTTCAAAGACTCTTGCTGATCATATTTGCCTGTCAGAATAAAAAATCAATCTTCATTCATGCATGCTTTCTTACTTCCCACAGCTACAATGTTACCTTCTTATCACACGTCATGCTTCTCTGCACACAGCATGACTATGCACAGGCATTTTTTATGCAGAATGTATTATGAAATTATCTGACCCAAAATATTCATTCACAGGCTTGTTATCACAGCATTACCTAAACTCAAAACTCCTTTTAAAATGAAGCGTTACCTGGAATAGCTCACATTTTTAAATCCAGTGCAATCACAGGACTCATGGAGAACAAGCTAGAAGACAAAAGAAAGGACAATTCCTGTTCAGAAAGGATGAAGATGAGGTTAAAAAAGAATTGGAGGAAAGACATGTAAAGGATCAAGAGAAATTGTGATGCCATCTTAGTTATAAATTGAGAGAGAAACATCAAGTGGGTGAAATTTGAGTACATAGAAAAGAGGGAAGATGCTTTACATTTAAATGTCTCAGCATATACACTGATGCTATATGTGTAGCATATACACTGCTATATGCTACACATACATTACTAATAACAGGAAATAATCTGCAAGATTTTCACAATCGTCTAATCCATGCATATGAAGGGTCATCAAAAAGACTAGGAAAATGAGTATTATGAAAAATAATCTATACATGAATTAAAAATTTTTCCATCAAAATAAATTTATCCTTTAATTCAATTTTCCACAAACTTTCTGTGGTCCACTCATAGAAAGTGCTATTCTACCAACCACTGCAAGAATCATGAAAGAAAGATAAAAATCCCAATCTAAACAGAGACATCTGAGGTAAACTTCTAGTAAATTGTGTTTAATATGACATTAATACATGATATAAAAATGGGGAGAATAATCAGAAAATGACTGACATCTGACCAAATATCATGGTGAGGAGGAACTGAAGGCAACTCTCTATCAGTAAAGAGAGTGGCTACTGATAATTAAAGAGGGTAAAAGATATGAAAAAATCAAATTAGAAGTTTTCCAATTCACATCTGGAGAACTTGGGAGTATTATGTTGGCTTTAGAATGGGGGTGCAACCTGCATGTTAACGGAGTGCCCATCTGGACCTGGCTTATCTAGCAGAATGAAAAATAAAGCTTTTGCTCCTGAAACAGTAACTCACAGACTAAAGGATTTTCCATTTTTCCAGGAACTCTATAAATACACTTTTAAGGCATAGGGGAAAAAACCCTCAACATTGGTGTAATGGTGAATGGGAAATTTTATACCTTTAACTGTGTTATAAATTGTTTTGCTCTTTTAGCACATTTTGTTCTACTAATACTAGAAAAATTATATTTTGGATTAAGAAAATGGGATGTCCTGATCAAGTCACTGTTTCTCATAGTGTCCATTTCACTTCAACAAGTTTCCCCTTTGGTGCTCAGTTAGTTGTCGCAGATCAGGGAGAACATATGATATTTGTCCCTTTGGGACTGGCTTAATTCACTCAGCATGATGTTTCCAAATTCCTCCATCTTGTTGCAAATGACCGGGTTTCCTTGTTTTTGACTGCTGTATAGTATTCTATAGAGTACATGTCCCATAATTTCTTTATCCAGTCTACTGTTGATGGGCATTTGGGTTGGTTCCAGGTCTTAGCTATTGTGAATTGAGCTGCAATAAACATTAATGTACAGACAGCTTTTTTGTTTGCCAATTTAATTTCCTTTGGGTAAATTCCAAGGAGTGGGATGGCTGGGTTGAATGGTAGGGTTATATTCAGGTTTCTGAGGAATCTCCAAACTGACTTCCATAGTGGCTTAACCAATTTGCATTCCCACCAACAGTGGGTTAGTGTCCCTCTTTCCCCACATCCTCTCCAGCATCTATTGTTGGTAGATTTCCGAATGTGAGCCAATCTAACTGGGGTGAGGTGAAACCTCATTGTGGTTTTGATTTGCATTTCCCTGATTGCTAATGACCTTGAACATTTTTTCATGTGCCTGTTGGCCATCTGGATTTCCTCTTTTGTAAAATGTCTATTGAGGTCCTTGGCCCATCTCTTAATTGGGTTGTTGGTTTTGTTTTTGTGGAGTTTCTTGATTTCTTTGTAGATTCTGGATATCAACCCTTTATCTGTTGCATAGTTTGCAAATATTTTTTTCCCATTCTGTCGGTTGTCTCTTCACTCTCCTGACTGTTTCTTTTGCAGTACAGAAGCTTCTCAATTTGATGCAAACCCAAATGTTAATTTTGGCTTTGACTGCCTGTGCTTTTGGGGTGTTTTCCAAGAAGTCATTTCCGGTACCTATATCTTGCATGGTTTTTCCAATGCTCTCTAATAATTTGATGGTGTCAGGTCGTAGATTTAAGTCTTTAATCCATGTTGAGTGAATTTTTGTGTAAGGTGAAAGGTAGGGGTCTTGCTTCATGCTTCTGCATGTGGAAATCCAGATTTCCCAGCACCACTTATTGAATAGACTGTCCTTACTCCAGGGATTGGTTTTGGATCCTTGATCAAATATGAGTTGGCTGTAGATGTTTGGATTGATTTCTGGTGTTTCAATTCTGTTCCATTGGTCTATCCATCTGTTTCTGTACCAGTACCATGCTGTTTTGATAACAACTGCCCTGTAGTATGTCCTGAAATCTGGTATTGTGATGCCTCCGGCTTTGTTTTTGTTGTACAAGATTGCTTTAGCTATTTGAGGTCTCCTGTGTCTCCATATGAAATTCAGCATCATTTTTTCCAGATCTGAGAAGAAGGTCTTCGGTATCTTGATTGGTATTGCATTGAATCTATAAATTGCTTTTGGGAGAATGGACATTTTGATGATATTGATTCTTCCAATCCATGAGCATGGAAGATTGTTCCATTTCTTGGTATCCTCTTCTATTTCTTTCTTTAAGGTTTTGTAATTTTCATCGTAGAGATCTTGACGGTTGATGTACAATGTAATACTTTATCCATTTTAGTATTTTTTTTGTTCTAGTACCGTTGGTTGAACTCTGTAATTAACACACAATTATTCTTAGGTGTTTAATTTTTAACTGAAAAGTGATCCCTGTTAGGAATTTGGAAAACATTATGCTGAGTGAAATAAGCCAATCCCAAAGGGACAAATACCACTTGTTCTCCTTGATAGGTGACAACTAACTGAGCACCAAAAAGGAAACCTGTTAAAGTGAAATGAACACCATGAGAAACGGTGACTTGATCAGCCCTCACCCTGACTGTTGATGAGCAACTTGATATGTTATCCCTCTTAGTATTTTTTTTTGTGTGTACTAGGAGGAACACTTATAGGCACACAAAATTATGAAAAAGGTGCTTTTTTTCAGCTTTCTAACTCAAAGTACAGCTAATACCTCTCCAACCAAGAGGGCTACTGAGCCCCCCTCACATATGCTTGCTGGTGCCTTCACTTCAAATTCCTCTAAGTGTTCCCAGAGAGTTGTTCCCATGTTCTTCTAAGTCAGGATGCAGCTTACGCAGGATCTCTCTTCTGCACATTTGCAAACGACCACCACTGCTTCAAAAGGCTTCATTTCTGCCACAGTCTGTTATAAGAACACGATTAACACAGCTGGCGAGTTCAGAGTCTCAGAACAACAAAGGTTTTCTGAGAAGTTCAAGTTGTACCATTGACACAACATAGGATGTGATATCACCAAGATCCCTAAAAGAAACTCATATTGTCTGAGAGCCAATGGAAGGGCCTCATCGACAACTTTTCCATCAGATTCTACCTCTAAACACTGTCATTCTTAAGACAAGAAAAATACTCCAGAGGGCAAATGAAATAGATTCCATTCTCTTCCCATTCTTCCTGGCAGCAGAACACATCTGAACTGGAACATTGTTGTTAGTGTAAGTCAGTCTTAAAGTAACTTATATATTTATTAAGGAATTCTATATAAGTAAAAGCTATGATAGAACCTCAGAATAAAGAAAAACTTACACAAAGCATTCAAAATCCAAACTCCAATAACCATGATTAAATTAATATACTCTGATGTTGTGTGGTCCATTCGAAACACTTATCCTTTAAAAGAAAGCTACAGGATCATCATCTCTTAATAGAATACTTCAAAACTATTTCCCTCCCTAAAAATATAGATAACTTTTTCTAAGTAACTTACTCTTTCTCATTTGGCAACTTATTCTCTTCCCCTCAATAAATTGCTTTTTTTGCAGAACTTTCGCTTTGAAACTTCTGCCTTTAAAAATGGGCCAATATTTTCTCAGGTGGTTCATGTGAAATCTGGAAAGGCAAGATGTGTTTCAAACCCTTAGCCCAAGTACACACAGACACACATAGACACACACACACACACACACACACACAGTACTCTGCCCCACAAAGCTTGTTTTCTGACATTCTAAATGTATTACATGGATATATATGGCACTATATTGAAGAATGAATAGATTGTGTACAGATAAGGAAAAGCCTAAGACAGTTATGCTTTTAGCAAGTAAGCAAAGGTTGAGGAGAGTTTTGTTTCCATCAGAGATATACTCAAGGAGTACATGCTTTTGACCCAGGGTTCTGTGTGGGGGCAAACTGTTGAAATCTTTACTTAGTATATACTAAATTGATCTTCTGTATATAAAGACAATTGATAATGAATCTTGATGTGAATGGGATGGGAGAGGGAGTGGGAGATGGGATGGATGCTGGTGCGAGGGAAGTTATGGAGGGGAAAAGCCACTGTAAAACAAAAGCTGTACTTTGGAAATTTATATTTATTAAATAAAATTTAAAAATAAATAAAATAAAAAACATATGCATATAACAATAAACAAAAAAATGACAAACCTCATATCATTTGCTTTTCATATGACAATTCAATTAGACAACTCTTTTTTTCCTCTAATAGGCTTGGTAATTTAGCTGAATGTAGCCATGTCACTTTACCCTGTACATACTCTTCCTTTGAACTATTATGGGAGAAGATATACAAAATTAATTTCAGAAGACCAAATATTTAACATATTAAATCAATGAAATTTGTTAAATCCTATTTTCCCATTCTATTTCCTAATGATTTTGCAGCAAAAGTTTTACTTTCCCACTGTTGGACACATTTGTGCTAATTAAAATTTATTTTATAAAGAAGTCCTGTTAGCTTCCAAAGTGTTTGCTTGAATTTAATTGTTATACACAAAGTCACACACATATGGATCACATCTATCTGTATACATCTATTATACATATCTCATCCATGTAACATTATTCCAACTGTCCAAAACAAAGCATGCGTTTCCTCATTTATGATGCAGAGTATTCCTGCTAGTCATATATTATTCTTCTCCTCTCAAAGTTGAGAAAATTAGGAGGTTAAATTTACTTGCTCAAACTCAAACCCATCCAAACCACTTGTAAATGCCAGCCTCCAAACATAAACCTAGTCTTTTAAAAGCAAATATTCATCTCATGTATTTAAATGCATCACATGCATTGCTGAAGCTGCTAAAGTCTTTTTAGGTCAGTCTTTCCCTAGATAAAACATGAATAAATTAAATCTTTTCTGATCTTAGAATGTGTAGCAGGCTACCTTACGAATGAGTTGTGTTTATGTGGATTTAATGTTTTTCCTTCTGTAGCAGTTAGCTACCAGCCAACTCTTACCATAGTCCAAATAGAAATTCTTCCAGTATTTCACTAAGGAGATTTTTCTTCAGAAATGTTAACCAAAGAAGAATCTTTTAACACCGGCTCTGTTAGGAAGGCTTTAAAATACATAACTAGGCCGGCACCGCGGCTCACATGGCTAATCCTCCACCTTGTGGTGCCTGCACACCGGTTTCTAGTCCCGGTCGGGGCGCCGGATTCTGTCCCGGTTGCCCCTCTTCCAGGCCAGCTCTCTGCTGTGGCCTGGGAAGGCAGTGGAGGATGGCCCAAGTACTTGGGCCCTGCACCCCATGGGAGACCAGGAGAAACACCTTGCTCCTGCCATCAGATCAGCGTGGTGCGCTGGCCGCAGCGCGCTGGCCGTGGTGGCCATTGGAAGGTGAACCAACGGCAAAGGAAGACCTTTCTCTCTGTCTCTCTCACTGTCCACTCTGCCTGTCAATATATATATATATATATATATACACATATACATAACTAGTCTGAGAAGAAGATGAGAATGGGATGATATCTTGTATGTTAAGGTTTTAAAAAGAAAAGAAACCAACCCCCTAATGCATAATTAGCCACTGCAGACTCTATTGGCAAGTCTGTTAACATGGGAGGTAACGGGACCTATAAACTAAATTATCTAATTACTAAGAATTTTAACCTTTTAGTTTGTAAATGAATGGAACACTATAAATTGATTTTGTTTTCTCTAAAGAATGTGCTATAAAAACAATTCGATCAAGAGAGTTTATTTCATGCTCTACTCCTTGACCTCAGGGACAGTAATTGTTTAATCATTGTTTTTGTCTTTAATTGCCCTTGTTTTTCTTTTATAAGTCTCAGGTACTGAGCATGGAGTTAATCAAATTTGAAAGTTATTACATTATTTAAGAGTTCACGTTGGCCTTTTATTTCATTTACTTACTACCATACTATTTGTTCTCCCATTTGTGTGTGTGTTCAAAAAATATTGTCATTGTGGTTTTTTTTTTATTTTTTATTTTTTTTTTGTTTAATGTCACCAAGAACTATGCACGTAAGGTCTATTCATGTTCTGGGGAGAATCAAAGAATATTCTGCTATACTGTGAGTCACTCTGCAGTTGAACCATCTCTACAAACCAGGATAAGGATAACATGGCAGGGCTCTCCCTTACATCACACTGCTGATAAATACAGTTCCCCCATAAACTTGTACATGGCTTCTCTCTTTGCTGTTAGATTCTCCTCAGGGAAAATGCAGATTTTTATATGTATGATACTTGCTTCTTTTTCTAGGACGAGATAGTGGGCAGCTTATTTTTCTGCTAATGAATAAAGCATGGTAAAAAGAAAAAGATTTTTTTTGATGTTCATGAGATAATAAGCAGGAATACTGGCACTATCTATAACGATGCCACAGACCGATTTCCCTGAGAAAAGCCACTAAAGTATGGATTTTTATACTGAAAGTTTACCAGGAATTGCTGTCAGGAATCAGATTTGTGTTCAGGGCAGACTTTGTTGGTGGGTGACTTGTGCTGTTATACACAGCCTCACATTTAGAAAGATGTCACTCTTGATTTAATGCTCTGTTGCTGTAATTGTGAAATTTTTAATCACATTTGAAAAATGATCCCTCCATTTCAATTTGCATTGGGACGTGAAAACTTTGTAGTCTGCCTCGTCCATTGACGAATGAAACATATAGGACTGAACCAAGCCTAATCCAACAGAAAGCATCAATTTGATGGTAAACTTTCACAATTCTCTTGAACTGGAAAGAGGGAGGCAGAATTTTATCTCCTCTACTGCCCCATCACGGATTGTTGGCTGACTTGTAAAGGGGTCACGACATTGGGTAAGACAGGTCTCTAGCAAAGGGCAAAACCTGGACAGACACACAGAAAAGGGATGGCAGTCATCAAAACAGCCAGAAATTGTGGAAAGAATGCTGCAGTCTTCAGGACAGAGAAGGTTGGAGAAGGAGTGATGTGCTCTACAGTTCTTGAGTAGGAGAGAGTGGGGGATGTAATACACAAGGTCATGACTTTGATTATGAGCTCAGAGGATTCATCATCGTAACAGGAGAGAAGTCCATGATATATACCAGCAGGTGCATATAGCTGGAGGGGGTAGTTTGTGGAAGAATTTTTTTCGTTAAACATTCAGTATAATAGCATGCAAGGTCATCTATGGAGAGTAGGGATAGTGAGTTGGATTTGGAGAATAGCAGTGAATAATAGCAGCTAGAAAATGTATGGTGTAGATTAGATCAGTCCCAAATCTCTGATATTATTCTAAAAATTTATAAAACCTTGGAACAAGAAATACTGGATGGACATTTTGTGGAAAGACAGTAAACAGTTTTAAAAACCTCTAGCTGGCGCCATGGCTCACTAGGCTAATCCTCTGCCTGCAGCGCTGGTACCCCGGGTTCTAGTCCCAGTTGGGGTGCCGGATTCTGTCCCGGTTCCTCCTCTTCCAGGCCAGCTCTCTGCTGTGAATGCAGTGGAGGATGGCCCAAGTCCTTGAGCCCTGCACCCGCATGGGAGACCAGGAGGAAGCACCTGGCTCCTGGCTTTGGATCGGCACAGCACACTGGCACAACACACCAGGCATGGAGGCCATTTGGGGGGGGGGGTGAACCAACGGAAAAAGGAGGACCTTTCTCTCTGTCTCTCTCTCGCTTTCTCACTGTTTAACTCTGCCTGTCAAAAAAAAATCTCTAAAAAAAGCTTAACTGAACTCAAGAAATACATGGGTTTTCATACTAAAAAAGCTTCCTGAATTATATAAATGACAAATGTAGAAAAAAAAAACACAATTCACCCAGATACATGTTTGTAAAATGTCTGTGCCTCCAGAATAAGTTAAAAATAATAAAAGCAAGGAAAGAGGAAAAATAAGAGATCACCGCAAAGAGATGGAAAACAGAAAGGATATTACATTCTAATTAACATCAAGAAACAAAATATTTTCAACTAGCTCCTCAAATGTTGAAGGGGACATTGTGATTTGCATATTCAAAATATTTTAATCAGTGAAGCACTTTCAAAATATCTAGTTACTAAGCTTAGGAGGGCTTAGGAATAGAAATGATAAACCTAGAGCAATCTCAGGATGAGGATGGTAAAAGAGGCCTAAGTATACCTTATGGAACAGGTCTTCAAGGAATTCTTGGAGAAATACATATTCGCAAAGATGTGCTACCACTATTGATGCTATCATTAGAAGTTTAGTACTTACGAATAATGTGGCCATTCATTATTATTGTGTTTATAAGGACAAATATTGCAAAGTCCAAGGGAAAGATTACATGTTTTACCCATGAAGCACATTGTTTTGGGACACAGTTTAATCACACAGCAGATAATCGGGTAGATACATAAGGTCTATCTCCATTGAAAGGCATGCTGATATTGGTGTTTTACATACAAGTAGGACAGAGAAAGAATTGTAATTTTATTTTATTTTTTCATTTTTTAAAGATTTATTTATTTATTTGAAAGTCAGAGTTACGCAGAGAGAGAAGGAAAGGCAGAGAGAGAAAGAGAGAGAGAGAGGGGTCTTCTATCTGCTGGTTCACTTCCCAATTGGCCGCCACGGCCGGAGCTGCGCAGATCCGAAGCCAGGAGCATCCTCCGGGTTTTCCCATGGGGGTGCAGGGGCCCAAGGACTTGAGCCGTCTTCCAATGCTGTCCCAGGCCATAGCAGAGGTTGGATCAGAAGTAGAGCAGTTGGGTCTCGAATCAGTGCCCATATGGGATGCTGGCACTGCAGATGGTAGTTTTATACTATGAAATTCTGCTTAAGTATTTCCAATTTTTATTTTCAAACAATGTAAAAAATATAAGTAGTATTATTATTGAGAATATGAGCATAATGTAGCTTTTCATAAGAAAGTAATAGTGTAGTTGTGCCAGCGTTGTGGCACAGCAGGTTAAAGTCCTGGCCTGAAGCACCGGTATCCCATATCAGCACCAGTTCTAGTCCCAGCTGCTCCACTTCCGATCCAGCTCTCTGCTATGGCCGGGGATAGCAGTAGAAGATGGCCCAATTCCTTGGGCCCCTGCACCCACATGGGAGACCAAGAAGAAGCTCCTGGCTCCTGGCTTTGGATCAGCACAGCTCCGGCCATTGCAGCCATCTGGGGAGTGAACTAGCAGATGCAAGACCTCTCTCTCTGTCTCTACCTCTCTCTGTAACTCTGTCCTTCAAATAAATAAAATAAATCTTAAAAAAAGAGAGAAAGTAATAGTGTAGCTGACAAGGTCAAGAGGAACAGAACAGTAAGAGAGAGATGGAAGAGGAGATTCAAAGATGAATGCATGCATAGTGGTTAGCCATAAACACAGTCAGATATCATATGTTTTTCCTGATTTATAGTAATTATTATACAGAGTATAAAAAGTGGAATGCATATGAATGAAACTGACATTTTGAGATTTGATTTTGTTATAGCCTTTGTCTATACTCTGTGTTTTTTCTACTTATTACTTGAATTCTTTATTTAGTGGATGGTTAAGCTTGTGATTTTAAAGTAAATTGAATGTATGTCAATATAAAAATTAAAAGAAACATAAGAAAAGGAGCAGAAGGAAGGATGGGAGGGAGGGAGGGAGGGAGGGAGGGAGGGAGAGAGGGAAGATATAGTGGGAAGTATCATGATCTGAAACTGTGTATATGAAATATGTGAAATTTTTCCCTTTATTTAACCTTGAAAAATAAAAAAGTCAATTAAAAATATTAAAAAAATACAACAAGCAACTGTGTATAAGGCAAAGTGAATATGGAGTCATTTTAAGGAAGATAACTATTCAGTTTATTGTCAAAAGTAAATTGTGGAAATATATATTTTTGTGAATTGATATTTCTTATAATTTTTCATTAATTCTTGTAGTTGTGTAATACAAATGCATAATTAAGCTATATTATTTGGAGAACATAGGATTTTAACATACATTGCAACTTCATAATAGAATCCAGAAATGTATCCCTAAGAATCAAATGTTGACTTGTTTAAGATCAATCAAAATATTAGATCATAGGCCGACACCACGGTTCAGTAGGCTAATCCTCCGCCTGTGGTGCCGGCACACCAGGTTCTAGTCCTGGTCAGGGCGCCGGATTCTGTCCCGGTTGCCCCTCTTCCAGGCCAGCTCTCTGCTGTGGCCCAGGAGCTCAGTGGAGGATGGCCGAAGTGCTTGGGCCCTGCACCCCATGGGAGACCAGGAGAAGCACCTGGCTCCTGGCTTCGGATCAGCGTGATGCGCCGGCCACAGCGCGCAGGCCATTGGAGGGTGAACCAACGGCAAAAGAAGACCTTTCTCTCTGTCTCTCTCTCTCACTGTCCACTCTGCCTGTCAAAAAAATATTAGATCATAAGGAAATAAAGACCTCCAGCCAAAAATATTAGATATTTTCAGGTAATTTTAAGACCTAATTTATTATTTCTAATTCATAATACGTTATCATTTTTATTATTGAGATAATACATCTGGTCTCAAGTATAAATACTCAATCACATTTATGAAATTGTAAACATATGAGGTGAAGTTATTACTGAAGTGATAATTCTTTGCCCTGATATAGAAGCTACATGTTAAAATGCAATTTAATATAGATATTAAAAATTTATCAAATACTTGCCTTCTCAAACTCAAAATATAATTGAGATATTCAATTTATACTTTCAAAATTTATACTGCCAGCCACCTTGCAATTGTCTATTAATTCTTATTATCTTTGTTATGCATATTATATACAATAAAATATTGAAACTCAGCGGATGAATAAACACTTTTTAGTTTTACCATGTTTAAAGTCCTGCACTATACATTTATTATATCTTAGTTGCATTATTGCAATAATTTTCCCACCTTTTCCCTAGTTAAAATCTTTCTGTCATGTGACTCAACTTCATTTAAAGTATCATTTGATTTAACTAAAAAAAGTACATATTATCAATCCTCTACTAGTTTTAAATTTCTATAAAATCCCCTTGTGAATAAGAGATACCAAGAAATAGGTAGTCCAAAATCTTTGAGAAAAATTATTAATCCTATCATTATTTTACCCAAATTTGATATCTAGCTGAAGGTCCTATTATGCAGCCAGTACATCTCCACAAAACACTTTATCTAATCATACATGGATATCCTTTAGTAAAACTTGCATCTATTGAGTAAAATATAATATATTAATGAATTATTTTGTTTTAGTTCAGTAATATAAGTTGAATAGTTTCCATATTAGCAATAAACATACAAATTTTAACTGAAAATTTTCAATTAAATACTATGGATATGCCCATAAATACTTGAGTATTTCAGCCATGTCTCCAGTAATAGGCACAAGGGCTATTTGTAAACTTTTGGTATTATAACCAGTGAAAACTATATAGTGATCTCATTCTCATACAAACCTCTTTTGTACATGTACACTTTAATTTCCAGGATATATATGGTAAGGAAGTTGCAAGATTATGTTTCACATACACACACACACACAGGTTTGTATGCACAACACACATTTTCAAGACAATTTTCAAGTTCAAATAAACAGCATTTACACTTTAGAAAGTGTACAGAAACTCTGGGTGGTATGTGTAAGAAACTTTAGAAGGAGGTCTGAAAGGATATCCACCAACTCAATCATAGTGGGTACCTCTGGGGAAAGAGGCATGAGCACCTGTAGAAACCACTATGGTCATGTTGCTGGGTATCTGGGGATGGTGTAGGAAGGAATGAATTCAGCCTTACTAAACAATATTCAAAAGCCTCTACACCAAGCATTATTTGTGTAAGTAGTTTAAAATAGAAAATAAGATAAAAAATCTGTCTTTCATCATCTACATATTTAAATGGAAATATAGGCCATTATAACAAAAAAATTTATGTAGAGCATGTTTCATTCACCACGTTTGAGGTTGACAGACAACTGACAGATCACATGTCAAAGGTGGCTGTCAAAATATTCAGCACTAATATTCCTGAATTTATTTCTCATTGATACAGCAATTTCCTTATGTGCCCGTGAAGTTGGTCATAACACTGACCTATAACAGCTTGTGTGTTACTAGGCTATTTTTGTTGGGTGATGAGTTTAATATTCATATAGCCTTCATTACATTACAGTGATTTAGAGGTACAACGTTGGCAATAAAAGATGGCTGCTGGACTTCTTATCTTCCTGAGACATGAAGTAGGTCATATCTTTAACCTTGATATAAATGAGTAAAATTTCATTAATCCAGCTGCCTTGTCTTTTAGATATTTGAATGCAAATGTGAACCTTTTAAAGAAAATGTGTATTAGCTTTGTTGTGAAATAATTTATTGTTCAATAACTAGAAATATCTGATTATTTATTTCAAGAAACACCATATATCTATAAAATGAGAATTTTGTCCTTCAGCTGTTGCCTTTCTACCTGGTGCTTGGTTATAGATTACTGCTAATTACATAGGCAATGGCATACACTTGTTGTTATTACAGGATTAAGATGTGTTTTTATAGTTTGCAAAAGATCAATTTTCCTTCACAACTGTGTAGTAATTATTGTCAGAATGGAACATCAACACAACCACTTAAAAACACTGTATATATATATATATATATTTTTTTTTCCTTTTCACAGAAAAGAAATGATCTCTAAAATCAGCCATCATCGTAGCTGATGAACACTTTGTCACAACATAAATATCCCCTGAATCTCCTTCTGGACCAATCTCAGTAAGTCTCAAACGTAACATATTTAAACATGAAAGTTGTGACCCACCAGCATATATTCTAGACAGAAGGATTCTTGAGAAACAGTTAAGAAAGATAAACAGATTCCTAACTCATTATCTTGCTCATTGTGTTTACCCATTATGGCCAAAATGTGTAATTTGATTAAAAAATTGCTTACTCAACAGCCAGAAAGACACAGGTGACAGAGACAGAGACAGAGAATTCTCATCTACTCGTTCACACCGTAAATGCACAAAACAGCCAGAGTTGGGCAAGGAATGAAGCAAAGGACCAAGAATAACATCCAGTAATCCATGTGGGTAGCAGGAGCGCAACTACTTGAGCTATCGTTGGGGATTCCCAGAGTCTGCTTTAGCAGGAAGCTAAAGTCAGAAGCTGGAGCCAAGACTTGCAACCAGGAATTGAACCCAGGCATTCTGATCTGGAATGTAGTCATCAATGACTAGAGAAAACTCCCACCCCATGTACATTTTTTTTTAAGATTTATTTATTTGAAAGTCAGAGTTACACAGAGAGAGGAGAGACAGAGAAAGAGAGAGGTCTTCCATCTGCTAGTTCACTCCCCAAATGATCACAACAGCCAGAGCTGCACCAATCCGAAGCCAGGAACCAAGAGCTTCCTCTGGGTCTCCCACACAGGTGCAGGAGCCCAAGGACTTAGGCCATCTTCCACTGCTTTCCCAGGCCATAACAGAGAGCTGGATCAGAAGTGGAGCAGCTGGGTCTTGAACCGGTGCCCGTAGGGGATGCCGGCACTGCAGGCAGCAGCTTTACCCACTACACAACAGCGCTGGCCCCACCATGTACATTTTTAGATGCTTATGTTTTAGCCCTTTAGAAGCACAAATTCACTGGATGCAGAATTATAGGCTATTTTTTTTCTTTTTCACTTCTAAATATTCATTTCTAAATATTTCACTTCACTCTTCTTGCTTGCGTGAATTTCTGATAATAAATCTAACACTCAGCCTTATCCGTTGATTGATCGGGTTGTTTTCCCTCCCTCTGGAGTCTTTCAGGGTGTTTCCTTTGTTTTTGGTTTCCCAAAGTTTTAAACATGATATGTTCAAACTATTTTTTTCTTGTAAATGCCTTGCTAGGTGTCCTCTGAGCTTCCTACATCTGTGGTTTGTTGGGTGCCTTTCATTTGATAGTTCTCAGTCATTGTTCATACTCATACTTCTTCACCTCCACTTTATCTTTCTTCAACTTCTGGTATTAAAATTATGTGTATGCTTTGACATTTTCTCACCATTGCTCAATATTATGGTCTGCTTTTGTTGTTACTGTTATTTGTTTTCCATTTCAACTTTAGAAGTTTCTATTGAGCTATTTAAACCTCATGGAATTTTCCTCAGTTGTTTGAAATCTACCAATGTAATCATCAAAGACAAACCTCATTTCTGTGGCAGTGCTTTGATTTGCAGCATTTTCTTTTGATTCTTCCTTAGATTTGTTATGACTACTGACATGAGACGTTTATTCTTGCACAGTCTGATTTCCCATTGGAGTCCTAACGTAATAAACTTAACTATTTTAATTTCCACATCTGACAATCCCATCATCTATGTCATACCTGAGGTTGGTTCTCAAGGTTGTTTCACCTCTTCAGACTATCATCTTGGCTCATTTTCATTTTGCTTCCTTTTTGGCATATCTAATAGTGTTTTTTTTTTTTTTTTTGAATGGAAGACATACTGCTTTGGAAGGTAGGCTATAGTAACTATGCATCTAATATGAGGATTTATGTTAATCTGTTAGAAATCGTGTTTTGTTTAGTGCATGCTATAGTAGTTATAGATTCCAATGATTCAGATTCCTCTTGTGGGCTTATTTTGTCTTCCCTCTTGACTGTGAGTTTTCCAAAATTACTCCTCTCTAGAGAAAATCTTTTAGCTATTTCAGCTACAATCTTGTAGCTCTTTTAGCTGTAGTCCACGACTATTACGTGGGAGACCTGTTAGTATGGCAGCAGTCAAGAGGGCAAGTGCTCCATAATCTTCCAAGAAAAAAACAGTCTTCAGTTGGCCTGTGCCTCTGCTCAGTGACTAGTCAAAGTTTTTCAACTAAGTGTAGCTTTCCCTGTTCTTGGATATGACAGAATGTTTAGCAAAGCCTTTTCTCCTAGAGAGTAGGAATTTGTTTTGGAGTAATTTAGGGATTTATGTTCTAAAGAACACTCCTCCCCTTTTTCTGTCAGTCACAAAAGAATCTTTATTAGCTCTTTTGTATATATTATTTATATTGTTGTTATTTATTTTATTTATTATTTCTTCTTTGAGGGAGGGAGACAGAGAGACAGGCAAACAGAGCTGCTATTCACTAATTAACTCCGCAGATGTCCACAATAGCCAGATTGGGCAGGGTGAAAGCCAGCAATAGGAACTCAATCCAGATCTCCCATGTGAGTGGGCAAGATACAACCACTTGAGCCACCTCCCAGTGTACACATTAGAAGGAGTTGGAATCAGGAGTGGGTCCATGACTTGAACCAGATACTCTGATATGAGATGCAAGTGTCCCAACTAGCATCTTAAAAAATAAGCCGAATATCCTTCCTTTTATTGTTGCTTACCCATGAAACCCTGGTGGGGTTCCTGAGGAAAAACACATGAACATGTAGGACATCTCTGGAGACTGAATATCCTGCAGTTTCTCATTCCTAAACCAGTATCACCATCTCCAAGAATTTGTCAGAATTGTATTTTTTATTTCCTACAAGAGGATACACCAGTAATTTTGGAAGCAGATCCTGGCTATGACTAACTGGACTATCCTATTTCCAGATCTTGGTGTGGTAATTTTCCTGCCAGTTTAGTACTTTGACAGTTCCAAGAACAGTTATTGAATTTTCTGTCTTACAGGGCTTTTTTTTTTTTTTCTTTTTTGGTTGTTGCAGGTTTTTTTTTTGTTTTGTTTTGTTTTGTTTTGTTTTGTTTTTGTTTGTTTGTTTGTTTTTCAGGATGGGAATGACAAATTTCAAGTTCAGCACCTGTTGAACATGAAACCAAAAAGAAAGTCCTTCTAATCACTTTTTAAAACCTCTTACTTTTTGAAAAGCTTACTACAAAGATTGCTAATTTGTTAAACACGTGTTGGTAAAATAAGGAAGGTTTGAATAAAATAACCTTTGTAATACTTGTATAGACAATTTAAGTAACTCAGTGATTACTAAAACTAAGCAAAACTGTGGAACTTTGCTTATGTTTGACACACTTGATAGTAAACATGAACTTAGAAAGTTTCACCATAGACGCCAATTCCTTCAATGGTGCTCAGTTTATTTTCCAAATGGATTGAACCAATCAACAACATAATTAATATAAACCACATGTAATATCATCCTTGCAACATATACCATGGTATTTTTGAACCCACTATATTTAGCAGTCTTTATGTAAGAATAAAAATGTAACTTTATGTAGATTATTAGTAGTTTTGACTATCTGTTGCCTAGGAATATGAATTCTTGTTGATATAGTTTTACGTTTTTGTTTTACATGTTTTAAAGGTTAACAGTTAACCACAGTTAAGTTATATATATTTTCAGTGCAAAATACTGCTTATGGTTTGTTCTCATTTCATCTTGAGAGCAAGAATAATAACATTCGCTGATGTTTTTTGTAGCATGGGGAATGATTTTATATTTACTGCAGCATGCTGAAATCTCTAAATATTAATAAGTCATATGCTGCAGTGTTTATGAAACACTGAAAACACCTGTGTAGTCTATATTTTTGATATTTATATAATGATTGCAGTTCTCAATTCTAACATAATCACTTAAATGTATAAAAAAATCAAGAAACCTATATTTACATAAAACCAATGGTATCTCAGCTAAAATTCAATAAAAATGAGTTACAGAGAGAATATTATTTGGGGGACATAAAACTGACATAAAGGTAAGTATTTCAAAATATATTAAATAAATATATGTTTGTATAAATATCAACTGAACAGCTGAACTTATATACCCTTTTTATGGAAACCAAAGTTTTGGATTTAGAAAACAATGTAGATTTTTAACAATTTGGAGGGGGAAAAAATGAAGTTCATTCTTACCTGAGGGTATTTGGCAGAAAGACATCGCCTTGTGATTGACATTAATGGTCATTTCACATGTGTAGTTGGGAAAGAAAAATTCCCTAATTAGTGTTTTCCTCCCATATATTTCTTTTCTCATAAGGTTTGCTTGATGAGCTGTATCAGCAATACAGTTTCAGAAATGTTTACTAGAGAAAGAATAAATCATGAAAACATTTCTTCCTTTGCATTTAGCGAGAAATCCAACATAATTTCATGCATAATTAGTGTTTAAATGATGCTGTTAAAACACATAGTACACAGAAATAAACATATATACTTCTAATCCCAGAATTCTAAGCCTTGGAGTTTAAAATTATGCTCTATGCAGAGGAGTAAACTAAACTAGGTGAACAATGATTAATGAATACAGGAGAATATTTTAGCCTTTCTAACATCCATGATTCCATGAAATATCTTATAATTAAATGTCTGTTGTTAAAAAAGTATGAAATATTGGGCTGGTGCTGTGGCGTAGTGGGTGAGGCTGCCGCCTACAGCTCAGGAATCCTGTATGGGCACCGTTTTTAGTCCTGTCTGCTCCACTTCCAATCCAGCTCTCTGCAATGGCCTGGGAAAGCAGTACAACATGGCCCAAGTCCTTGGGCCCCTGCACCCTTGTAATTGGGGAATGAGCTGGTGGATGAAGACCTCTCTTTCTCCTTGTAGCTCTGACTTTCAAATGAATAAATCTTAAAAAAAAAAAAAAAAGGTATGAAATAGGGGGCCAGCGTTGTGCTGCCGCAGATTAAGCTGCCCTTTTGATGCCAGCACCACATATTGGACTGACCTTCAAGTCCCAGCTACTCTGCTTCCAATCCAGTTTTCTGGTAATGCACCTGGGAAGGCATCAGAAGATGGCTCAGGTACTTTGACACCTCCTCATACAGGAGACCATGATAGAGTTTCTGGTTCCTGGTCTCCGTCTGGCCCAGACATGGCGAGTGTGACCATCTGGGGAGGGAACCAGCAGATGAAAGATCCCTCTTTCTCCTCTCCCTTTCACGTGTGTGTGTGTCCATATGTGCATGCACATGTGTGTATTTCTTACTAACTAGCAAAAGCAAGGACAGGGATTCTTTCCCAGAGCTTCCAGAAGGAATATAGACCTAATAAAATGACTTTAACACAATTAGATCTATTTAGGACTTTAAGTGACCAGAACTGTAAAAGTAGGAGTTGGTTTCTTTAAACCATTGATCTTAGTAGTTTTTTCAGAGCAGCAATAGAAAGTTAACACAACACCCCAAATATAAATAATTCACCCAAAACTGCTGACAATTATCAAGAAAATAATGCCACCTTCTTCTCTCAACCTTCTCTCTATTCAAGTTGCATCTTCCTACACCTGATTTCAAAGTTTAGTGTGTCATTCTCCACCCCATACACATTTATATTCAATAAAACATTTTATAAATCTGTTCAGTCTGTCTGTGTTTTGATTCCCAGGTACATTCATGACAGTTTCTCATCTTCATTCAGCTAGACTAGTGCATTGGTCTGCTGAAAAATTCTTTTTGATATCTTCTTGCATCAAAATGTGATTTATATGTCTACCTGAGCTAGAGAGTCTTAAAATGAAGATTTGATATTTATTAAATTGTACTTGCTCACAAATCTTTGGTGAGTCTTGCTATATTCTCTTTAACATCTACTAAAATTAGATGTGAACAGTTACTCTGTATTGAGTGTTATGCTGAATAAATAATAGGTACAATTTTAAATGTTTTACCTTCCCTGCTTCATTTTTATTTTCAGATATCCTGTGAGTTGTTCTGTCTTTATTGTACAGATGAAGACACTGAAGTTCAGGAAAATGAATTAATTAGCCAGAAGGACAGCTAGATAAGTACACCATTATTCCTTGAAATTAAGAACATGTATGGGGCTATCATCATGGTGCAGTGAGTTAAGCCAACACCTTTGAAGCCAGCATCACATATGGGTGCTGATTCAAGTCCCTGCTTCCTTCTGTAAGGGACGCTGCAGACACATTCCTTCCTCTGGGCTTCAAATGTATTTGTGAGTTAGATGAGTTCTAAATGTGGGGATATGGAAGAAAACCCTTCATCTCTGGATTTTAAAAAATGATACTGATTTGAGAAATAATAATGAAAGATTTGAAAATAAAGCCACCAGTTAGAAAAAGGTAGGACTATGCTTCCAATGTCAAAATGAGAATTAAATAAATTAAGGAAATAAAGATAAAATTAAAGAAGAGCATTCAAATGAATAATCCAAAATAAATAAATAAATAAATAAAAACAGGGGCAGGTGTTACTATGTTGGAGCTAAAGCTTCTACCTATGATGCTGGCTTCTCTACTTCCAATCCAGCTCCCTATTAATGTCCTGAGAAAAACAGTGGAACATGGCCCAGTTACTTGGACCCCCACTACCCATGTGGGAGACCAGATGAAGCTCCTGGCTCCTGGCTTCAGCTTGGCTCAGCCCTGGCCATCAAGGTCACTTTGGGAATGGACCAGTGGAAGGAAGATCTCTCAATCTGTGACTCTGTCTCTCTCTATAACTCTGACTTTCAAATAAATAATTCTATCTTTAAAAAAATAAAACAAGAATGCAGATCAAACCTTTTTTTTTTTAAAAAAGGAATGAATTTCCAACAACAACAAATAGCAACTTTTCTCTTGAAATCCAATAATTTTAAGTTATGATCTAATAGCAACAGAATGAAAATGACAATGAATTTTAATCTACCTAAACCATACGACTTCTGTTTTTTAACTTCTCTGCATCAAGTGGCAGATATTAATGGATCAATAATCTAAAAATTAAAAGAAATGCTGCAATACCAAGATTATCCAGTGAAATAGAATCAATAGGATACTTCTATACACAGAAAGATTAATTTTAAGGAATTGGTAAACACTCAATGGAGACTGGCAAATCTGGCTGGGGTGGCAGACAGAGAACCAGAGAAGAATCAGTGCTGTATTTGAAGTTCAAACAATTGCTGTCCAATTCCCTCTTACAGGAGAAAAGGCCAGCCTTTCATTTTATTTAGATCTTCAGCTGATTGGCTGGGAATCTACCCATTCAGTAAAAGGCAGCCTGCTTTACTTAAGTTCCACAATTTACATACCAATGTCATGAAAAAATACACTCAAAGAAACATCCAGTAGGAGGCTTAATCATCTTGGCCAGGCAAGTTAACATAAAAAACTAAGCATCACAAATGTATTGCTTCCCATATCCATATTCTTGTTTACACATGAAAGTAACAAAAAAGAATATTTATTATACTTGAGAAGTCAATAAAGACTATAGATTTACTAAGAAATACACGCACACACATACACATTTACTTAGGTTATTTAATTTTATGTACAACTTGGGTAAGCTATGAATCCAGTTGTTTCGTCAAACAGTCTCGATGTTTCTCTAAAGGTGATTTTCAGATGAGATCAACCTTTAATTCAGTAGACTTTGAATTAAAGCAAATAACATTGCATTAATATGGGGGACTTTGTCTGATCAGTTGAAGCCCTTAAGACAAAAGATAGCCCCTTTTTCCCTCCCCGTCATCTCATATCAAGTGGAAGAAATTCTGCTTCCAGACAGATTTTGGACTCAAGACTGCAATGTTTACTCTAGGAATTCCTGGTCTACTGACTTGCCTTGTAGCTTTCCTACTTGGCAGCTCCCACAAGCATGTAAGCCAATTTCTCGAAATTTTCTCTCTCTCTCTCTCTCTCTCTCTCTCTCTCTCTCTGTGTGTGTGTGTGTGTGTATGTGTGTGTGTGTTTCATAAAATTTCAGAAAAGTAATGAAACTTTGACTTCAGAATCATAATGACATCATAATAACCATCTAGAACATATGTTTACTGAGTCAGGAGAATGGAGGAAGAGAAAAAGAACATTAACAATAAATATGAGACAATTACCATAATTACCATTTAAAAAGAAATTATCAACATATTCTATTAACCCTTCTGAGTGTTTGGCATTCTAAGACACTTTGTCAAAAAATAGTTAAACCTATAAGAAAGCAAGTGACACACAAGAAAAAAATAGAGGCTCAAAACATTTTAGTACATTTTTGTCATCTCACAAGAAGTCTAGAGTTAAGTATTAAAGTGCTAATTTATAGTGTCAAAAAGCTCTCAAAATCCTAAGCAATTTTTTTCAATCTTTCCTGTCATTCTTAGGCTGTTAGTTTTATTGAATTCTTACTTATGGCTCTATGGTCACAAAATGACCACAGTAGCTCCAGAACATTGTCTAAAAGTTAGACAAAAAAATGAGAATGTGAACCCAGCATTATTTTTCCTTTTTATTAAAAAGTAATGTTCAAGAACCCTCCTGGTAAGTTTATTCTTGAGTTTCATTGGCCAAAGTAATGAGGTACTACCTGAATGACGATAGAATAATTTATATTGGATTAACCCAGATATTATATATCAACCACAAAAATAAGCATAGAAAGCCTGACTATTGTATTAACACAAATTACGCAAGTGCTAATGAGAATTCAAGGTGTTCAGTGGCAAGCAACATTTACAAAACTAGGGGAGATGAACAAATATCTTGGCTTCTGGTGACCAAAGACTGAGTTTGGAGCTTTGCTTAGTTGGGGTAAATTGAAGAAAGTAAATTAAGAATCCATTCACAACACAGATTGCTCACATCACAGGACTAGCAAACATGCTCCAGTTCACTCCATTAAGAACTTAGTTTTTTATTCTTTGCAGAGAACAGGAACAGTTTTAAGGATAAAACAAATACAGTAACAAATACAGTAACACAGGACCCCATGCTCAGAACCATCCTGTGCCCGGATTTAATGCTCTGGCATTAACCTCTGAAATCTTTAGTAAGTTTATCCTGTAGCATTGCTGACAGATCAGTGGTGAGGATAGATTTCTAATTCAGTCTTCCGATTCCAGTACTCACTTCTTCCAGGAACACTCTCACAGATACACCCAGAAATAAAGTTTTACCACTTAAGGGTATCCCTTAAGCCGGTCAAGTTAATATATAAAATTAATCTTTACACTTTGCTAACCATATTCTGGTCATACCCGCAGGTACTGTTTTCCTCCAGTGTGCCATTATTTTTCCATACCAGCATATTCGTTATTATCTTTCCTCTGAATCTGCAGTTCTTCTCCTCCAGATGGTTGTATGCATGGGTGCCTCTCATCATTTGCGTTTCAAATATTATTCTCTCAAAAATACCAATCTATCTTAAGAGGTCTTTTTCAATTTCATTCTCGGTCATTTGCTATTTCATTTATGTTGTTTTATTTCTTTACAACACTCATTGTTACAGGATTTTTTTTTAATTTTCTTTTTATGTCTTACCAACTGGATTATAAGATTTATGATGAAGAGACACCTGTTTTCCTTGTCTATCTCTCGTCACCAAAAACTAGAGCAGTAGCTACAAAACGCACACTAAAAGTATTAATTAAAAAAATTAACCATGATTAAAAAGTTAATAAATGATTACTATTTGTGTGACAGTAACATATGCCCAAAAATAAAATGATATATATCTTGCTGGATTTTTCCTGCTACAGAAGTGAAAGGGAAATTACTGTAGAGGACTAGATATAAGGGAGTAGTTTTACATTAAGATAATATTTATATATTGAGAAATAGAATCCAACTTCTCAGTTAGTTACTGGAGGACTTGAAAAATTCTGAATGTATTTACACTAAGCCAAGTAGTAATTTGAGGGGATTTTCTCGAACATATTTATGTTTTAGTACTAAATTGTAGTGACATATCTTTTACCTAGCAACTAGTAAGCAATTTTTAGCAAATCCTGTAATAATTTTATTAGGCTATTTCTCAAGTTGCAAGTTGTACAGATTTCATACTGGGAATACATAGAGGCAGCTCCTGTTTTATTCCAGAGATTTTTATATATTATAATTAAAATTATGAATGCTATGCCATTGCTTATCTTCAAGAGCTTAAATTTATGTGCTCTGTATTTTCTCTTCTACAGCTATCAAATGCATTCAAATGTTTTTTAATTGCTTTTTTTCACTCTCCCTTTCATGACACATAATTTTATCTTCTGTCACTTAATATATACATGATCACATACACTCTCCCATGTAATGTGATTTCCATTTTCGATGTCATTTTACCTTTTTGTTTCTTTCTTTCTTGAATTCATTCAGTCATATATTTTGCTCACCCCTTTTCTCACAATTTATGATGGTGATGCTCTTTCATAGTAGTGTTGTCCTTACTCTGCCTTCTTTTTATCCTAACAAGATATTTTGATTAACATTTTTTTCATAACATAACATATTAGGAAAATTGTCCTGTTAACTTTATGGTTGGTTGGGTATGTGTAAATGGGTTGGATTTTTCAGTGCTAGCATAGGGTCTGAATGTAGGGTAGAGACTGAATTTGATTTTTTTTTTCAGTTTTTTCAGCTTGCAATGAGTCTGTGGGGATTAGGTTATTGTCATATTTTTATCATGTGTGATATAATGATATTATGTTTCAATAAAATTTTTTTCAACAGTCACTGCCATTTGTAGATTCTAATTCACTTTGAAATCTTCCAGTCACTCATATATTTTGTCAGAGTTTCTCAATTTTTCACATGTAACATATGACTATTTTAAAGTGCATGGCTGCCAATCAGTTTTTCTCTTTTGGATGTCAATCATATTGCCTTACATCTTTAAATCTCCAGTAATTTCTTCAATATTGCATTTTGTCCGTTTCATATCAGAATGTTGAAAAAATAAAGATATTATCTATGCATAATATATTTTACTAGAGAGGTTTCCCTTTTTCTTATGTTGGCACATATTGTAATAGAAAATCACTTAAATTCAATTATTAAACAAGCTTTGTTAATTTTTGCTTATACTTCACAAAGCAAATTTACCACTCCTATCCAGGAGTGTTGCTTTTATTTGGATATTCTATGTTTTCCTTTTGTATTTTGTATGTTTTTGTCCTTTTGGCACTGAGATAATAAAAACAATTCAATTCAGACCTCTGAAGCCTTTACTCTCAGCTTTTTAGCCATTCATCCACACAGATTCAAAATTAACATTGAAATCTCATTTTTTTCAAAGCTGTGAACCATCCAAAATGATTAAACCTGAATAACAAAAGTAAGAACACTTAGATTTTTAAAGTTACATAGATGTATTGAACATTAGAGACATGTAAATGAATGACTTCAAATTTATCATTGTAAAGTGCAATATGATTTTTTCTTATTATAGAAAAGTTCGGTCAGTATTATGGGTTTGTTAAGATTATAAATCAAAAAATGAATAAACAAACATATTTAGCACATTATGAAAGCTATATGTTCACACAATTATGTAAGCATAACTCTTGATTGAATTACCATTCATGAATGTCCTGTCATTATTAATCATCAAATATTTAATCATTTGTGCAAACATATAGTTACAAGCATTTTTTCTTTTCAAGGAATAAAAATAATTTGAGCCAAATGAATAAAACATACTTTGAAATACATTTATTTGATCATATGCTTTTTGCTATAACTTCACAATATAAAAATTATGATAATTGTTTACATGACTTAAAATCTCAATGACAGTTACTTTGAAATTGTAAACCATAGCACACAACTTATTGTCAATTTTTCACAGAAACACATAAATGTTTCTGGGAATAATAGCACAAAGCTAGAATGAAATGAATACTATTTTTTTTTTTTTTTTGACAAGCAGAGTGGACAGTGAGAGAGAGAGACAGAGAGAAAGGTCTTCCTTTGCCGTTGGTTCACCCTCCAATGGCCGCCAAGGCTGGCGCGCTGCGGCCGGCGACCACGCTAAACCGAGGCAGGAGCCAGGTGCTTCTCCTGGTCTCCCATGGGGTGCAGGGCCCAAGCACTTGGACCATCCTGCACTGCCTTCCCAGGCCACGGCAGAGAGCTGGCCTGGAAGAGGGGCAATGGGGACAGAATCCGGTGCCCCGACCGGGACTAGAACCCGGTGTGCAGGCGCCGCTAGGTGGAGGATTAGCCTATTGAGCCGTGGTGCCAGCCTGAATACTATCTTACAAATCAATAACATCTTGAATTTCAAGTGAAGATTATTAAAACTATGAAATTAACAGAACACATTGCATTAGTAAGGTAATGCTAATACACATAACATTAGATGCTAAACATAAGGAAAAAACAAAATATTATCTATACACATAATCATGCACATATATTCCAAGCAACCATCTTTCTACAATTGTCTTCCTCCTTCTCCATTATTGTTAAATACTCACTTTTATTTGACATTCATAATTACAATTCATTTACTTTACTTTTTCTGACTATATTACACATAAAGCACATATAGTATACATCTATATACCACATGGATTAAAATTCTAACAAACACATAGTTATGCATCATGGAAATAAATTTAATAGTAAGATAAAATTTTGGTAACCAGATGGGGAAAACTATAAAAGCTGATAATACCATTGGCTGAGTAAAATATACAGAAACAGAACACTCATACTTCTCTTGGGGTATAAATGGTCACAGACATTTAGGGGAAATGTGGCGCTAGAAATTAGTTGAACATGTGCATAAATCAAATTTTTCCTATGTAAGAGGCAAGAGGAATGAACAGTAATAAACCTCACAACATTGCTTAAAATAGAACTCTTCACAAACATATTCTCTGTTATCTAATCGATATAAAAATATTGTATTTTTCAAAAATATTTGTATTTACTTATAGTATTCTTTATAAAGTTTAAATGCATGTGAAGTCAAAATATTTTACTTCCGGGCCGGCGCCGTGGCTCAATAGGCTAATCCTCCACCTTGCGGCGCCGGCACACCGGGTTCTAGTCCCGGTTGGGGCGCCGGATTCTGTCCCGGTCGCCCCTCTTCCAGGCCAGCTCTCTGCTATGGCCAGGGAGTGCAGTGGAGGATGGCCCAGGTGCTTGGGCCCTGCACCCCATGGGAGACCAGGAAAAGCACCTGGCTCCTGGCTCCTGCCAGGATCAGCGCGGTGCGCCGGCTGCAGCGGCGGCCATTGGAGGGTGAACCAACGGCAAAAGGAAGACCTTTCTCTCTGTCTCTCTCTCTCACTGTCCACTCTGCCTGTCAAAAAAAAAAAAAAAAAAAAAAAAATTTTACTTCCACAGTTAATAAGCATAAAAAAACACATTATCTAAAATGTGTTGGGAGGAACAGTTTATTTTCATATTATTTCTTGAACTCCTTACTTATCATAATCATATATATGTGTATATATAAAGTTAATTGAAAATAGATCTTAGTAAAAAACAAGAATGGGAATAGAAGAGAGAGGAGGAAGAAGGGTAGAAGAGTGGGTGGGAGGGCGGATATTGTGGGAAGAATCACCATGTCCCTAAAGTTGTAATTATGAAATATATGAAGTTTGTATTCATAAATAAAATGTTTCAGGGAAAAATGTGTAGGGACCAGTTAAGAGAGTCATGATTGGGAGGGAGAGATAGAAATAATATTTTTCCCTAGAAGAAATAGTTAAGAAAAAGATATAAGAAATTAGAGGAAAAATGTCCCTAGGGAGTCACTTGTGGTTTAATATAATTTACAACACTCAAAAATAAGACACATAAGTATAAGCTCAGGTTATGTCCCATTGGGTAGTCTACAAATAGAAAGGAAAGAATACACATGTGCACATGTGTGCATACACACCAAAGCTTTCCCAGATTATACTAATTTACTAATTAATTTTAGCCAAAAAAATGTTAGAATAAAAATCCTTTTGAACAAGATGAGATCAGCAAAATTGAGGAGTAATAAAGTATAGGGGCAGCCATTGGCATACTGTTTAAGATTCTGCTTGTGAGGTCTACACCCCATATCAAAGTGCCTGGGTTCCGATTTCAGTTCACTGACACCTACTTTAGAGACTCACATGGAATTCCTAGCTCCTGACTTTGGCTGCCAAGTTCCAGCTGTTGTATGCATTTGAGGAGTGAACCAGCATATTTCAGACTCTCTCTCTCTCTCTTCTCTCCTCTCCCCCCCGCCCCTTTTCTCTCTCACTCCCCTTCAGATAAATTTTTAATTTGATTGTATTTTAGTGCAAATTACCTTTATTCTTATTTCAACAATTAATTTGAAAAAATGACTTCAAAACTTAGTTTCAAAATTCTTTTTAAATAGTTTTTTTTTTTTTAAATTTGTCAGCAAAATGCCTTAACCACAGAACTGATCAGAAAGTACCTAAAGTCCCTATAAGTTTCCTGCACCCATACATGAATGGCCTCCCCCATTATCAACATCAAACACCAAAGAATCCAATTTGTTACTATTGGTGAATAAATATTGAGAATTCATTAACACCCCAAAACAATAGTTTAAATGAAGGTTCATCCTGGTGTTACCCATTCTATGGATTGGACAAATGTATAATGTCAAAAATGTATCATTACAATATCATAGTGAGTAGCCTAATCACCCAAAACTACTCCGTGCTCTGCCATTTCATTTCTCTCTCGCACCTAACCCCTGCCAACCACTAATGTTTTTTACCACCTCCAGAGATTTACCTTTTTCAGAATGTAAAATAACTAGAATCACACAGTATGTAGCCTTTTCATATTGGTCTTTCCCTAAGCGATATACATTTCCTTTTCCACCACGTGTTTTCACAGGTTGAAGACTCATTTCTTTTCTGCAGGAATAGCATTAGTTTGTTCATGTGCCTGCTATAGAACATGTTGGTTGCTAAGTGCGAATGTGCATGTGTTTGTGTGTGGGGGGGATTCTTTTACTGGATCTGATAGTTCAACCTCACTCGACATTGGCTTAGGCTGACATCATCTGTCTGCTCCACAGTGTGGTGTAGGAAGCCACACGGGAATTCAGCTGTGAATATGGGGCAGTTTCCCCAGCGTCTCTTCACGTGGGCCTCTTCATGTAGATGACTGGGCTCTTTGTGGTCTCCTAGATGATTTAAAGGAAGTATTGTGAATTGTGAATGTGGATTTTTTCATCTCTAACGCCCATGATACTATTATATTCTCAAAAATATTGATGCTGATGCATCCTAGAAGGTCTTTCCCACACTGTGAGGCAAAACTTTCTCTGTGTCAATGTGAGAATCACAGGTGTGAAACCACGACATGAAGATGCACACAGTGCTCTGTCTGCCTGAGGGAGGCTACGACACACACCCTGAAGAAGTCTGGAAGTTTAGCACAGCACTGGGCGTCTAGGATGCACCGTGGATATTGTCTCTGAGTTAGGTATGAAGAGTCAAGCAGCAATACATGTGTTGTCATCTTGATCTTGAGCATTTAGTTTCTTTTTTTTTAATTTTTTATTTATTTTACACGTGGAGTTACAGAGAGAGAGAGACAGAGAAAAAGATCTTCCTTCGGCTGGTTCACTCCCCAAACTATCCATACTATCCATTCTGTAGTAGGTGGGATTTGTCCTTATGTCTCATGATGGTGTCTTTCTGTCGGCTATATCCTCAAAAAACGATGCCTCCCCTCTTGCACTCAGAGCAATTTCCAGGGACTCAATTTTTTTTTTTTTTTTTTTTGACAGGCAGAATTAGTGAGAGAGAGAGAGAGAGAGGGAGAGAGAGAAAGGTCTTCCTTCTATTGGTTCACTCCCCAAACGGCCGCTACAGCCAGCATACTGCGCCAATCTGAAGCCAGGAGCCAGGTTCTTCCTCCTGGTCTCCCATGCGAGTGCGGGGCCCAAGCACTTGGGCCATGCTCCACTGCCTTCCCGGGCCACAGCAGAGAGCTGGACTGGAAGAGGAGCAACCAAGACTAGAACCCAACTCCCATATGGGATGCTGGTGCCAGATGGCCATAATGGCCGGAGCTGCACTGATCCAAAGCCAGGAGCCAGGAGCTTCTTCTGCATCTCCCATGTGGGTACAGGGGTCCAAGGACTTGGGCCATTTTCTACTGCTATCCCAGGCCATAGCAGAGAGCTGGATTGGAAGAGGAACAGCCAGGACTAGAACCGGAACCCATATGGGATGCCAGCACTGTAGGCCAGGGCGTTAACTCGCTGTGCCACAGTGCCGGCCCCTGCTTTTTCTGTTCTCTTTAACATGTTTTATTTTTGTTTTAGTAGCATCCTACACCCAAGTGCCAAGTTTTGGTTCAGTTATTGATCGTGATGTATAAATGCCCTCCTCCAACTTAAAGCAATAATAATTCACTATATGTCATGGTTCTGAAGCTCTAGTGGTTTTTCTTCTTCATTTGGTCTTGGCTAGAATGCAGACGTGGCTGGAAAGCTCAACATGGCCTTATTAAGAAGGCTGTAAAAGTGGAGCTCGAATGGGCTGTGGGGAGGATGCCCAGGCTACTCGTAATGCGGGCTTCACCTTGAGGCTGCCTGAATTTCTTCGTGCAGAATAACTGCTCCCCACAGTGAAAAATTAACCTTTAGATCTCTTAAGACGCACTGGCTCTTTTAATTCTGACACATTTGCTTCTTCAGTAAGTCTAAGGGTATCATCAGATTCAAAGGGAGAGGAGATAGAAATATCTTCTCAATCCGAGGAGTGACAAAGAATTGACACCAAGTTTTATTCACTGCAGGGAATCTATTAGAGAAATTCAAGACCTGAGAACAAACAAAAAACTTATAAAGATTCCTATGTCACAAATCATATATATATATAGCATATATCATATATATAAATCATATATATATATATTATATAAATGATTTGTGACATAGGAATATATATATTATATATGGCTTAATATATATATGGCTTAATATAATCCTATACTTTCATCTTAGTTGGGTTTTAATTTACATTTTAATATCTTCCTATTCTAACTTTTTGAAATTTCTGAAGCAGAGAGACAGACAGACACAGTGAGACAGCTCCTCTTCTCTGGTTCATTCCCCAAATGCCTGAAATGCCAAAATTTGGAGCCACAAACTCAGTCTATATCTTCCCTGTGGTGGCAGTAACCCATTAAGCCATCACCAGTGCTTCCACAATCTACATCAACAGGAAACTGGGGTCAAAAGCCAAAGTCAAAAAACCAGGTACTTTTAGGCAGGGCACAGTTGTCATCTATTTATTTATTTGAGAGGTAGAGTTATAGACAGAGAGAGGGAGAGACAAAGATAAAGATCTTCCATCTGCTTGTTTGCTCCTCAAATGGATGCAATGGTTGGATCTGGGCAGACCCTAAATTAGGAGCCAGGAGTTTTTTCCAGGTCTCCCACGTGAGTACAAGGGTTCAAGCACTTGGGGCATCTTCCACTGCTTTCCCAGACCATAAGCAGAGAGTTGGATCAGAAGAGGAGCAGTCAGGACACAAACGGGCACCCATATGGGACGCTGACGCATCAGGTGGAGGCTTAGCCCACTATGCCACAGCACTAGCACTTTTTGATTCATTGTTAAAGGAATATATTGTTAGTCATATTTTTCAGAAAAGTTCCTTTGAGCTATAGGGCTAATATCTCTTTTACCACTACCAGGAAACTAGTGGTAAACATATGGCTACTGAAATTAAAGTGGAGATAGCTGATTATGCTTTAGGGTCTTTATAAGATAAGAGATATTGGCAATCAAGGAAATCATGAGATAGGACCATGTAAGAAAAAGATCAGAGCTGCAAACTGATATGAAAACAGAGAATAGTCAAAGACTAGGCAAAGCATGTCAATTCCTCTCAATTCATACAATTGCTTAGAAGGATGATCTGGCTGTAAATCTAAGTTTCTCACCCTCTGCTGGAATGTCACCTTGTCAGGCTGGCACTGTGGTGCAGCAGGTTAAAGGGCCAGTCTGCAGCACTGGCATCTGATATGAGTGCCAGTTTGGGTGCCGGTTTAAGTCCCGGCTGCTCTACTTCTGACCCAACTCCCTACTAATGCACCTGGAAAGCAGTAAAAGATGCCCCAAGTGCTTGGGCCCTTGCATCTGTGTGGGAGACCCAGAAAAAGCTCCCAGATCCTGACTTCAGCCTGGCCCAACCCGTCATTTTGGCTATTTGGGGAGTGAACCAGCATGGAAGATCTCTAAAGTTCTATATATCTACCTTTTTCTGTAACTCTACTTTTCAAGTAAAATAAATCTTAAAAGAAAGAATGGTATATTATCCTCAAAAATGCAAGTGTCTGGACAACTCAAAGAAGTATACCATGGATGCCCTGCAGTATCTGAAACACAGCGGGGACTTCAGAACCATTTTTTTTTTTTTTTTGACAGGCAGAGTGGACAGTGAGAGAGAGAGAGACAGAGAGAAAGGTCTTCCTTTGCCGTTGGTTCACCCTCCAATGGCCTCCGCGGCTGGCGCGCTGCGGCCGGCGCACCGCGCTGATCCGATGGCAGGAGCCAGGAACCAGGTGCTTTTCCTGGTCTCCCATGGGGTGCAGGGCCCAAGCACCTGGGCCATCCTCCACTGCACTCCCTGTCCACAGCAGAGAGCTGGCCTGGAAGAGGGGCAACCGGGACAGAATCCGGTGCCCCAACCGGGACTAGAACTTGGTATGCCAGCGCCGCTAGGCGGAGGATTAGCCTAGTGAGCCGCGGCGCTGGCCAGAACCATTTCTTTAATTAATGGATTAAATAGGCTTTTGACCCATATCTGTAATCTACAGTATCTCACATTGTACCCATAGCATATTAGATTGAAGTGTGCAGTATCTCACAATCTAAAAGATTTAGGAACAGGTCATGTAGGTTTAGAGAGCTATCATTACCTTAATGTTTCAAAGTTTCCAACACAGGCCACATCATTGTCCAACCCATAAGAGTAACACCATGGAGAAAACAGAAAAAGAAAAAGAAAGTGAAAAGAGGACAGTGCTGGGGCGTAGTAGGCTAAGCCTCCACACGCAGTGCCGGCATCCCACATGTGTACCAGTTCGTCATGTCCCAGCTGCTCCGCTTCTGGCCTAAGAAAGCAGTAGAAGATAGTGTAAGTTCTTGGGTCCCGTGTGTCAGGAACCTAGGAGAAACTCCTGCCTACAGTGGATGGAAGACCTTTCTCTGTGTCTCTCCTTCTCTCTGTGTAACTCTGCCTCTCAAACAAATAAACAAAACTTTAAAAAAAATAAGAGTAACAAACTGGGTCAGATTCTTATCCTGAGCATGTACCAACGCTAAAAAGAAAATAATCTCTCATTATTTCTCTATTCATCGTGCTGTGAGTGAGGAATTTTATGCTAGCAAGCAACCTTGGCATGCCAGGAGCAATGACAATATTGTGCACATATTGGCAACAATATAAGAAATATTTAAACCTCTATGTATTTGTATTCAGGGATATTTTCCACCAAACAAGATTGTCTCAGTTCATCTTCAAAGTATATGTCAAGATAAAGCTCAAATTTAAGAGATCAAAATCTCTCCCAAAAAATGTATTCAACATTGCATTCAACAGAAAACTACTTGTACATTTCTTTTGAGAGTGTCAGCAAAAGTTGCTGTTTCTGGTGGACTTAATTACTATGCCCACATGGGTCATAACACTGAATCTAAGAGAGACAAAAATGCTGGGTTATTAAATGCATAGTGGCAGAAATTTCACATTGAGGGGCTGGCACTGTGGCTCACTTGGCTAATCCTCCTCCTGCAGTGCCGGCATCCCATATGGGCACCAGGTTCTGGTCCCAGTTGCTCCTCTTCCAGTCCAGCTCTCTGCTGTGGCCCGGGAGGGCACTGGAGGATGGCCCAAGTCCTTGGGCCCCTGCACCCACATGGGAGACCAGGAAGAAGCACCTGGCTCCTGGTTCCGGACCGGCGCAGCACTGGCCGTAGTGGCCATTGGAGAGTGAACCAACAGAAGGAAGACCTTTCTCTCTGTCTCTCTCTCTCTCACTATCTATATCTCTACCTGTCAAAATAAAAAAAAAAGAAGTTTCATATTGAGATATAAAATATTAGTGATTATGAACACACTTATCTTTTTATCAGATTAGATTTATTTTCCAGTTGAATAATATGCTCATTACTTTTACTTAATAAATTGTAGGAGTTCGAGAGGTGAAAATTTTTGTCACATAGAACTATTCAAAAAGGCATTCTTTAATTGGAAAAGCTCCACAAATGAACACTCAGATTCTGTGATATACTCTTTTTCTTCATTAAAATGTTGGAATACCAAGTGAATAAAAAGTACAATCTCCCCTACCTCCACATGTATTCATTATGCAAAACTTCTCATATTGTTCCCATATGCCAGTCAAATAAATGCAGGAGAATCATTTCCAAAGAAATATGATACAATAGTGTGTTTGCAAAGGATTTACAGAGGTAACTTTTTACAATGTAGAATATTTTGTATAGACCAAAGGTTGGCAAACTATTATCCATGGAATAAATCTGCACCATATCATTCTCAGTCCTTGCTTTTGGATGTTCTTTGAGCTAAATAAAAAATTGATAATGTGAATTTTTAACCTTTAATTAAGTGTCCACATAAACATCACACTTTTAGCTTCAATACCTGTAAAGTCTATAATATTACTAGCCTGATCTTTATGGATGCACTACCTTATCTGTGCTGTAAACATTATTAATCTAGGCATTACGGAAATCAGTCTAACATCAATCTCTTCCTTTCCAAATAAGAAAGGAGAATCACTATCCAATATTTTAATTATCACACAACTAGCCTTTGATCTAATGCCCCACTTTGAAATTTAGAATAGCTTAGTATGAGATTTTATGTCCTTATAATAACAGTATAATATAATCATAAAGCAATTTCTTACATATTTAATTATTAACATTGAAAACATTTCCATGAACTAAACAGAGCTATTCCCATAAACCTGTTTTATAGGTGGAAAGGAAATTAGTCTCACAGAGGTTAAGTGATTAGCCCAAAGTAATAAGTTATAATTATTAGGGATTTTCCTGAAACACAGATACTATCATTATTTGACTTCATTTATCTACTGAAATTAAACTGAAATCTTAGCGTGTTTAGTTAATTATGCCAGAAAAATTATCATAAACTAGTTATGCATAAAATGTCAAAGCCAAAAGATAATTAATAAAATACAATTAATAATTTTTTGTTTCAGTTAATGAAACAAATCGCAAGAATCTGGTACCTGGTAGATACTCCAGTAACATGAACAAAGAGAGTTAACTACATAGCATGCACTATAAAAGATAAAATATATTAATAGATTCTTCAGTCATCAAAAGTAGTGATCTCAATTCTATAAATAAGATAAAGCCCATAAATTGACAATTTATTTTCACTAAATCTTAGACAAAGTTTATAATTCTTGCAATAATTTGTCTATATTAATGACTTCTATGTTAAATATTAATTTAATTAAACAATTCCAATTAACAATTATTTTATTTTAATAGCAGATAGTTCCTTTACATGATTCCAATTTTTTAGCATGATTAGATATGCATAAATTAAGAACAGTTACTTTTTTTCCATAGGGATTTCAAATGTTATAATTTTTACATCTGCATGTAAATAAGTAACGTTTAAAAAAGATTCTATAATGAAAAAAAGCAACTTGCCATTAAAATATAAAGTTCTCTCAAAATGTTATGCTAGCAATGTTATCCTACCAATGTGACAAATTTGCCTAAAATTGAATCCTCAGAAAAATTTGAAAAAGGCTTATTTTTCATCAAGTACGAATGGGGGGAAACTTTATTTTAGATATTTTCAAACTGTGTGAATTCAGATGTAATTTTCTGGGAGATTCTTCTTCTTCCAAGTGTTATACTTAGGCTACTTACATAGTAAATGACTCCAAAATGTTTTAAAATAGTACATTGAAAATAGTATAGTAGCTTCCATAACACACTTAAAGCCATATAGCAAAAAAGGATTTCTGGAGGTATTGTAAGTTCTTACTATATGCTGCCTCTGCATTCCAAATCACAAACCTGAGCACTCACCTTCAGTGAGGGAACAACCTCCTGGACATAGGGTGTGGCTGCAGGAACTGATTAAGGATAATTGGTAACCTATTAGCAACAAAAGCATTGAGTTCTTATTGGAACACTGGCTCCCATAATAACGTACCTTTGCTTTCCCAGACTTGCTTATCTAGTAAACCAGGTCACAAGGTGCCCCACCAATGTCCTGACAATCATATTCTGAAGATTATCAAGTAACGTTACAAGTAATCTTGGAGTCAGGTAAGCATGAGTATGTGCTGTACAAATGGCTGATGTACTATTTGTCAATACAAGAGGCACTCCGGGAGCTCGCCAGGCATGAGCTTCAGAGGTAGACTCTCTGCGTCCTGTCTCTCCTTTGGCTTGCAACACCCCAACAACTGGTACCCGAATAAGGGCCCTTGGCACAACACACAAGGGATGACTCACCATGCCCAGCACAGATTACAGAGGTCACTTCATTTCCTCCAGATCCCACAATAATGTAAAAAGCATGGGGAATTCCCTGTCCCCAGGACACTCTTAATCAGAAAAGGTGACTGGACACTTGCAGCTGGAAATGTATAGTTGGTGACCTTGTACCCTGATGAAGGCACGTTAAAAGTAACTGATCAGTAGAAAATCAGTCAGAAATTACAGCAAGAGCCTCGAGCTCCTATTCTGGTTATGTGAGTGTGGTATCTCTGCTGGGATGCCATTAGTAAGACTGCAAGCCCTTTGATGGGCTCCTTGACCAGGAGGCTCAGTCAGCAGGCTCATCCCCTCCACCCCACTGTGAAGTCTCTGTGCCTTCTGCACCTGCTGTTATGATCCTGGTGTCTGAGTCCCCTTCAGTTTTGTCAGTGATACAAGGCATGCTTCAGGAAGCCAAGGAGCAAGGAGAATTACCAGTATTAACTGTGTGCCCTAATGTTCAGCCTCAGAATGTAATTCCCCAGCATGGACGTCTTCCTTATAATGTTTATAAAGAGTTAAAGGAAAATTTAACAGAGTATGGGATACAGAGTTCTTATCAGTGGACATATTGGAGGGAATTGGGAGGGGATATGAGGTGGTGTCATGGCATTAGAAAACCTTAGTCAAAATCTTGGTGTTATTGAAGGATGGCTTGTGAAAATGCTAATCAAGACTGCAAAAATATACTAAAGGCTGTCTACATTAATCCTGAAACTATCATGGCAGAAATGATCAAGCTATGTCAAACTGTGGGGACTGAAACTTATTGCTGCCCTTAAGGCTCCTGATAAAAAATATTTTGGCCCTAGGAAAAAAAGTCATTTTAAAAGAGACCACTGGACACTGCCAAAATCAGCCTCTTGACCTTCAAAATAGTGTCCACAGTGCCCAAAAGCATATCACTGGGCTAATCTGTGTTGCTCTGTCTGTTTGGGAAACTTGGAGTTGGGCCAGCCCTTGGCCCAGGCTCAATAGAGGGTGTTAACTGCCCAACAACCCAACCCCCTCCCACAACGTTCCAAGAATCCTTTCATGCTACCAACCGTCCACAGTGCTAGAATACATTTGTACATTTGGGAGCCAGTTTCTCTTGAAATGCCTGGCACTCTCTATAAGGCTCTCACACAATTAATAAGCCCCTTACCTGAAAAGTCCATGAAACTAATTTTGCCACAGTCCCACACCTATAAAAAAAAGGCATTTTTATCATTCCCAGAGTAGTGGATGACAATTATACTGGGATTATTTATGGTTAATTGTGCTCAAACGTATCCCCAAAACTTCCATCTGAAACTACGGTTGCTCTGCTACTTGTCTTTATGTACAGTTTACCTCTAGTAATGATGTTTTACAAAGAGACCAAAGCTTTAGATCTGCACTGGTGGTTGCCAGTACTCAAATTTCTAACAATCATCATCAAAAGATTATCCAAATTGATTCTCAGGAGTTTTCTGGGTTAACTGATACTGGCACTGACATCTCTGGTCTCTGTTACTCCTTTTTAACAGTGATCTACCTTGTGGCCTTTAGTTTCTGCTGACCCCTGGTGGGGAATAGGTGGTAACTCCCAAACCCAACAGAGTTGTAAGTGGCTAGTTTATTATAAGCTGACTGATCATCGTCTTGTTGCTTATAAACATGCTTATATTCTTCCTATTCCCTTTCAATCTGGGGATGAGATTTTCTATAACCACTTCAGGCCACCAGTCATCCTCCACTTGTAAATCCCCTCATCCTACTGCTCTCCCCTTAATCTGCTGCCCAGAAGGCCAGAATGGATAGCGCAATGGACACTTTAAAAAGAAAAATTATTTGGTGTGGAGATCCTACTTAAAGAACAATTACAATTAGGACATATTAAACAATCTACTAGCCCTTGAAAAATCTGGTAAGTGGAGATTATTACATGACCTCCAAGAGATCCATAAATGTATTCAACCTATAGGACCCCTTCAGTGTGGATTATCCAACCCAACTTAATTCTTCTTAAATATTCTCCTTTTATAGTAGATCTGAAAGGTTTTTTTTTTTTTTTAATTTTCCCGTTGGTTAAGCTGATCATGAAAAATATGCCTTCACAGTGCCTGTGTTAAATCATTCTCCACCCACTATGTAATATCAATGGACAATTCTTCCACAGGGAATGTTAAATAGTCCTAATTTATGCCAATATTAGGTACATCAAACCCTATGTCCTTTTCGATATGCATTCCCCCAACTTCTCTTCATGCATTATATCAATGACATTTTGGTGGTTGTTCCTCAGGTTTTGCCTTTTCACCTTCAACAATTAACTTACTACCTCTTACGATACGTGCTCCACATATCCCCTGAAAAGATACAAAAAGAAGCATTCCTTGCATATACTTAGGCCATAATTTGTTTACAACAAAATTAATGCCTTATCTTCCTCAGCTTCAACTGTCAAACCCCTTAAACCTGGTTCAGTTACAACAATATTTATCTTAATTGGGTTTGTCCTTATTTTAGATTGACTATGCAGCAACCACAACCTCTCTTTAAAGCCTTAAAAAGTAAAAATCATCCTGTTGATGCTGTTTCCACCTCACCTCAGATACAGTCTGTTGTTGATACTATTAATCTTACCTTACTGCAGAGTTCTGCTGACCAGATTCCTGTAAATACTGCTTTACAACTGACTGGACTGCCCACTCCAATAAACACCACTGGAATTTTATTAATTCAAGCCTTTGGAAACACATTTTAATGGAATGGCTTTGCATGCCTCACACTCCATCTCAGTGTTTACCCTTATGTACAAACCATCGTTGATTTAATTACAAAAGGTCATGATCAATCACTTGACCCTTTGGGTCTTGACCTAGTCAAAATCTATTGCCCCTTTTCAAAAGAGGAACATGACTTTTTACTCCAATTTCAATTATTGTATCGAAGCTCAAATGGATTATGTGGGTGATGTTTCTTATAACATTCCTAAGGACCCCTCTTTAACTCTTATCTGTTCTATTTCTTTCCTTTCTATCATCTCTAAAACTCCTATTCTCAAGCCTGATGGTCTTTTCTGATGGTTTTCCATCTAGGGATGTTGTTACTTATCAACAAAACAACACTGGGTTGTTAAATACACCTTGTCCCCTCAAAAAGCACAGTGTGATGGATTAGCTGCAGTATTCTTGGCTTTATGCTTGCTTGACTCTCGACCTTAAAATTTAATCACCAACTCTCAAATTTACTTTTTCACCTACAGTATACTCAGATTACTCTAGCACTTTATCTAAATTTACTCAATCTTTTCTCACACTACATACATTACTGATTAAATGCCATCACCCTTTATTTGTGGCACATACTTGCCACACCCCATCCCAGTATATTATCAAAAGGAAATTGCTGCCCCCATCACATCTTCCATGGTACTGTTCTTTTTACAGATCATATACAAAGTCATGAATTTTTCCATCAATACACAAAATCGCTTCATAAACAATTCCACATACCTCTCTCAGAAGCACACACCATTATCTCCAACTTTTCTCTGTGTGTACAAAATCTTTATTACTTTTCTTTTTGCACAGCTAATCCAAATGGACATTGAGTTAATGAACTTTGGCAAATTGATGTTACTCACTGTCCATTGCTTAAACATTCTCTTACCTCATGTCGTCATTGATACATACTCTGGCTGTATTTGGGCCACCCTCTTCAAAGGTGAATCTACACCTCATATTATCAAACACCTGCTCATGCCAATGGCTGTCTTGGGTAAACGTAGTCAATTAAAAAACTGATAATGCTCCCACATATATTTCAGCTGCTCTTTCCAGCTTCTGTCACTTATGGGACATCAAATTAATGCATAGTATTCCTTATAATGCCACTTGCCAAGCTACCACATAATGCACACATTATACTCTTAAAACCTTTTTCATAAACAATTAAAGAAAGGAGGAAACACCCAGGGAAATTTAATCAAAGAATGTCTATTCTTTTACTTACACTTAATAATTTATCTTACCCTTTGAGCATTTTTGAAGCAACTGAAGCCCCAGTGAGAAAATATTTCCACCCCTCACAGGATGCACCATATCTATTAGTGTCTGATAAAGAACCCCCTAATCCAACTTGGAAAGGAGCAACACAACTACTAACATGGGGGAGACCTTATATCTCTGCTTTTTCTCCCACAGGATCTGTGTGGGTTCCTGCTCATTGTGTCACCCTGCACAATATCATGAAGTGGCTCCAAGGCCTTCAGGAACCAATCCCTCAAGTTCTACCTCAGGTTGGAGGAAGGGGAGACACCTTGGCGTTGGAGACTTCCTTGCGCCGAAAGACCACTAGTTACTGGGGGATATCAAGTCACTAGTTGCTTCAGCTCAGTGATTCCCTCAACAAGAATATCAAGAAGAAATCCTTGAGACTCTCCTGATAGCCATAATGACTCAACTGACAAGGAACTCATTGCTGTTACTGCATTGCCTTATATTATCCAAATTTCACTTGGTTCCAATTGTTCTTCAGTGGTTGCTGGTTTTGGCCTCATTAATCCTGATATTCTGAGTTTTTCAGTGCATTCCATCTTTGATTAATACTTGCAAAGTTTTTAATCCATGCTTCCAAAAATCAACATATTGTTAGTGGTCATTTATTAAACAAGAAAAGAGGGATGTAGGGAACACAGATTCTACTAAAGACTCTCAGTGAAGACACATCCTTCTGGACACAGGGTGTGGCCACAGGATCTGATTAAGGATAATAGATAACTATTACCAAGAAAAGCACTGATTCTCATGGGAATGTTGGCTCCCGGGAGAACATGCAGCTGCTTTCCCAGGCTTGCTTATCTAATAAACCAAGTCACAGGCATTCCACCAGTGTCTTAACAATCATGTTCTGAAGATTATCAAGCAATCTCGGTGTTATATTAAAAGTTATATATATACATATACACATACATAAAGGGTATGTATATATATAAAGATTAAAAGTAATCTCAGAGTTATATAAACATATGCATTTGCTGTACAAATGACTGGTTTAATCCTTGTCAACGAAAGATGAATGCTGGGAACTTGTCAGCGGTGTTCTGCAGAGGAAGAGTTTCCATGTCCTGTCTCTCCTTTAGTTTGGAGTACAACAACACTTCAGTGATAGTTAAGAAGTTAAGACTTGATCAGCTCTTGTCCTGACAGTTGATGTACAATGTAATACTTTATCCATTTTAGTATTTTTTTTTGTTGTAGTACCGTTGGTTGAACTCTGTAATTAACACACAATTATTCTTAGGTGTTTAAATTTTAACTGAAAAGTGATCCCTGTTAGGAATTTGGAAAACATTATGCTGAGTGAAATAAGCCAATCCCAAAGGGACAAATACCACTTGTTCTCCTTGATAGGTGACAACTAACTGAGCACCAAAAAGGAAACCTCTTAAAGTGAAATGAACACTATGAGAAACGGTGACTTGATCAGCCCTCACCCTGACTGTTGATGAGCAGCTTAATATGTTATCCCTCTTAGTATTTTTGTTTGTTTGTTCTACTTAATACTTTTGGTTGAATACTGTAATCAATACTCAATTCTTCTTAAGTGCTGAAACTTAACTGAAAAGTGATCACTGTTAAATATAAGAGTGGGAATAAGAGAGGGAAGAGATGTGCAATTCGGGACATGCTCAAGCTGACTTACCTCAAACGGTAGAGTTAGAAACATACCAGGGGATTCCAATTCAATCCCATCAAGGTGGCATGTACCAATGCCATCTCACTAGTCCCAGTGATCAATTTCTGTTCACAATAGATCATAATGATAGGACTAAGAACCTATCACATAAACAAGACTAGTGTCTGCAAATACTAGCTGATAGAATCAAAAAGGGAGAGAATGATCCAACATGGGAAGTGAGATACACAGCAGACCCATAGAATGGCAGATGTCCTAAATAGCACTCTTGCCTCAGAATCAGCCCTTAAGGCATGCAGATCCAGCTGAAATGCCCATGAGAGTATTTCAGGCATGGAAAGCCAAGACACTCTGGGGAAAAAAAAAAAAAAAACATAACCTACATGAAAGATCTCCACAAGTGAGATCCCAGTGGAAAGAACAGGTCATCAAAGAAGGAGGTACCTTTCTCTGAAGGGAGGAGAGAACTTCCACTTTGACCATGGCCTTGTCTAAATATGATCAGAGTCAGTGAACTCAGGGGGTTTCCATAGCCTTGGCAGCTCATGACAAGAGCCTAGGGTGATTACTGATGCCATAAACAGGAGTGTCAATTTGTTAAGTCAACAACAGGAGTCACTGTGCACTTACTCCTCATGTAGGATCTCTGTCCTTAGTGTGCTGTACATTGTGATTTAATGCTATAACTAGTACTCAAACAGTATTTTTCACTTTATGTTTCTGTGTGGGAGCAAACTGTTGAAATCTTTACTTACTGTATGCTAAACTGATCTTCTGTATATAAAGAGAATCGAAAATGAATCTTGATGTGAATGGAAGGGAAGAGGGAGTGGGAAAGCGGAGGGTTGCGGGTGGGAGGGACGTTATGGGGGGAAGTCATTGTAATCCATAAGCTGTACTTTGGAAATTTATATTCATTAAATAAAAGTTAAAAAAAAGAAGATCAAGGAAGTATCAAAGCCAAGCATTGCAAAAGGATACAAAAACTTCTATCCATCCTTCTCTTTGCATAAATTTTCACTTCTCCAGGTTTGGTCTTGGCTTATTCCACTTAGGATAAACACTTCCAATGATTTTTAAAAAATCATTATTTTTAATTGCAAGAAGAGAGTTAGAGCTCTCATCTACTGGTTCACTCCCCACATATTCTCGACAGCTGGGGCAGGGCCAGAGCCAGGCAGGGGCTGGATCAAATATCCAGCAATGCAATCTAGTGTACTTCACGAGATGCAGGAGTTCAGTTAGGTCTGTCATCACTTTTATCTCCCAGGGCCTTCATTGGCAAGAAGCTGTAGTTAGTAGCTGGAACTGGAAATCGAAAGTAGGTGCTCAATGTGGGATGCAGGCATTTTACCAGTAGGCTAAACACTCACTCCTATACTTTTTTTAATGATTATGATGACACAATCAAAAATGATCCCCAATAAGTCACATCTATGTGGCCAGTACTATGGCACAGCAGGTTAAGCCACTACCTACTTCACCAGCATCCCATATAAGTGCTGGTTCGTTCCATGTTCTGATCCAGCTCTCTGTTAATGCTTCTGGGAAAATAGGAGAAGATGGTCCAAGTCATTGGGCCCCTGCCACTGAACTGGGAGAATCAGAGGTCCAGGCTCCTGGCTTCAGCCTGGCCCCACCCTAGCTATTGTAGCCACCTTCAGAGTGCACAAAAAGATGGATGATTCTCTCTCTCTCTCTCTCTCTCTATCTCTCTTCCTCTCTCATATTCCTCTCTCTCTGTCTCTCTTTGTCTCAGTAATTCTCCATTTCAATTAAATAAAATGTATATTTAATAAATTGTTAATTAATTAATTCACATCATTGTATAATTCACTCTATATTCTACCTAGGAAATAAGGCAAAATGAAGAGATTTCTACAGGTATTTGAAGTCTTCAATTAGTTGACTTTGAGTTAAACTACAGGGAAATTGTCCTGGTTCAGCATAATCCAGTGATCCCTTGAGAAATCGTCCAAGTCTTGCATGTAGCTAGAGACTGGACATAACAGAAGCTTTCCCTCTCTCATATTGAGAAGCCAGCTGCCAATAACGCCACAGAAACAGGATTAGTGAGTACATCGAGAACATGAAGAACTTAGCAGCAGCAACTCCTTGCCTAAGTGTCAAGCCTCCAGATGAGAACGTGGCCCTGTCAACACCCTGATTCAACCTGCAAGATCTTGAGCCAGGAACTCTGCTTAGCCAGGTGTAGATTCTTAACACATGGACACAATGACACAACATATGTAATTTGTTTTCTGTCATGAAGAAGTTCAGTGATTTGTTGTACAACATGGAAAACAGCATTCTGTATACATTCAGCACATTTAACTTACATCAAAACTGTAGAAATGCATATTACCACATTTTGCATTTTGTTTTCTTTTTTGTCAAAACAATGACTTGCTGGTATTAGATACGGAGCTCCAGAAGCAGTTGCTGATCCAGGATTAGGGCACAGGTCTGTCTTAACTTTAAGTCTATTTCATGCCTATTTTCCAATTGATGTTCATTCAATAATTATTATAGGGGACACAATGCCAGTGCATCTGCAGAGAGTATTAATTACATAAGTAAGAAAAATATGGTATAAATATACTCATTTTGCTTTCTTGTCTGTTGTTGCATTATAATGCCATTGTGCATTTTAGCAGGAACATATTCAGTTTATTTAGATTGGAAAAAAATAAATCCATAATGGCAAAATGACACTTATCTCAACACTTTGTGGACAGAACAAGACAAATAATGTTGCAGGTGTGGTTTGTCAGACAAAAATGTTTGTATTTGAGCTGGCAGTATGCCTTTTGGAAAGCTTGACATGCTAAGAATAGTGCAAAACTGGGACACTGCTTAGAATACAGTGCAGAAGAAATATTCCATTAGTTATCACAAGCAAAATCATTATTTCTACTGATAAGAAGGGATCAGTTGGGATGACCTAAATAAGTTCTCTGAGAAAAGGTCTACTCCTTAACTTTGCTACTGTGATTAATGGTTCTTGATATATTCCAGCACAGCTCTCTCCTTAAAGAGGTGAGAGTGAGGCAAGTTAGAATTATATAAGGTTAAAAATTGAATGCAGTTTGTTTTTCCTCAGGTTTTGGAGATTGCAAATCACTATTCAAGGCACACAACTCCTTAGAAAAAATAAAACAGGAATACCAGGCTTGTTGTGACAGAGTAATATATCCTGAACACATTGTGATCCATCCAGAGGAAATCCTTACAGAAAAAAGGAAGCTGGATTGAGATAGAGGCATTATTACTAAATAATGCAAGGAAATAAGTACACCAATTTGATCTTGGTTTTTTGTTTGCCAAAAGATGTTGGAATAAAATAATGTCCAAAATGGTTCTGCATTACCCATTTAAGAACATTGTGAGTTTCAAATGAGAGTGTGTCAATTAAAACATTTTAAATAGCATAAATCACTATAGAAACAGATGAAATTATCGCTAGCAAATTAGAACTTCATTATTTTATTTTTTTCCATAAAGTAGGTTGAGAGTTATAAAAATTAATTCATTTAATTGAATTTTAACTATAGATATTTGCTTCCATGAGCTCTCTTGATTGTAGACAAGAACTCTGGAAACTCCAGTTTTATTAAAATCTGAAAAATTTTTGAAATGCCATTTACTCTATGACATATAGCTCGTTTTTGATTATTGAATATCATATATATAAATATATATATAGTTGCTGTTTGCACTTTGAAATCATAGGAAACCAGATACTGAAAAAATTTAGGTTCTACAACTGTAATAAAAAATGGCCAGTGCTATTAAGGGTTGCAATTCATGTGAAACTGAGTAAAGGAAAATAGTGATAGCCTAAAAATGGTCATCATATTCACATGATTAGAAGGCAATTAACAGTAGCATATAATAAAAAGTTATATGTATAGAAGCATTTTTATTTTTGCCATCACTTCTTAACTGTCAAATCTTCTTAAATTTACTATTGCTTATGTCCATAGTAAACTTTCAAAACAGAAAAACAAATAATTATCTCTGTTATTTTAAATAGTAGATCCATAATATATCTATGAAATAACCACACTTCTATTATTTGCTTAAAATGGAAATACCTTTCGTATCTCATCAGATCATCATGCATCTTTATTTTAGATTTTAGTTTACTGAGGAGCATTAACTAACATTTTTTTTTTTACCTGAGACAGGTTGCTACTGACATACTTCATTTGTTTCTCTATTTATCTTTTGTAACCTCTGTGCTATTGTCCTGTTTAATCTATAGGTTATTCACACAGACCAAATTTTTATATTTTTCCCCAGTTTTCACATTCTACCTTCTTTTTGATCAACACAGAGTACCTTGATCTCTAATTTACTGAGAGTGAGAACATCAGGAAAGAATTATCCAATGTGCTATCTTTTCAAAATTTAAACCAACCTCTTCATACTCATCAACTGTTAAGTTGTTTGTTTATCTTACAAATTGTCCTTGTCCTATTTCAAGCCTTCTCATTCTTCTTTGACCTCATTCCTTTCAATATAATATCTTCAGCTTCCTTTCTGTTCCTTCAGCTATTTTATTCCTAAAGAAATTTAGATTTACTTCACATTTATCAAAGGGAAAAAGTCCCAGGACTTGGTGTTTCAAACAGCATCTAATTAAGTTTTATATCCATTCTAATTTTAAAAAGCAAAAATAGAAAATACAGTTTCTGAAATAGGCATGTTTTTCCACTGAAAATGCGATATATAAAGATTTGATGGTGGATGTATCTTTCAATTCCTGAAACAAAAATTCTGCCTATCTAATATAGATGGAGAAATGCTGGATTCTGCTTTCATCCCTTGCCTCTACTTTATTTTATTAAAGATTTATTATCTATTTGAAAGGCAGAGTTATAGAGACAGAGAGACAGAGAGGCAGACAAACAGATCTTCCATCCACTGGTTCACTCCCCAAATGGCTGCAATGCCAGAGCTGGGTTGATCCAATGCCAGGAGCCAGGAGCTTCTTTCAGGTCTCATACCTGGGAGCAAGGGCCCTAGTACTTGGACCATCTTCCACTGCATTCCCAGGTGCACCATCAGGGAGCTGGGTCAGAAGTGGAGCAGCTGAGACTCCAATCTGTACCCATATGGGATGCCTGCACCACAGGCAATGGCTTTGTCTCTACTTTAGAAATCAAGAAAACATTGCCTAAAAATGAAAGAACTGAGACAGAGCATAAACTGGGTATTTTAAACTGTGTGATTGTATGTGTTTGTCTTCTCCAGAAATTTGTTCTAAATGAAAGAAAATGAGTAGTGACTCTAAAATAAAAGGTCCAAACCTATATGGAATGATTGCCTTTTAGACAATGAAATTAGATAATGAACTGACATTTGAAAATCTGATTGTTTACTAACACAGAAAACACAGATCAAATAGGACCAAAACAAAATACAAGCCAGAATTAAATTCCCAACAATACATTCATCATGTGTTTCTCCTGATTCTCAATCTCTTTAATTCGGTATTTATGCTTCAGCCTTGAATCCTGCTTGAGAACTGCATGTACACAGGGCCCTTTGTCATGTCACTTGGTATATCTTAGGCCTCATTTATGCAAACACCCATTTTATCCTCTGTTTTAGCTCTAACAATATGTCAAGGTGACAATATGTCAAGTATCTCTGCCATAATGTCTTCCAAATAGTAGTTATTCAAAATATGTAAATTCCATCAAATTATACTGCTCTTACTGATCTTAAGAAATAGTTTTTTTGTTTTTTTTTTTATAGTTGAGACTATCCTCCACCTGCTAAATGCCATGTTCCTTCCTTATGCCCATTTACAATTCATTGTTGATAAGTGAGCCACTTTGACTGTGTTTGTCTCCCTAATATTGCCCATGGTTCCCCCTCTCTAGGTCAAGGGTGAGAAATGTCCAACCTGTAGGCTGTACAGGGACCAGAAATCATTTGATCTGACCCTGCCAAGGAAATCATGGACAGGACTCAAAATTCAATAAATCTATAGCAGGCATTTTTTTTTTTTTTTGAAAAGCAAAGTTATACAGAGAAATGGAGAAACAGAGAGAGAGATCTTCCACCCAAGTGGTTCACTCCCCACATGGTTGCAACAGCCACAGTGGGGCCAAGCTGAAGCCACGAGCCTCATTTGGGCCTACCATGTGGTTGCAGGGGCCAAGAATTCGGGCTATCTTCTGATGCTTTCCCAAGAGCATGGGCAGGGAGCTGGAACAGGCAGGTCACGGAACAGTGCCTGTGTGGGATGCTGCATCAAAGAAAACACCTTAACCTGCTAAGCAACAACCTGGTCCCTGGAAGGCAAATTTTTACATTGATAAATTTGTATGGCCCTTGAATGATTAAATAAATATCCACATGGCCCTTGGCAGAAAAAAGGTTCTCCACTCTAGGAAACAGGTTTGGCTGAACAATTAACACCAGTGAAGGTAATTGCTGACATTTTCAATCACTACTTCAGATACAAGGGTTCTTCAGAGTTGGAATGTTCAATTGCTCCAAATATTTACACTTCCCCAAGGTTGTTCTTCTCTCTTTCCTTAGCATGAGAGCTTTCTTCTCTAGTGGCATATTATTGTTTTTGAAAGATGCCTACAGCAGTTCAAGGAAATGAAAATGAACAATGAAAAGCAATTATCTATTCAATGTGTTTCCTTCATTAAAAATCAACCATGAGGAAGCCTCTGGAAGATTTTCTATATTCCCCTGATGTCTTACTGGACATGATCATATCACATGGTAATGATTAAATCCATCTATAGTGAGAGAAATGAACTGCTGTAATTAAAATAATCAGAACCCAAGTCTTAGGATTTGGAATGGACTCATATCTTAAATGAGGGTGGACAGGGGGATAGAACTGTGGTGATTTCAAGAAGAAGAACATATTGGGGAAGAAAGAATAGATGCTGAGATGGCCAATAACAATGCCACTCTGTCCTTGTAATCAGTGAAAATTAAATCAAAACAAATACATATGGCTGTACAAAGACCTTTCTTCTTAAGACAGACATTTTGATTCATCTCCAAATCAGGAAAATTGAGAACTTATATAGTCATTTGAGGCTTAAGATATCACACAATATATAATGTTTGTAAATGCATATTTGCATAGTTTCTGTAAAACTGAATACAAGGCTTTCTGAACTCAATGGTTTTTCTTAGCAATTCTAACTTAAATAAGATTAAATTCTACACAGTTTAACAACACAAATGCACTAATTTATTGAATTTGAGGAGTGCTATATTTAGTTCACCCTTTAAAAAATATATCTATGGGATACAGCAATGTGGCACAGTAGGTTAATCCTCTGCCTGCAGCACCACAACCCATATGGTTCTAGTCCCGGCTGCTCCTCTTCCCATCCAGCTCTCTTCTATGGCCTGGGAAAGCGGTAGAAGATGGCTCAAGTGCTTGGGCCCCTGCATCCACATGGGAGACCAGGAAGAAGCACCTGGCACCTGGCTTTGGATTGGTGTAGCTCCAGCCATTGCAATCATTTGGAGAGTGAACCAGCCAATGGAATACCTTTCTGTCTGTCTCTCTCTCTCACTGTCTGTAAATCTACATCTCAAATAAATAAATAAAACCTTTAATATATATACATATTCTCTATAATTCACTATAAAATTTTACTGGGGCTAAAACACATTTTGCTTAACAAAAGGGAACTAAATTGCAAGAAACAAAAGACTACCTGGGGAAAAAACTATCTAAAAATTATACTTATTTATGGAAATAATGTATTTCCCGAATAAATATAAATGTTGGAATGCCAAAGAGTATATATGTGCCTGCTTATTTTCTTAATAGTTAATTATTCAGGGACCAGCACTGTGGCATAGTGGATAGAGCCACCACCTGCAGTGCCAGCATCCCATATTGGCTACGGTTTGAGTCCTGGCTGCTCTACTTCCTATCCAGCTCTCTGCTATGGACTGGGAAAGAAGTGGAAGATGGCCCGAGTGCTAAGGCCCCTGAACACACTTGGGAGACCCAGAAGAAGCTCCTGGCACCTGGCTCCTGGCTCTTGGCTCCTGGTTTCAGATTGTGGCAGCTCCAACTGGGGAGTGAACCAATGGATGGAAGATCTCTCTCCCTCTCTCTGCCTCTCCTTCTCACTCTGTGTAACTCTTTTAAATAAATAAACAAATCTTTTAAAAAATGTAGTTAATTATTCAATGGATTCATACTTACAAGAATCAGTTAACAGCTATATGTAGCACTGACAAATCATATTATTTTCCAATAATAGAAACTGCCAATTCAATATTTTTTTCTTTTTTAGAAATCATATTTAGTGTACAAGTGTAATGTATTTCATAAATACAGATTTAGGAACATAGTGATACTGCACTATTTTTAAAGAAATAATTAGCAATAGTGTTTTTCTTTTTTTTTTTTTTTTTTTTTTTTTTTTTAAGAGTACAGCCAAAGTATCAGTACCATCCTAGCATGTAGTGAAACTTTTAGGTGATCTTTCAAGGGCAGATTTTACATAGATTTTTTTATTTCAATTTTCATAATTTAAGAGTTAGCAAAGCTTTTCCCATTCTTCATTTTGTTTTGTTTTATTAAGGAATATAATTACCAAGGTAATTAGAAATAAGTTTTCCTACTAAATCAAATGTACACATCTTAACTTATAAGTGAAAAATATTGTCTTAGCTAATATATAGGACCATATTTAGGTTGTGGGAGCATATTGAAGGTCTAGCTGACATAATTATTTCTATAAAAGGAATCTTCAAATAGCTAATGGAAATTATGTATTATGAAACAAACTATGTATCCATTTCATATGATTTTCACCATAACAAATTTATCTTTTAATTCATTTTCCATGAACTTACAGAAATATTTCAAGAAGCTTGAAGAAAAATGGAATTTTCTCTGATATAAGTACATTTAAGCAAATGTAACATGGGGAAACAAAAAAAAAATGTAAGTAATACATTATAATGCAATTTTACATAGATATCAACCAAAACTCTGAAAAATTTTTCATTAACTCTGAAAAACTAACATTATCAGTGTCTGAAGAGGAACTTAAAGAACTGTTTCCCAAGGTAGAAAGAGTAGATGATGTTTATTTGCACTTTAATAATGATTTGTAGGGGCCAGCACTGTGGAATAGACGGTGAGGCCACCACCTGCAGTGCTGGCATCTCATAGGATTGTTGGTTTGAGTACCAGCTGCTCCACTTCCGATCCAGCTCTCTAATATGGTCAGTGGAAGCAGTATACGATGGCTCAAGTCTTTGGGCCTCTGAACCCATATGGGAGACCTGGAAGAAGCTCATGGCTCCTGGCTCTAGATTGGTGCAGTTCCGACCGTTGAGGCCAATTGGAGAGTGAACCATCGGATGGAAGACCTTTCTCTCTGCCTCTCCTCTCTCTGTGTAACTCTGACTTTCAAAGAAATATATAAATCTTTAAAAAAATTAAAAAGAGGAAATGTTTACTCAACTATGGAATGAAAAAAAAGAACTCTGCAAAGTCAAGAGGAATATTCTAGGGAGAAATCAGAAAAGTATTCAAAAGTAGCCAGGAATTACCCATAGCCTATGTTGAAAGGACAAATTAGAGTATTTATCCTTAATAGCTAATTTTATCAGAAAGAATAAAGCTTTTATTTCCTTTCACTAAATTGGCTTCCTGGTCATGTGTCCTCACCTTAGAAATGAATACAACTGCCTTCGAAATAGAGCACAGAATGGTAATTCTATAGAGCAAGGGAATTTAAAACTGTGTGTGAGTTGAAAAGCTTATGAGTAGAGGTACATTTATCTGCCAAGATCTCAGTGTTGTGTTAAATCCCTAACATTCAGGCCTGGGGATCTCAGGGGACTGTTGTAGACTTTAATCAAAAGAGCATTTTGCAGTTTGGTTTAAAAGGTCAAACTTGCTAACTTATCCCTTATGTGATGGTAGTTTAGCAATGGTCTAGTAACTTGGCTTGTGGTTTGTCATGACCTAGATCATTTTGTGGCAATAGGAAATTGATGTGAATACTTTCAGCCTTACTCAACCATTAAAAAGAGCATTAGCCAGGCTATTGTGTCAAGCACAATACAGCTATTCATGGAAAGAGAGTTTAAGAAGTTCCAAATAGAACAGATCCAAGAATATGAAGCTTTGTCTTCTTCAAAAATATCCAAATGTAGAACAAAAAATGTAAACATGCATTTCTTCACATAGAATCAAAACAAAAGAGTTATAAACAAAACACGTAAGTCTCTCAGAGCACATTGGGCTACTGTGAGTTTCTGTATCCTTATTTCTCAAAGATGAAAGAAAGGGAGAAGTAAGCTCTATCATGTCACTACTGTAGTGTGCCCCATCTGCAGTTTCATTTCCCTTTGTTGCAGTTTCCCGGAGTCAGCTGTGATCCAAAAGCACTAAACCAAAAGTTCCAGATAGAAACAATTCATAAGTTTTACTCTTGATATACCTTGAATATCATAATGACGTCTGTGTCATCCTACTCTGGCTCACTAGGGCAGTGAATTATTCATTGGTGCAGGGTGTCTACACTGTGTGTACTACTCACCCAGTAGTCTCTTAACAGACATCTTGGTCATCACATGGACTGCCAAGATGTCAGTATATTGTTCTAATTGTTCTATTTTATTATTAGATTATTATTGTTAATCTTTTTACTATGTCTAATTTATGAATTAAAATTTATCTTAGGTTTATATGCTTAGGAATAAATATAGAATATATATATATATATATATATATATGAACCGATAGATAGATAGAGATTCTGTGCCATTCATGGTTTCCACTGAGGGTCTTGAAACACAGCTTCTATCAATAAAGCAACACTAATCTATTATCTTTTTATTTTTTAATTTTTATTTTATTTGAAAGGCAGAGACACACAGATTTTAATTTTTATTTTGCTTCAAAGGCAATGAGACACAGAAAGTGGGAGACATAGACAGACATAGAGAGATCTTCCATTGACTAATTCATACCCCATGTGCCTGTAACAGCCATGGCTAATGCAGACAAAAACCAGGAGCCCAGATCTCAATCCAGGTTTCCCACATGGTTATCAGAGACCCAATTATTCAAGCCATCTCTGCTCCCTCACAGGGTACACATTAGCAGCAATCTGGATCATAAACCCTGTGCCAGGGATTTGAACCAGGAACCCCAATATGAGATGCATGAATACTCAGTGGTGAATTGAGTGTTGTACCACTCACTCATTCCATGTATTATTTCTAAAATTCTAAAAGTGAATAGAAATATAGGTATCAGAAAATCAAGATAAATTATTTGTTTCCATAAAGAACGATGTTCTTAGAAATTGCAGTATAAAGGGAGAAGTTGTGACACACAATTGGATATATTGCATATATGAAGAGAGCAGGCACAATATCTGAGATATCCTTATATGAGCATAATTGGTCAAGCAGTATAAATAAATGGGCAATTAGTGAGACAATTATACAATCAGAATATTGCTGAATTCAGTTTGTCTTAATGCCCTAAATTACTAAATGTGAAAGCGAGGTACTTTTCAAATTTCGTAGGTTTTAATAACTGTTATATAATTTTTAGCTTTTTATAAATATCTAGAATATATAAAGGTGGATAAATTCTTTAAATAAATGAACTGTGATAGTTTTAAAGATATGTCCACAAATTCTGAAATACTTCTCCCCTCAAGCAGTGGAATTTAATTCTCTTCACTTAATACAAGCTGGTTTAGTGAATTATTTTTGGTGACTAGAATATGACAAGTGTGATGGGATGGCATATCTGTATTAGAGTCTCAAAGACTAAAGCTTCCCATTTAAAAATCTCCCTCCCCTCAGCGCTCTCTCTCTCCCTCTCTCTCTCACAGTCTCTCTCTAAGATTGGGCAGCCATATTATGAGAACACTCAATAAATTTATGCAGAGGCTCACATTACAAGGAACTGAACAGTACCCAGATTCACTTGGCTTTGGAAGCAGCATGTTCCCAAGCTAAGCCATAAGAAACTGTAACTGATCAGAAGTTTTATTTGAAGTCCATTAGAGACCATAAACAAGATCTTCCAATTTAGTTGCTCTTGAATTCCTGAAAACTAGAAAATAATCAATGCTTTTTATTTTAAACCACTGAGTTCAAGTAACTTGCTATGCAAGAATAGTGTATATGCCACAGTGTGATCAGATTAAAACAAATATCGAATGCACCCATATTTTCATATTTATCTAATTTCCAAAGCGAAAACATTTAAAGTATAGGGATAAAATATTCTAAAGTCTAGGAAATTTGGACTTTAAAGGGCCATTATAATTTGCTGGTCACTGAACACTGATCAATTCTTATGTAGGAAAATGGTCATGGGAGTCATATAAGTAAAGTTAATAGCTTGCTGTAGATGTTTAAAAATGTTTTCTAAAAAAATATTGAAACCAAAAACAAGCAAAGACATGACTGTATATCAGTATTACTGCAAGTATAGTTTTTTGAAATTTTGTTTTATATCTTTGTCATACCAACGGTTAAGAATATTGTACTATTATAGTAGCAGCAATTTGTGATTACTTTTAAATTCCCTGTATATGAGTGAATCAGTTATCATTCCAGTTGATTATTGTTTATAGCCCATGACTATATTTCTGCCAAACTAGGGTTATTTTTATTTTCTTTGTGTTGAACTTTTCATTTGATGGAGAATTAAGCCCTTGACTGATATAAACTAAAAACATGTTATCTCAAAAACTAAAGAAAGAAACAAAAGGAAGAGAGAGAGAGAGAGAGAGAGAGAGGAAGAAAAGAAGGAACAGATGGAGGGAGGGGTTGAGGGAGGAGAGAGGGAAAGAAAGGAAGGGAGAGGGAAGGAGAGAAAAGGGAATATTATTATATTCTTAGAATTGCATATATGAACTACATTGAAAATGTTAAAAACAAAAAATCCAAAAAAATATTTGCAAGGCAGGGAGACAGAGAAAGACAGATAGACAGAATTTGTATCTGCTTCTTAGCTTCCTAAATACCTGTAACAGCCTGGACATTGCCAGAAAAAGATATTTTTTTCTTTAGATCTTTGTGCATAAGAAGGTAATCTGAGTTTTAACAAAACAAAATTTAAAGAACAAATGATAGAAAAACTCATTTCAAATATATTTAAAGATAATAATTTTACATGATTGTTATTGATGTTGGTATTTCATTCTAAGCTTTTGTTTTTCTTTCTTTTTAATTAATTATAGCATTTGGTCTTTAGCCTATATCTACAGAATCTTCAATAACCTACATCAGAGGAAAACATTGTTTAATTTTTTTTTTAATTTGGTTCTCTCCTCCCTTCAGAGAAAAGTATCTCCTTCCTTAATGACCACTTCTTTCCACTGGGGTCTCACCCACAGAGATCCTTCATGGAGGAAACTTTTTGCCACAGCATCTTGGCTTTCCATGTCTGAAATGCTCTAAAGGGCTTTTCAGCCAGAATAGAATAACTTAAAGGCTGATTCTGAGGTCAGAGTTCTACCTTAAGCAATTGTCACTCTATGAGTCTGCTGTGTGGACTGCTTCACATGTTGGAGCATTCACTTTTTTTTTAATTCTATCTATTATTATTATGAAACATTTAGCCCTATTTATATGATCACTTTAACAGTTTATCTAATCCATATGATCACCTTAACCCTTAAAATGCTATTTTTACCTCCCAGTTTAAGGGAACTTGGGGGGTCCCATGGCAAGTTTTGTAACTGTTAACCTGTATAGTTCTGCATACATTCTTGACAAATATTTGAACAAAATTGACAAAACACTGTATTTGCAACAAAACTGACACACACAGGCATTTCCTTCTTTTTCTGTTTCTGTTTATTGATTTTTTTTAATTCCCACATATATGGCATAAAATGCAGTAGTTATCTTTCTGTGCCTGGATTATTTCACACAACATGATTACTTATTTTTATTTATATGAAAGGCAAAAAAAAAAAACACACAGAAAAAAATACAGACAGAAAGACAGAGATCTCCCATCCACTGGTTCACTCTCGCAAATACTTTCAGCAGCTGGAGCTGGGACAGGCACAATTCAAGATCTGTGAACTCAATCTGAGTCTCCCACATGGGTGGCAAGGCCTCAGGTACTTGCTTCCTCCCCGAACACACATTAACAGCAAGCTAAAATCAGAAGTGAATTCCTATAGTGGATGAAGGCACCCTAAGTGGATATTTAGTCACTAAACTGAACATCCACCTGAGAAAACCAGTTTTAATTGCATTAATGAACTACTGTAAGTCTAGTCTCAGTCTCATGGAACAATTAGGGGAGAAACATAAAAGTCCTTTAGGGCAGACAGAGTAAATCTTTCTTTTCTTCTGCCATCTCTCCCTCCTTCCCTTCCCTCCTTTTGTTCTATCTTTTCTCCTTTCTTTCTCTTTTTCTTTTATTTTCTTTCTCTCTTCCTTCCTTCCTTCCTTACTTCCTTCCATCCTTCCTTTGTTTCTTCCTTCTTTGTTCCTTCTTTCTGTCCTTCCTTTGTTTCTTCCTTCCTTGTTCCTTCCTTCCTCCCTCCCTTGGTTCATTCCTTCCTTTCTCCCTTTCTCTTTCTCTCTCTCTCTCACCTGAAACTATTAGGCTTGCACCATGAAAGTGAGCACTATCTCACATAGGAGAGCTGATCTCCATTTTATCTCCATGACAAAACAGGATGCTTCTGATTGTTAATAAAAATCAAGAATGCAATTGGATTACTCCATGTAAAAGTGGAATATATCTAGAATGAATTTTATCTGCAAGATCTATGTATAACGCCGTGTTTCAAAACATGTACTAAGTGAGAAAATCGTTATGTCTTATTCAATCTGACTCCATCATGTCTCTCCATCTAGTAAATATTCATTTTTTTAAAAAAATAATAACAGCTAGTCTTGTCAGGCACATTCTAGACCTTTAGCGCTGGCTTTCTTGTTTAATCATTGCAAAAACTCCTTGTGTTTCTTTTTAAGGATTGCCTGTCCAATTGAACTCCTTATAAATCATTTCAATCAGTTTTTTTTTTTTTGCTCAAATAATGAATCACAAAATAATTGCATTAGATGAATTTCTCATGATTCTACATGTGTTTATGGAGAAATTTCTATGTGATAAATTCTTTTTTGAATATAGAATTCCTTCAAAAGAATATATCTAATGGGCCAGTGCTGTGGCACAGCAGGTAAAGTGCCGCCTGCAGTACTGGTCTCCCATATGGACATCGGTTTGAGTCCCGGCTGCTCCACTTCTGATACAGCTCTCTGCTATGGCCTGGGATAGCAGTAGAGTATGGCCCAAGTCACTGGGCTCCTGCACCCATGTGGGAGACCTGGAAGAGACTTTTGGTTCCTAGCTTCAGATTGCAGCAGCTCAGGATGTTGTGGGGGCATGAATCAGCGGACAAAATATCTCTCTTTCTCTCTCTCTCTCTGCCTCTTGTTCTCTCTGTAGCTCTCAATTTCAAATAAATAAATAAATCTTAAAAAATAATATATTTATTAAAAAAATGGACTTTTTTTTTTGACAGGCAGAGTTAGACAGTGAGAGAGAGAGAGAGACAGAGAGAAAGGTCTTCCTTTTTCCATTGGTTAACCCCCAAAGTGGCCGCCACGACCGACGCCTTGCAGGTGGCACACCATGCTGATCTGAATCCAGGAGCTAGGTGCTTCCCCTGGTCTCCCATGCGGGTGCGGGGCACAAGGACTTGGGCCATCCTCCACTGCACTCCCGGGCCACAGCAGAGAGCTGGACTGGAAGAGGAGCAACCAGGACAGGACCGGCGCCCCAACAGGGACTAGAACCCGGGGTGCCAGCGTCATAGGTAGAGGATTAGCCTAGTGAGCCATGGCACCGGCTGGCCATATTTTTATAATCAAACCACAACAGTACGAAAAATTTTGCTGCAATGTCAGAATCCAGTGTGATATGACCAAACATTCATACTTTCTTGTGACTCCTGAATCTCCTTTAGCTTTTTGTTGATTAATTATCTTAGCTTATTTATACAGTTTTATGTCTTTTATATTTCAATAAAATATATGATATACATGCATTTATAATTTGATAATTAAGCTAATATATGTTTAACATATGTACCTGAATTTTTGTGAAATGAAGAAGACATATAAATTTTTTTTTTGCAGAGAAAGAAAACAGTTTTATTATCAAATAAATATTGTTTCAGAATGTGATGTATATTACATTCAATCCACTCAGCGATTACAAAGATGGAAAGAATCCTCACCCTTCTATATAGTCAAGCAGATACAAACCATTACATACATGTCTTCAACCTTGAAGTAAGTGAACTAGAGAACACTCTTTGGTATACATAGTTCATTATGGATTCACCTGGTAATTGTGGTGACCATCTGTGGAAGTATGTTGATTTTGTTCACAGGAAAAGCAAACTTTTCATAACCTTATTACAAGAGTTTTTTGTTTTTTTTGTTTTTTTTTTTTTTAAACTTGGATCAAGGTGCCTACCAAGGTTAGGCTCCTAGCCTCTTAAGCAAACTAAGAGATAGGGATGTTATCTACCTGATGATTATATTTCAAAAGGATGACTCCCAGGCCCTGAGAAAGGTATTCTGGGGACATAAAGCTGACAAAAGGCCTATCTAGTTTTCAAAAGGATTTATATGCATCTCAAAGTGATGAGGAAGTACTTCACCATTACAAGTGTTCTGAAGTAAAGGCTAGAAGAAAAGCGAGGGAAGGGAAATTTCTTCCTTATTTTTTTTTTCCTTTTTCTTTTTTTTTTTTTTAACTTTTATTTAATGAATATACGTTTCCAAAGTACGAATAATGGATTACTATGGCTTCCCCCCCATACCGTCCCTCCCACCCACAACCCTCCCCTTTCCCACTCCCTCTCCCCTTCCATTCACATCAAGATTCATTTTCGATTATCTTAATATACAGAAGATCAGCTTAGTATACATTAAGTAAGGATTTCAACAGTTTGCTCCCACACAGAAACATAAAGTGAAAAATAATAGATGATTTTTTTTTAATGATGATGAAATCAGATCAGACCTATTGTCATGTTTAATCCCAGTGAGAGTCAAGTTGGGAGTTGATAGTTTCTTTTCTTTTCTTTTCTTTTTTTTTTTTTTTTTTTTTTTTTTTTTACAGAGGATCAGTTTAGTATGCATTAAGTAAAGATTTCAACAGTTTGCACCCCCATAGAAACACAAAGTGAAATATATTATTTGAGTACTCGTTATAGCATTAAATCTCAATGCACAGCACATTAAGGACAGAGATCCTACATGAGGAGTAAGTGCACAGTGACTCCTGTTGTTGACTTTACCAATTGACACTCCTGTCTATGGCATCAGTAATCTCCCTATGCTCCAGTCATGAGTTTCCAAGGCTATGGAAGCCCCTTGAGTTCTCCGACTCTTATCTTGTTTAGACAAGGTCATAGTCAAAGTGGAGGTTCTCTCCTCCCTTCAGAGAAAGGTACCTCCTTCTTTGAAGACCTGTTCTTTCCACTGGGATCTCACTCACAGAGATCTTTTGCCAGAGTGTCTTTTTAAAAAATCATTCTTTCTCTTTGCTTGAATGATATAATCAATTCAGCCACAAAACCCGTTATCTGAAATGTGTTTAACAATAATGTTACCATTCAACACATTAATTAAGAAATAGTGTTAAGAGAACTGTATATACATGAGTGTGGTTATTTTAAAATGACAGCTTAGGAAACATCTCAAATTTTCAGTGTTTAGATTATTTCTATTTGAGAGGCAGAAATACAGAAGGACTGAGAGGGAGAGCGCAATTCTGCTATTGTACTTCCCCAATGCCCTGGTCTCTTACATGGATGGCAAGAAGCCAATTACCTGAGCCACTATGATACTTTCCAGGGGTCATATTTTCAAGAGAGTAGAGTCCAGAGTCAGAGGCAAGCAAGGAATCCAGGTACTCCAATGTGGGGCAGAAGTGTCCAACCTTGAAGTATTCATTATTGAAGATTGCTGTTTGAGCTAAGACTGTGACCACATATCCTCAGTCCCCCATGGAGTTAAAATACACACACACACATACAAAACACACACATACAAAAACTCACAAAAATCATATCCAGATTTTTTAACTTAAGCCTTTTAAATTAAGTGGGACAAAAATCAGTAAAAGCAGCTACCTGGCACAATGCAATGAAAACAGCTGATTGATTTTCTCTTCTGTCTGCAATTAAATATTGTGTGTTTACAGCTTCCAAGTTCAAACTGGGAAAAATCTTAAAGAGAAGAAACTGTATTCTTATTTTGAAACCAACTTTAATTTTTACTTTTTTGCTACATCATTTTAGGAGTTCTTTGAAGAGCATGCATTGTTCAAAATGTAAGCATTTCAGTCTGTTTCTTCAGCTATGTGGGAATTGCTTATGACAATTTATAGAAGCATCCAAGCTATTCCTATCGTCTAAACTATTAGAAGAAAATCATTTTCTTCCCACTCCATGTCCTTCAACAGACAGCATAATATACACAATTAGTTGATTTTTAATAAACTAATATCATTCGAATCCCCAATTTAGCTGCCACTTTTGATGATTAAATAACCTAGACTTCTTCAACTAAGTATTCTAAATTATTTCAAATAAAATCATTTTATTGATGATCAGTCAAAAATACTGAATTATAGTACTTGCTAGTCTTCAAAATATAACAATGAATTTGTTGGTTTTTCTTCCAATCTTTGAAGTGATACTGGCTTTATTTATCCTGAAGCAGCTGTCTGTGGATAAGTATTTCCTAAGAACTTCTGCAAAATCAGAAGTAAAATCTCAAGTAGTCATTCTACCAAAAGTACCTTATAAGAATTCTTTTTCCTCAAAGCCCTCCTGCAGGGAGAAGGAGCTTACTGTGACACCCTGGGGGAAATATTGTTGTGGCCTGAGGCACTTCTTTGATCTTATCACCACTATACAAAAGGTATGTTCTGCATGAGCCTCTTGGGAAGAAATTGAGTTATTCCACTAGTGTTTATTGTTTATATAAAGGACCAACTAACACTCCAAAAACTGAAATCTAGTTTCCTCAGAAGAATGAAAAAGATTAACTATTCAGAATGATACAAAACTCTTTACCAGCATAAGTTGTAAGGTAAGCGTTAATATATGGAGTATTGTGCCAAGAATGTCTGGGGCAAAATCCAGCTAATTTTGTCAGGCCACCTGTTCTTTCCAACCACAGTTTCTTCATCTATGATATTCTACCACACCCTAATTGTCGTTGTGATGATGAAATTAAAGTATGCATGCAAATCACTTTATACAGCACGTGATACTTGGTGAACATTCTATGAATAATTAGCTAAAAGTTGAATTTTCTGTAGCTCGCTTTTGTAAATAGAATCCTACCTTTTAATAGCAATTAAATAAACTTCACATATGTGGAAAGTTAATTTTTCATCCTTTATCCTTATGACATGGAATAACTTAAGTACTCCCATTGTTGTAATATTATTTTGCTATTTTTAGGAACAATTTTGCCTTTTCTTATAAATAAAAAGAAACTAGACAACACAGGGCAAGGAATATCAAACTATAATCTTTGAAAAAACAACTTCACATAATTTAGCCCAACAGCTAAATCTAAATCATCACAGAGCGAAAAAAAAAAAAAAAAAAAAAAAAAAAAAAGAGGGGGGAGGGGGGTGTCAGAGGATGGGAAATTACTTTTATAAAATTGTAGGCTAATTTTCTGTAACTTTGCAAGAGAACAAACAGTGCTTTCATAATCTCAATCAAAGATTTCATTCCTACTCAACTTATTTTGGATGATTTTGCTGAAATATATATGATCTCCTAGGCCAGAAAGATGAATTTATCAAGTTAGTGTATACTAAAGTAATATATACTTGAATTAGATTTAGTGATGTATTAATGCAACAACATGGATAATTTTTATTGATATAGAGCCTTCCTGAGGAAAATGTGTTTTCTACATATTGCTTTCAAAGATGATGAAAATACAGTTACTTGTGCAGTAATATTGCTAATCCTAGACTGTATATCAGGGAATGGAATTATATCTCTTGAAAAAAATCATTTACAAGCCTCATTTTCTATGTTCTTCAAATGATAATAATAGTATTTGTCCCTAATGCATGAAAAGCATATAAGAAAATAGAGTTGATATTCTTTGAAAAAATAAAGCAATGCATTTTAATACAACCAAACCTAAATTATGAGATCTCATAGAGAAGCTATTTAGTGGAAGCCAAAATGATAGAGAACTGTCATCAGTGTAGGTCTGAGTAGAAATCGTTTTTGATGGCAATCTTAACTTTGATCAAAGAATTCGAGACTTGAATTAAACCTCTGTTCCTGTTTTCTTCTCTGTCTAGCTCTATCTTTCGAATGGCAGATTTCATCACGCATACACAGAATGTCACCTGGAATCTCATAGTGTTTATGTAATTAGAAGATCACATGTATTTATGGTCATATATGTGTATTATCAATATTCACAGCAATGCCAAACCATCCATGTATTTTTCATTCTCTTATATTGACTGAACTCATATTTACTATAGCCTTACTTATTAGTATTGTATTAATTTTGTTAGTATTAATCTTAGAGAAATACTGCTGATTGAGTAAAAGAAGTGAACATAACAAGTGACATTTAGAAGACCTATTGAGATGTCTACTCTGGTTTTATGAGTGAAATATTTTTTCCGATCTGGTATAAAAATAATAGGTTATGTAAATGTGAATGATATGCAAATTAAGTTTAAGAAGTAGGCAATTACAGAACTTCTAATATACTTCTGTCATTATTTATTTCACAGCATGCAATTTTGCCCTAGGTATGGAATAATAATAGTAATAATAATAATAGTGACTGGGGAGTTTGGACAGTGGAACAGTAGCTGCTCCAGGTAACATGATCAAGGCAGTCCATTCTGAGTAGGTTACAAAACACACACACACACACACACACACTGATACAAATGGTTTTGTTTTTTGTTGGATATGTTTGTTTAAGTGGGGAAAATATCTTTATCAATGGCTTTATATTTTCCTACATTGCAAAGTTGAATCCTAAAGACCAAAAATCTTTTCAAAACTCTTTTAGAGAAATGTATTTTGTGTGCTCTTTCTTACTCAATCTTCTGTGATTCTGTCTTGCACTTTCTATCTCGCTGTAGACACAAATGCATACTTCCCCATTAGCATTCTCATCCTCATTTAGAATGCTTCTGAGATTCTTTTTTTTTTCCTTTTTTTTTTTTTTTTTTTTTTTGACAGGCAGAGTGCACAGTGAAAGGGAGAGAGAGAGACAGAGAGAAAGGTCTTCCTTTTTCTGTTGCTTCACCCTTCAATGGCTGCTGCGGCCAGCACGTTGCAGCTGGCGGACCGTACTGATCCGAAGCTTCCCCTGGTCTCCCATGCAGGTGCAGGGCACAAGGACTCAGGCCATCCTCCACTGCACTCCCGGGCCACAGCAGAGAGCTGGCCTGGAAGAGGAGCAACCAGGACAGAATCCGGCACCCCAACTGGGACTAGAACCCGGTGTGCCGGCACTGCAGGCAGAGGATTAGCCTATTCAGCCACAGTGCCGGCCCTGAGATTCTTTTAAGATTTATTTATTTATTATTTGAAAGGCAGGGTTACAGAGAAGCAGAGGCAGAGAGCCAGAGAAGTCTTCCATCCTCTGGTTCACTCCCCAAATGGTCACAACGGTTGAAGTTGGGCCAATCCAAAGCCGGCAACCAGGAGCTTCTTTTGGGTCTCTCATGCAGGTGTAGGGGCCAAGCACTTGGGCCATCTTTCATTGCTTTCCCAGGTCATAGCAGAGAGTTGGATAGGAAGTGGAGCGGCCAGGACTCAAACTAGCGCGCATACGGGATGCCAGCACTTAAGGCGGTGGCTTTACTCACTGTGCTAGAGTGCTGGCCAGTGAGATTCTTATTTTTTTTTCTGTGACTTGCTTTATACACAATAAAACTGAGTCTCATAATGTAATATAAGTTAGGCTATGTATAGAAAATACAGGTTAGGAAATGACCATCAGCATATTTGCAAAAAAAAAAAAAAAATAGAATGGGATTAGGACTAATAGAGAAAGTAATATATATAATAAAAGAGGGATCATAATTTTGCATATTGGAAGCAAATCAGACTTAGAGTAGAGGTAACACATTGTTGTTATTGTTTTTCAAGTTACTTATAATTTTGTTTTCTCTAAATCTCCATTCTCTGATCAGTCTATTTTCAGGTGGCATGATTAAGTTTCCAAATTTCTAAGGTTCTACTCTTTCAGTTTAACTTGTTTTATTTACATCAGATCAGCTGACTTCAACAGCTGGGTTTTCTTGAAATTATTTTTAGTCAATAACTTTGCATTTTAATCAATTCATTTCAATCAATTCAGATCATCTGATCTACAAATTTTTCTTGTACTTAAAATGAAATTTGGACACTACATTTGCAAATTGTTCATCAGTAAGCCAGGACATTATTTATTGCTGGAAGGAGTTGCTGAATTGTGAAAATGAAGAAATTAATTGTGCAACATACAATATGGATTATGTATCCCCTTCCATATATGGGTTTATATGCACAATATAGTTCATGCTAAAAGGGCTTAATGTATGCTTAGAAATAAGACAGTAGAAATATAACAATAAAATTTATAGAGCACATAGCATCATTTTCTCCTTCACTAAGAGGTAATCAAGGCTGACTAAAGATAGATGTCTTGTAATTTCTTGAAGAAAAGAGTGCTTTATAGTGCTTTCAGGCAGAAATCTCAAAAATAGATCTCTCTCATCTAGCCATTGAGAGATCTCCTGACTTACTTCATTTTAGACAATGGGGCAAGCCAAGGTCAGTGGCTTAAGTAGTCATAAGTAGTATGAAGCCTGAGTTCTGTGCAGAACTCAGGGCAGTAAAAGAATAAAGGGGGATCTGAGGAATAAGGACAGGTCTAAGAACCAACCTAAAGTAGTTTATACATAGATGGAAATGAGGCAGGAGAAAAGAGAAGAGATGTTTTTCACCACACCATGGAGTTTAAATGTCCAAGATAAACTACAGATAATAATGTTTCTATCTATTAAGGTCTGTCTGTGCCTGTTAGCCCTGCCAAATGTCACTGATACAATGCCATGTGTTTGGTGCACTGTCACTCAGAGTTGTTGAACTGTACTGCCATAATCAACAGCCTCACTTGTAAGCCTGCCATCACACTGAGCCAAGCTCTACATCATTACATCCAAATTGTGAGTGACAGGTGCCAGGGAAGGAGGGAGTAGATCCAGGCAACAGAGTTATATTTCTGAGAGAATGTAGTCAGTGCTTAAATGATGCCAGATACTCCATTAGGTATTGGAAGATCCAAGACTAAGTGTGTCTATGATAAAGCAAGAAGCATACTTAAGAATGTCTGTTCTGGGGGCCGGCACTGTGGTGCAGTGGGTTAATGTCCTGGCCTGAAATGCCAGCATCCCATATGGGTGTCAGTTTGAGACCCGGCTGTTCCACTTCCCATCCAGCTCTCTGCTGTGTCCTGGGAGGGCAATACAAGATGGCCCAAGTCCGGAGGAAGCTCCTGGCTCCTGGCTTCGGATCAGCACAGCTTCAGCCATTGTGGCCAATTGGGGAGTGAGCCAGAGGATGGAGACCTCTCTTTCTCTCTCTCTCCTCTCTTTCTTCTCTCTCTCTCTCTCTCTCTCTCTCTGCCTCTCTCTCTGTGAGGCTCTGACTTTCAAATAAATATAAAATAAGTCTTAAAAAATAATGTCTGTTCTGGAAGTTTCCCATCGGAAATTTTCTTCAAACGTTATTCAGGTAATGCAAATATTACAAAAGAGCTTGAATTGTGTGATTGACTGAAATTCTTTTAATCCACCCATCAAATAGGTAGTTTAAATAGAGTTTCCCCATTGGGGGTGGCGCCATGGCGCAGTAGGTTAATCCTCCGCCTGTGGCGCCTGCATCCCATATGGGCGCCCATTCTAGTCCTGGCTGCCCCTCTTCCAATCCAACTCTCTGCTGTGGCCTGGGAAAGCAGTAGAAGATAGCCCAAGTCCTTGGGCCCCTGCACCCACGTGGGAGACCAGAAAGAAACACCTGGCTCCTGGCTTCGGATCGGCGCAACTCCAGCTGTTGTGGCCACCTGGGGAGTGAACCAACAGAAGGAAGACCTTTCTCTCTGTCTCTCCCTCTCACTGTCTGTAACTCTACCTTTCAAATAAATAAAATCTTTAAAAAAGAGTTTCCCCATTAGCATTTTATAAAATTTCACTGCTTTACCCTTTTATATTGAAACCACTGGCAAAGTTTCAAAGAGTATCTATTTTACACAACCGTACTTTCCCATATTTGTTTGAAATAAAGGACTCTCCTGTCTGGCCTGGGATGCCCAAACTCTGCACATCTCAAGATCTTCAGACTGGCCCTTGATCAGCTCTGGAGAGAAAATCTAACTCATGAAAAATTTTAAGGGCCAGCAAAATAGCGTAGCGGGTAAAGCCGCCATCTGCAGTGCCGGCATCCCATATGAGCACCCGGTTCTAGTCTCAGCTGCTCCACTTCTGATCCAGCTCTCTGCTATGGACTGGGAGAGCAGTAGAAGATGGCCCTAGCCCTTGGGTCCTTGCACCTGCATGGGAGACCTGGAAGATGCTCTGTCTCCTGGCTTTGGATCAGCTCAGCTCCTGTCATTGTGACCATCTCGGGAGTGAACCAGCAGATGGAAGATCTCTCTCTCTCTCTTTCTCTCTCTGCTTCTGCATCTCTGTAACTCTGCCTTTGAAATAAATAAATAAATCTTAAAGAAAAGAAACTTTTTATACCTTGTAAGACCATCTGTGCAGATTTGAGACCAGGTCTGTGCTAATGATACAATTTATGCTGAATGCCTTTTTGTCTATTGCTAGAGCTTTGGGTCACAACTGTATCAGCATGTGGATAGCTGAGGTCAGTCACATGTGACCCCCCTGCCTGTATGACTGATCTCAAAAAATAAAATAAAATAAAACAAACCTGGAAACTGTGACTTGGTTTTCTTCCCCTGTTTTGCAAAAGCCCAAATGTGCCTCTGCACCTTGTTGCTGGGAGAGTTAAGTGCTGTCATGTAACTCACATGAGAAAGGAGGCTGGAAGCCAGTGTGTTGCCTCTTCTTTACTCTGCCATAAGTCTTTTACATTTGCTGATTTTAAGTCATACTCTTTGCTGTGATAATCTATTTTCATGAATATAATAGCTTTCATCTGTTCTGTGAGTACCTCTAGTGAATCACTGAACCTGACTATTGTCCCAGGAATCCTTGATACAAAACGAATGAAAAGGTTTTTGTTTTGTTTTGTTTTGCCAAGTCAATGGAAGAGCTCAGTACACTCAAATACGACTGTACTATTCTCTCTCTATCGCTATCTCTATCTCTATCTCTCGCTCTATCTCTCTCTCTATCTCTATCTCTATTTCTATCTCTATCTCTAATAACCACTGGACATTCTGCTGAAAGGTTTGGCTGAACAAGAGATACATTGACAAAATCCAACATAAATTGTATACTAAATCCATTAAACTTAATTATATTTACTTTTGCATTTTAATGGTTTACTCTTGGTAATGCTGAGATGTATGAGTTTGTTATTGATATTTGGTCATATATGAATATTTTGCTATGTGATGTAAAGGTAGAAACTATAAATCTTTCCAAGAATGGTAATAGATCCAGCTGTGTGTCCTAAGTAATGTGTTACAGGGAGAGATGGTCAAAGATATTCTGCATTTAAAGAAAAATGTAAAGATAAAGGTGGGGTGAGTTGAAGGGGATTTTAGGTGAGAGGAATCTCCCTTGTACCTTTTGAAACCAGTAATGCTGCTCTTAGAACCTCAGCTGGCCTTAACGTCATTAGTGAGAGAATTAGAATAAATCATACTATACTCTGAATAATTGACAGCCAAAAATTACTGCCCCAAATTGTCATCACAGGAATCCAAACCTGTGAGAATGTGACGAGAGTGGCACCTCATTGAGAGCACAGGTCCATAACTGCTAGGCAGTGATCTGCATTGCTTCACTCCTCAGACAAATCCTTGGTTGAAATTTTACTGTCCAGATCCACCAAACATGTAGTTAGTGAAGTCTGATTCAAATTCGTGGAACGTTGCATTGAAGTCTGATTTTATTACCACCCTTTTATTTCTTTATAAAGGTATTGGGCGTAGATGATTAAGAAAGCCTACTTTAGAAACTGTCTAGGTGAATAAAATCCAAGTTCATCATCTAACTCCAGTTAATATAAGTCAGGCTTTGTAATATTGATTAGGGTCAGTAATTATCTGATCTCTGCTTCAGATTTACTTATGATTGTAATGGCACGCGTGAATTAACAAAAACATGGCACTAAAGAATATTTCTTTAGAAATTGTTACTGAGCTGATTTCTGTGCTTATTAACATGAGTGTACTCTACGGGGGGATAAAAAATCAATAATCTCACTACTACAGTCTCTGTGAAACAAATTCTGGTTCATTTTCTGGAACATATGTGGTAAATAGGGTTAAAATATTACATACACATGGATTTACATTGCTTTAATTTTAAGTTAAATTTAAATTTAATTTCCTTTTTAGATTCTAAGAGTAATTGACTACATAATATTATATTTAGAAGCATAATTTTATGCATCTATTATATTCTATAATGTAAAGTATCTACATAAGTTCTATTCTATCTGATTAAATATATGTTCTTGAGTTTTATATATTATTTTATAGTAAGTATCTTATGTATTCTTGATTTATATAAAGGCATTTTTGCTGTGTTTTCATGTAATCCCTTTTTAATTCAACATTGTTTGGAGATCTATGCACATTGTTTATTGTAAATAGCTTTTTCAGCTTTAAATACCTCATTGTACCTCTCGACTTCTAGTATGGCTTCACCAATAAAAATTCCTGAATATGGGGAAAGCTGGTTCTCTGTTTTTTGGTAACTTGGCAATTTCAATCTTACAAATTTCTTGCCAAACAGATAATGAGTAGAGAGTAGTACTTGATTGATGTTTTACTTATCTTAAACTCCAAGGAATTTATGTATCTCTTTATTTAGCTGTTAATCAGTTGCTTTTTTAAGATAAGTGTATCAAAGGCCTAGGTTGAATCCTGGCCACTCTGCAACAGATGATGGCCCAAGTACTGGGGACCCTGCCATCCACTCAGGAAACCTAGATGGAGTTTCACAGTCCTGGCCTCAGACCCGACTCCTGACTGTGTGGATATTGGGGAATAATCCAGTAGATAAAAGATTCTCTCTCTTTCTCTCTCTTCCTCTCTCTCTCTTCCTCTCTCTCTCTCCCTCTCAGCCCCCTCTGCTCCCTCACTCTGCCTTTCAAGTAAACGAAAATAAATAAGTAAACATTTAAGGAAAAAATGTATGCAGATACTTAAATGCATATAACTAAATGTAAAGAAACAAATCCAAAAAGTATACTTACTTTACGATTCTAGCCATATGACATTCTGGAAAAGGCAAAATGATAAAGACAGAAAAAGGATCAGTGGAAGGATAACAGAGTGGGGCAGGGCTGAATACATAAAGCACAGGGAATTTTTATGGCAGTGGAACTACATTATGTGATACTATACTATGGGATGTATAGCATATATATAAATAAATAAAAAATATACATGCAATTCTATGTTCACACAAACCCATACACATCATTCTGTGTGTGTCCAAACCCATAGATGTACAATACTAAAAGTGAAGAATGAGCCTTTATGTGAACTATGGATTTTGAGTGCTAAAGATATATCAAATCGGTTTTCTGATTCTAACAAATGGCTTTAGTATGGGATGTTGATAGTGGGGGAGACTAAGTCTATACAGACCAACTTGACAATAGTGATATATATATAGAACCCTATATCTAAAATGGAATTCACGTCCTACCTGGGTTATGTGGTTTATTTTTTATTGTTATTTATGTCTATAACATAAAATGATATAAATTAATTAAATTTTTTTCTGTTATTGAGTTAGAATCAACAACAGAATTCTGAAAAATATTTGGAAACTAAATAAGGCACTTCTAAATAATCTGGTATTCAACAAACAAATAAAAAGAGAAAATATAAAGGGCTTTAAATGATTGAAAATGAAAGCAAATTTCAAAACATATAGAATGATGCTGAGGAAGTTGACGTTTATTTATGGTGCTAAATGCCTGTATTAGGAAAGCATAGATGTCTTGTTAGTGTATTGATTTCAACAAACACTGTACACAATAGAAAAAAAAGGAAAATACAATACAACATAAAGAACAGAAACAATAGAGACTGGATTGGAAAATAGAAATTAAACAATAGAATATCAATGAAATGAAGAGCTGGTTACTTGAGAAGGTCAATAAATTGATAAAACTCTAACCAGATAGATTATGAAGTTAAAAGGAAGGACAAAATATATAATCATAATATGTGGTAGAGGAAATAAAAAAAATGGATTAATAATTAAAACATCACAAAAAATATTCCAAATTCAGATAGTTTTAAAGTCTAAGTTAGCCAAATATTTAAGAAAAACATGAATATCTTTTCCATAGGTTTTGTTGAACTTTTTATTTAACATAGAGTTAATTATATGTGTTTAAAATTAATTGAAAATAGATATCAGTAAAAAATAGGAATGGGAATAGTTGAGTGAAGAGGAAGCAGGGTGGGAGAGTGGATGAGAGGGCAGGTGTTTTGGGAAGAATCACCATGTTCCTAAAGTTGTAATTATGAAATGTACGAAATTTGTATTCCTTAAATAAAAGGTTTCTGGGGGAGATTTTCTGGAATTTCATATGCATTCATTTAATTATTAATTAACTTCAGTGAAAGTTAATAAACTGAAATAAAATGAAAAAAAGAAAAAAATAACATCAATTTTACATTAATTCTTCTCAAAAACTTAAATAAAACATAGTAGATATTTTGTAACCTATTCTGTTGATTTGATATTACCCTCATGTCATTATGAGAGAAACAAACTACAAAATGGAATTGCACAGGCAAATATCACTCATGAAACAGATGCACATTTTCTAAAAAAAAGAAAAGAAAACTAAATCAACCTAAGATCTGTTATACTGATATTTCATAACCAAGTATGGTGTAGGTTTTATCCCATGTATTCAAGCTTGATTATATATTTAAATATAATCAATGCATTTTAAAATGCTGAAAGTTAAAAAAATACAAAGTATACAAGAAGAAAAAAAGATATTTATTTGCAGATGCCACAATCATATCTATAGAAAATCCAATTCAATCTGTAAAAAAAAGCTACTAGAACTAATAAATGAGTGAGATTGCAGAATAAAAAAGTAGTAGATAAAAAATATATTGCAATTTGTCTACTAGCAATAAAAATTTAAAATTGAAACAAAAGATCACAAAAGACTATCTGTACCTCCATTTGTATTAGCAGCTCAACTCACAATAGCTAAGATATGAGATCAATCCAGATGTCCATGAACTGATGACAGGATAAAGAAATTGTGGTATATATATATATATATATATATACACGATAGAACACTACTCAACTGTAAAAAACAATGAAATACTTTCTTTTGTCACAAAAATCTATGCAACTGGAGACCATTATCCTTAGGAAATGAGTCAGTACCAGAAAGACAAATACAATGTTTTCCCTGATTTGTGATAACTAATAGAGTGCAAAAAAGTAGTATATATGAGTGAAATTGACTTTTTAATATTTCATTATTGTTTATAGTCCTTGTCTATACTCTTGAAGAAGTTTTTTTTCCTATTTAATACTACTTCTTAAATTCTTCATTTAATGTAGAGTTAACCTTGTGATTATAAATTAAATTAAAAGATATCATTGTAAAAAAAGGAATCAAAATATTTAAGAAAAAATCTGACAAAATATGTGAAAGACATGTGTATTGATAAGAGAAATTAAAAGGTCTCTAAATTAATGAAAAACATTCAAGTATCATGAATCAGAAGATTGTTATGTTTTATATACTCTGATTTTGTTATTTTTAATTTATTTTTTCTTTTTAATTTCTTTTATTTAATTTATGTGATTTTTGAGATAACACATTTTCAATCTACAAATATAGTCAAAGGTGGCTTAATGACCTAAAATAAAGACTTCAACCTTACTATAATTAAATGACAATAATCACACGTTTAGTTACAGAGTAGATCCAATCCTATCAAATTCCCAACTTTTAAGAAACTCATGGGCTGATCATAAAATCATACAGAAGCACAAAGGACGTAGAATAGCCAAAACAGTCTTAAAAATAATCACATGGTGGGGAAACTGATGGTCCTTTAATCCAAGTTTTACCATAAAGAAAAATTGGTACATGAAACAGAATACAGATGACTTCCAAGATGACAGAATGGGGAGAGAGCTTACTGCTCTATCTTTCTAGGGGAAGATAAATTAAAAAAAAAAAAAAAAAAAAGTGGAGAGAGTTCAATCTCAGGGAAGAGTTAGTGAGAAAAGTACACTGAAAACTCAACAGAAGTTAGAGGGATGCTGTGGATCTATATGCAAGGTGTTGCTGTGCGTCACGAGCACAGACAAAATGCAGCAGTCCAGCAGCTGAGAGCCTCAGCACCAGCTTTGGAGAGTGAGGCAAGACCAGACTGCAGCGGCCCAAATCACTGGCTATAAAGCTGTGGGGAGAGCCCGGCATGATTCCAGCCTGGGGTCCTGTGGGGGAAAGTGCATCTGCCAACCTAGAGGAAAAAGGGGGCCATGTTTCTCTCTCCCCCACCCCTAGACAATGGCATCCTGCAATGAGCTGAGAAAGGGTGGGTGCCAATTTGGACATACATAACAGCTATGCCAGCTTGTGTTCACACTCATGCAACCAGCCTAGAGGATATGCCTGAGTCTGGCTGAGAGGATTGGTTGGGGGTTCTGTAGCCATGTAGGAATTTGAGGTGCCCCCCAGCCTCCCAGCACGTCACAGGCTATGGGGCTTAGGCTGCCTGAGTGGAGTTCCCACAGGCAGCTGGTTCTGAGAGCCTTTCCAGCTCTCTGTGGAAGGGATAGGTTGGCAGGGCTGAATAGATCCTTAGCACCCCGTAACTTGTGTGCTGGGCCTGTGGAAACACTGTGGTTGCATGGGAGGGTGCAGGATGTGGGTGTGTCTCCGGGAAATCTCTGTGGGTGGCTCCACATCTCTGGACTCTCTGAATGTCTGGGATGGGCCATTGCTGCAGGATCCGTGCTCACGCTGAGGACTGCATGGATCCGTTGTGTGGTTCTTGTGGCATCACAGATGAGTGTTGCAAGCTCTGGGGCTAGTGCCCAAGCATCATTTACCTTAGAGGAGAGAAGATGAGGGTGAGACTACACCAACAGTGCTGATCAAACCCTCCTTTCTGATTAAAAAGAAAAAGGAGATCTACCATGCCCAACTTGGGTGTCACCTTGGACGCTCCCCTCATTCTAGAGCGCTGAGCAGAGTTCCCTGGTCACACCCAGCACATGACTATGGGTATACACTGAAAGAGCAGACAACCTACTAAGCTACATAGGAGTGCTCAAAAGATGAAAGCAATCACAGGAAATAAAAAAATAACAAGTATCTCCACAAATGTATAAAAATAAATGTAGACACTCAAGAAGCAAAAATAAGTAAGACAATAGGATGCCACCAAAGGAGCAAAACACTTCAACACTAGAATGTGAGGATGAAGAGATTGATGAAATGCCAGAAATGGAATTTAAAAATTAATCATAGGATTACTTAGAAATATTCAGAAGCAGATCCATGAATTAAAAAAATACCTGATATGAACGAAAATATTTTCCCATGAATTTGAGGTTTTAAAGAGAAATCAAAATGAAATATTAGAAGTAAAGTATTCAATATATTAAATAAAAAATGTGGAGGAAAGCCTAAACAACAGACTCAGTAAGGCAGAATAAAATAATTTCCAAGTTAGAAGACAAATCTCTGCAAATTTTACAGTTAAAGCAGAGAAAAAGAGAAGAAGAAATTAGTAAAATTAAAAACTGTGCTGGACATGTATGGGATACTATCAAACAATCCAACACATGGGTCTTTGAAGTTCCTGAAGGCATGGGAAGACAGAAAACTTCCCAAATTTGGACGTAAAAATGATGTCCAGATTTGGGCATCACATAGAATTCCTAATACATATGACCAGAAAAGATCTTCGCCACAACACTTTGTAGTCAAACTTTCCACAGTAAAACATAAAGATTTTAAAATGTACATGAGAGAAATTTAAGATTACTTTTAGAGGATCTCCAATTAGACTCATAGCTGAGTTCTCATTAGAAACTCTACAGGCTAGAAGAGCATGGTGAGATACAGTCCAAGTCCTGAAAGAAAAAAAAAAAAAAACTGTTAACCCAGAGTACTGTACACTGCAATGCTCTCATTTATAAATAAACATGAAATAAAGACCTTCCATAACTAACAGAATGTGTTACATAACTAACAGATGTGGTACACATAGAAACACAGAAACATGGTCATCACCATGAAAAAATATGAAGACAGAAAATCTCCCTGTAAAAGTACAAAGAAAATCCAAAGTAAAAAATAAGAATATTTAGGGGGAAATGGCAGGGCCAAGTTGTTACTAATCAATAGTAAGAAAATAGGAAGCCCTTTGGTCAGAGAGGCAGGGAAGCCATTCTTGCAGTTTTGAAAATTCTTAAAAGGAAGTTGGAAAACATGGACCCTTTGGGGGTCTGGTAGGTAATGAAAATAGCAGTTTAAGAGAAACCATCTTAACAGAGTTCTTGCCAGTTAATGGCCTCAACTCTCCAGTTAAACGATACAGACTGATTGAGTGAATTAAAAAACAAAACCTATCTATTTTCTGCCTAGAAAAAATACACCACACCAACAATTCCCACAGACTTAAAGTGAAAAGATGTAAAAAGATATTCCATGCTATTGGAAACCAAAAACAGCTGGAGTAGTCAGACTACTATCACACAAAATAGCCTTTAACACAAAAATTGTTCAATTCAACAGGAAGATATGACTAAAATAAATGTGTATGCATCCAATTACAAGGGCACCTGGTTATTTAAAATAAAGTTTAAGGGATCTAAAGAAAGACATAGATACCAATATAATAGTAATGGGGGACTTCAACACCCTACTTTCAACAATGGACAGATCAATCAGACAGAAATGTCTATACTACCAATAGCAATTTACAGATTCAATGTGATCCCAATTAAAATACCAAGGACACTCTTCTCAGATCTAAAAAAAATATTGCTGAAATTCATACTGGAACACACGAGACCTTAAATTGCTAAAGTAATCTTATACAACAAAAACAAAGTCAGAGGCATCACAATACCAGATTTCAACACATGCTCCATGGGCGTTATAATTAAAACAGCCCAGTACTGGCATAAAAACAGACTCATAAACTGATGGAACAGAATAGAAACTCCAGAAATCAATTCATACATCTATAACCAGTGTATCTATGACAAAGTAGCTAAAATCAATCTCCGGAGCAAGGACAGTCTCTTCAAAAAATGGTGCTGGGAAACCTGGATCTTCACGTACAGAATTATCAAGCAAAACCCCTACAGTACACCTTACACAAAAATCTACTCAAAATGGATCAAAGACCTAAATTAAATCCACAACTTGATACCATTGAAGTATTAGAGAGCATTGGGGAAAACCTGTAAGACATTGGCATAGGCAAGAAGTTCTTGGAAAAGACCCCAGAAGCACACGCAATCAAAGCCAGAATTGACAAATGGGATTACATCAAACTGAGTGCTTCTGCTCTACAAAAAACACTCAGCAAAGTGAAGAGGCAACTGAGAGAGTGGGTGAAAATATTTGAAAGCTATACAACTGTAACAGATTAATATCCAGACTCTATAAAGAGCTCAAGAAACACAACAACAACAAAATGAACAATCCAATTAAGAAATGGACAAAAGACTTGAGAAGACATGTTTCAAAAGAGGAAACTCAATGGCAACAGACGCCTCAAAAAATTCTCAGGATCACTAGCTGTCAGGGAAATACAAATCAGAACCACAAGGAGGTTTCACCTCACTCTAGTTAGAATGGTTGTCACACAGAAAACAGCAACAAATGTTGACAAGTATGTGGGGGAAAGGTACTCTAATTCATGGGTAATGCACAGCCTTAGAAATCTAAATACAGACCTACCATACGACCCAGGCATTCCACTCCTGGGAATTATTCAAGGGAAATGAAATCAACGTATGAAAGAGTTTTCCACACCTTCATGTTTTTTTGTAGCTCAGTTCATAATAGCCAAGATATGGAATCAATCCAGATGTTCATCAACTGAAGACTGGATAAATAAATTATGGTATATGTACAGGATGGAATAATATACAGTAGGAAGAAAGAAATCCTATCACTTGCAACAAAATGGATGCAACTGGAAAATATTATCCTTAGTGAAATAAGCCAATCCCAAAAAGACAAATCCCGTATGTTCTCCCTATTGTAACTAATACAGTACCTAAAAGGTAATCTATAGAGTCAAATTATCACTTCGAGATACCATGACTTTGAACAGCCCTTGTCTTGACTGTTGAGAACAGGTTTTTTTTTTTCACATTATTTGTTGAATTCTTTACTTAATATAGGGTTAATTTTATGTGTATAAAGTTAATTTAAAATATATATAGTAAAAAAAAAGAATGGGAATAGGAGAGGGAGGAGGAAGAAAGATGGTTGGGAAAATTACTTTGTTCCTAAATATGTGAAACACATGAAGTTTGTATGCCTTAAATAAATGTTTATAGGTAAAAAGCAAAAAAATAAATAAGAAACAGAACAGGTTTCTGAGAATAGGGATTTGAGTTGACTTACATGAACAACCAATTTTTGACATAGGGGGAAAGAAAATTCATGAGAGAAGGTTTAGTATTTTGATAAATGAAGTTGGATTTTGTTTTTGTTTTTTAAAGAATGATGATCCCATATTTCATACTCCATTTAACTCTTACTTCAAATGGGACTAGAGACACAAATGTGAAACTTTAAACTATGAAACTTCTGGAAGATAGCATGAAAGAAAACGTTTGTGCCCTCAGGTGATACAACAAATTCTTAAATATAACATCAAAGCCATGATTGATCAAAGAAAAAAAGGATATAAATTTACTTCATCAAGATGAAAATCTTTGATCTTCAAAATACAAGATATGAAATAGATTGAAAAAATGTGACATATCTTATAAATTATTTGTGCCAAAATAAAAAAAAAAAAAAACTTTCAATATTAGTAAGAAAACCAGTGAATCCATTTTAAAAATGATTAAATGGTTTGGACAGAAGTGTCATAAAGGTGTATACAAATAGTACATGTGCATAGGAAATACATGAAAAATATCCAGCATCATGTCATTAATTACAGCAATGCAAGTATAAAATGCAGCATGATATACTACATATCTATTATTATGCCTACAAACAAAAGGACTGACTACATCTAATTTTGGAAAGCATGTGGAGCAACTGGGGCTCTCTTACAAATATTAGGAATGTAAAATGGTACATTTAGGACCATAGTATGGTGATTTTGCGAAAAGTTAGAAATGGACTGGCTATATGACTGAGCAAGAACACTGGTATATACTTACTCAAGATAAATGAGAGTATATGTTTATCTAACAACTTGTATGTGAATGTTCATAAGAGCTTTATTTCTCATTACAAAAATGAAATAATTCAGATACCCACCAATGTGTGAATAGATAAATACACTGTATCCTCATAAAATGTAAGGCATTATTCACTAACACCAACCCCAACGAAGAACTCAAAATCCTTTAATCATTCCTCAGTTTGTTCATTACTCTCTGTGAAAGAAATTTCTTCTGTGTAGAAACAGACTTCCTTTTTCCTTGCACTTCTATTATGTAACTAATCTCTGCTATGGTCTTTGCACTGAACTTTTAAAAAAATTGTGGCCTTCTAAATCCTTTATCAGGAAAATAAATTAATATTTATTATTAGCATCCCTAATGTTTAGCATTGTACCTTGAAGTTTGGAGGTGTTTCTATAATAAAAACTTAATCCAGAAAGACATCCATTCTACCTTAAAAAGGAAAATAAATGTGTAAATTAGAAATCAGATTTTTAAAAATCTATCATAGATCTGAGGACATAGTGCAGTCAAAATGATCGATAAAGAAGATAATAAGCCTTTAAGGAAGGAAAAGGCAAAAATTTTGGACCATGGCTATTTTCATCCTTATTTGAGTATCTTAGTTCTGCACTTATCCTAATGTGATCCATGTGCCTAGAAAGCAATAGTACATTTTCATTATACCTATTACCAAAGATTTTACTGATGCTGTTTTTAAACTATTCCTACTTATTCTTTTTATCAGCTTATATATGAAAAAAGAAGATAATCATAAAATCAATAAGTAAATAAAACCTCTAAATAGAAACACTCAAATCCTAGATTTGGATAGAAAAAATACTAGATCTAGGGTTGACCTTCCAGATTAGATGAAATGTAAGCATTGTTTTCAAGGTTACTATCAGATAGGTTACTTTACCCTTAGAAATCTTATATTTCTCTTTTTGAAATTCAAGTCATAATACTCAGTATTTCATAAAAGCTATGATTTGGCATGTTTATAAGGAGAAAACATGTTTCATGACCCCTGCAATACTATGGGATTCTGTGTCTCAGCAAAATTAATCTTACTTATTTTAAAAGCTAAGCAAATTTTTGGTGAGGCAAATCAAACAAAAAGGATATGTATAAAGTTAAGATAGAGAAATAAAAAAAAAACCTGAATTAGTAATATACACCATTGTCCTATATTCTTGTATTTACTAATGAAGCTATTAGAAGTTACTAGAAGTATATGAATTTTCTCTTACATATATCACCTGATAATAAAATAGATATGGAAATTAGGAAAGAACCATTTAGCAAGTACCTGTACATACATATTTATATAGTCATTTCAGGAGACCCAGAAGGTAAAAAATAAGAAATTTGTTATAAACTTGTGAACCTCATGTGATCTTGTTGTATCTATCAGGTTACTCTTTTTTAAAAATCACATTTTTTTCTTTTTAGATTTATTTATTCATTTGAAAGTCAGAGAGGCAGAGGCAGAAAGAGAGAGAAAGAGAGAGAGAGAGAGAGAGAGAGAGAGAGAGAATCTTCCATCTGCTGATTCATTCCTCAAATGGCTACAATAGCCAGAGCAGAGCTGATCCAAAGCCAGGAAGCAGGCGCATCTTCTGGTGCAGGAGCCCAAGGACTTGGGCCAACGTTACTACTTTTCCAGGCCATAGCAGAGAGCTGGATAAGAAGGGGAGCAGCTGGAACTTGAGCCAGCACTGATACGGGATGCTGTCACTACAGGCAGCAGCTTTACCCGCTACACCATGGTGCTGGCACCTATCAGGTTACAATGATTTTTATTATTTTTTTTTTTGACAGGCAGAGTGGACAGTGAGAGAGAGAGACAGAGAGAAAGGTCTTCCTTTTCCGTTGGTTTACCCCACAATGGCCACTGCGGCTGGCGCACCACGCTGATCTGAAGCCAGGAGCCAGGTGCTTCCTCCTGATCTCCCATACGGGTGCAGGACCCAAGGACTTGGGCCATCCTCCACTGCACTCCTGGGCCACAGCAGAGAGCTGGACTGGAAGAGGACCAGCCAGGACAGAATCTGGTGCCCCGACCGGGACTAGAACCCGGTGTGCCAGCGCCGCAGGCGGAGGATTAGCCTATTGAGCCATGGCGCTGGCTGTGATTTTTATTATTAATATTTTAATGACACATTGATAAGAATGCTTTTCAATACCCATTGCAGTCATTGATATAAGGTAGAAATCATTTAAAGAAGACTTGGTAACTGTAATAATTAAATAACAATAGTTGTTAATCTTTACTGATCACTAAATCTTTGCTCATTTGATCAGTTTAGAGAGGCTGGGTAGTAAAGTACTAATGCTTGGAAAAGGGAATCATTCAAGTTTAGACAAGAAGAAATAGAAAAAAAAATACAAAGACAGAAATGGATGTGTATGCCAGAAAATCTAAAATACCTTGAAGTTGAAAATAAATGAGGCCAGTGAGAATGTTTCTAGAATGTGATGTTTGACCCTTCTTGAATAGCCTCAGGGTAGTTGAAGTCAGAGGTTGGAGTTCCCCATTGGGAGGTCTAGTCTTCTTCAATTGTATTGAATTGCGAATGGACAGATAAGGCAGATGGTAAAAGTTCAACTTGATTAAATTGACCAGATGGAATTGGATGACAAACGTGAAATAGTTTGAAAAAGAAAGCAATATGGATTTGAGGGCACAAACCAACAAATCACCAGAGAACATAAAGGCAGCTGTAACAAAATTAAAAGGCAGAAAGATCTATGAGAAACAACAGTGATTTCTTTTACTGAATGACTAGATGAGTAAAGAATCTGCCAACCAAAATGAAATTGAAATAAAGATTTATAAAAAGTGATACGGAAAATAAAATAGTAATCTATATCACAGTCATTTGTCATAATTTGAAAGAATGAGTTTATATTCCCTGCTAAGTCTTAAAAGAAGCAAAATTCTTCTCTAAGTTTTGGAAAAGAATGTCTAAGTAATCACATTTGTCATTTGAATTTTTCCAAGACTAAGAAATTTACATTGAAGGATTACCATTTAAATTATTATAGACAAAGTAATTAAAACTATGAGATGCATGTCAAAATTATCACTGACAATTTTTTAAAACTATGATAGTCTTAATCAAATAGCTATAAATATAAAATCTTAATAAGATACCATGATGCATAAAGGACTTACAATTTTATTTAAAACAATTTCAGAAAACACTTTTAAAGAACTAATCCCAATTCTTCATAAATTATTCCAAACAATTCAAAGGAAGAGAATCCTCCCAAAATTCCTAATGTGAGGCCAATATCACCTTAATTCTCAAACCAGTAAAAGATCCAACAAACAGAACTATAGATAGATATCCCTGATGACCGCTGATGCAAAAACCCTCCACAAAATACTACCAAATCAGGGGCCAGCACTGTGGCATAGTGGGTAAATCCATTGCCTGCAATGCTGGCATCCCATACGGGTGCTGGTTCGAATCTCAGCTGCTCCAAGTCTGATCCAGCTCTCTGCTATAGTCTGGGAAAGCAATAGAATATGGATCAAGTCCTTGGGTCCCTGCATCCACAAGGGAGACCAAGTAGAAGCTCTCCTGCCTCCTGCTTCAGATCTGCACAACTCTGGCTGTTGAGGCCATCTAGAGAGTGAACCAACAGATGGAAGATCTCTCTCTCTCTCCCTCTCTCTCTCTCTATCTGCCTCCACTTATTTCTAATTCTTTCATTTAAATAAATAAATATTTTTTTAAAAAAAGAAAAAGATACCATCTAATTGAAACCAACAACACATCAAAAATATCCCTTACCAGGACCACATGGAATTTATTCCAGAGATTCAGAGATGGCTCAACATATGCAAAACAATAAATGTGATACATCACATTAACAAAATGAAGAACAACACCACAGGGTTATCTCATTAGCTACAGAGAAATCATTTGATAAAATGCAACATCTTTTAATGATAAAAACCTCAAGAAATTTGTGTATAGAAGGAACACACCGCAACATAATCAAGACAATATATGACAAACACAAAGCCAGCATTATATTGAGTGAGGAAAAGCTGGAAGCATTTCCACTAAGATCTAAAACTCAACAAGGATGCCCACTTTCACCATTGCTACTTATTATTGTTTTGGAAGTTTTAGCCAGAGCTATTAGGAAAGAAAAGAAACCAATAAGATACAAATTGGGAATGTGGAAGTCAAATTGTAGCTGTTTGCAGATGACATAATCCTATGCATGGGGAACCAAAAGATTCCAATAAGAGATCATCGGAACTTATAAGAGTTTGACAAAGTTTGCAGGCTATAAAATCAACACACAAAAATCAATAACATCTGTATACACCAAAAATGCAGTGGCAGGGAAAGAACTAATAATATCAGTCCCATTCACAAAGCTACAGAAAAATTAAATATTTTGGAATAAATGTAAGCTTGATATAACAATATCTACAACAAAAATTTAAAAAATATGAAGGAATGAGATAAGAGACACCAAAAACACACACAACAGTGTGTAAGACCCCAAAAGCATAAGCAACAAAAGAAAAAATTGACAAGTGGAATTGCATCAAGATAAGAAGCTTCTGCACAACAAAAGAAACACTCAGCAATGTGAAGAGGCAACCAACAGAATGGGAGAAAATATTTGCAAACTATGAATCTTATGAAGTATTGATAGCCAGGCTGTATGAAGTGCTAAAGAAACTCTCTCCCTCTCTCCCTCTCTCCCTCTCTCCCTCTCTCTCTCTCTCTCTCTCTCTCTCTCTATATATATATATATATATATATATATATATATCTTTTAAGTAAGAATTAATAAATCATTTTTGAAAAATGGAGCCAGCACCATGGCATAGCATGCTGGCATCACATATGGGCAACATTTCAATTCTTGGCTGCTCGACTTCTGATCCAGTTCCTTGCAAGTGTGCCTGGGAAAGCAGGATCAGAGGTTCCAAGTGCTTGGGCCCCTGTACGCATGTGGGAGATATGGAAGAAGCTCCTGGCTCCTGGCTTCAGTCCAGTCCAGCCATTTGGGGAGTAAACCAGTGAATGGAGGATCTCTCTCTCTCCTCTCTCTCCCCTCTCTCTCTCTCTCTCTCTCTCTCTCTCTCAAACACACATACACACACTTCTGCCTTTCAAATAAGTTTATAAATTTTTTAAGGGAAAATAAGTGGGCAAAGGACATGAACAGGCATTTTTCATAGGATGAAATACAAATAGCCAATAGATAAATGAAAGAACACTCATGATCACTAGCCAAAAAGGAAATGCAAATACAAACTACCTGAGTTAGAATGGCTATCTTCCAAAAATGAAAAAAAAATAATAATAAATGTGCATGAAGATGTGGAGAAAATGTTATCATGATACTCTTTGGATGGGAATGTAATCTAGTACAATCACTATGGAAGACAGTATGGAGATTCCTCAGATACTCGAAAATACTCCTAACATGTGACCTAGCCTTCCCACCCCTGAGGTTAAATGCATACTACCATGTGAAAGAAATCAATCTGTAAGGATTACATAGTATTTATGACATTCTTAGAAAGAAAACTTTGGAAACATTGAAAAGATCAGTGGTTGTCATGGGTAGGGGAAGAAGGTGGGATAAATACGGGGCAAGCAAGTTTTTTTTAGGACAATGCAGTGATTCTGTATAGTACTATAATAGTAAATACTTGTCACTGAAAATGTGTGAAAAATCATTGCATATGAAATATCAACATTGATCCTAGTACAAAGTCTGATTCATGAGTATCAATATTCATCCTTCATTTGTAAAAAAAATGTCGCACTACAGGTGGTAAGACAGATAGTCATATATAGCAATTATGTGTTTTCCACTCAATTTTTCTGGGAAAATGAAACTTCTCTAAAAGTGAAATCTACACTTTTGAATAATAGGCTACATTTTTCAAATCTCTGTTTTCTAAAAATATATTACTGTGCTGGTGCTATGGCACAGTGTGTTAAGCTGCAGTCTGCAGTGCTAGCATCCCATATGTACACCGGTTTGAGTCCTGGCTTCTCAAGTTTTGATCCATATCCCTGTTAATGTGTCTATGAGGACAGCAGCGGATGGTCCTAGTGCATGGGCTCCTGCACCTCTGAGGGAGACCCCTATGAGGCTCCCGAATCCTGGCTTCAGCCCAGTCTAGCCTGGGTTGGTAAGGACATTTGGGGAATGAACCAGCAGATGGAAGATCTCTCTCTCTCCCTCTCCCTCTCCCTCTCTCTCCCCTTCTCTCACTATAACTATGACTTTCATATAATAAAGAAGTCTTTAATACACTACATGTTCCTTTACTTTTTGATGGGAGGATTATTGGGGAGATAATTAGTTTCTTTTATTTATTTGTTCTTTAATATTTTTTAATTTTAAGATTTAACAATTTTAACATTTAGCCATATTCACTTCATATGTAGAAAATATACACAGATATACTTTCTTCTTCAAAATATGGATATTGATATCACAAAATGCGGGGCTTATGACAAGGGTCATAGAGTCAGGAAAGAAGAGTATATTGTCATGTACATGACATAATTCAGTGAAAACAATATATGTAACTACATACCAAATAATACGACATCCATACACTTTATACTCCCTCTATATTTTTTAACATTTGTATATAGAGACAAATACATGATATTTGTTGTTCTTTGTCTGGTTTATTTCACTTAGAAATTAACTACAATATTGTAAAATACAACAAAATATGTTCTGGCTTAGTTTGAGATTTTGGAGAATTTATATATTTAAAATTTTGATGTTTAAATTAAATGCATGTATTTTAAACATTAATTTTAATATGATCCTCAGTTGTCAAAATTGAAAATGTACCAACTCACCAATATTAGAAATTCATGAAATCTACTGTTAAAAGTAATATATTAATCAAAGCAAGGTATTGAACACCTGAAAAAATCAGTGGAATAAGAATGAAGAGAGTATTATCATACCAAGAGTCCACTACAACATTTGAATACTTAAACAATTGTTATTATACACTTGTACACACATATATGTGTGTCAGTTTGTATGTGTATTTATATGTATAAATATATAAATATATTTGTTATGGAACAATTAACATTCATAGAAACTAGTTCTGATGGTGGCTGTTATTTAAACAAGTAAATTTACTGAAAGCTATATAGCTTAAATTTCATTGGGGAGAATATTAAGTTAAGCTTGGAAAGTAGTTTTAAGAACTAAAATCATACCAAAGGAGCTATGACCTAGCAGAGTCACTACTGCTACCTTGGCAGCCTTGCACCTAATATTGTCACTGACATAAATTAAGAACAATCCAATTTTATGCATGCTTGTCACTTCTTCTAGATTTAAAGTGCTCAACAAGAATCCAAATTAAAATAATTAAAGAATGACATTCTAATCCCCAGACTAACATACGGGGATAATTAGAAAGCTGTGCTAAAGAAAGAGTGGCATATCATGATAAATTATATGACAGAGATGTATATAACAGCAACATTGTTTAGTACCTTTATTCTCACCAGCCTAAAGTTTTCTGAAATATATTACAAAGAGAGACTTTCAAATAAAGCTTATATTTAAATAAAAGCAAAAGTATCTATGGTTTATAATTATCATCATACATTCACCAACATCTTATAGGTATTACTCAAAGTTGAACATTTTAAACTAGGAGAGTAAGTATCTGTATGACCTGTCTTGCTACATTGTGTATGTTATGAATACTTCTAGGAAATATGGAATTGTCTCTGAATCTTCAAAGACTGGTTTTGGGAAGCACAAGAAATAAAGAGTAGGATGCAAGAGACAGCTGGAGTATTTCTCCTGCATTTTCCACTTCCATAGAAACCTGTATGCAATTATTGTTACGACAGGTTGGGGCCCTCAAATTTTGAAAACCAGTGACTTACAAAAAAGTAGATTCTAACTAAATTATTAAGAAAAAACCTGTGTATAAATGAATTTTGCTATTTAAGGTAATAGGTCCTTTTCTTTAAAAAGCGAGTATGTTTTTATCAGGTGCTTAGTGTGGAGTAGATATGTATGCAGTACTTCCGGTAAACTACTTAATGGGAATATAATTTAATTATTTCTCTTTGATAATTGAAATATATGAGATCCTTTCAAAATGAATTCAGTTTCACTTAAAATTCCTTCAGATGATTTGCTATTAACCAGTTTTCACATAGGCAAATGTTCTGTTCTACACTAATCCCCAGAAGCATTATAACTTTGGGACAAAATACCAGGAGTATCAATAGACTAGCTTGACTAATGTGTGTTTATACAAATGGGAGTCTCTTCACAATAGAACCCTCAGAAAGTCTAGGCTGTCTTAAAAAGTGTACTTGCACAGCGTATACAACACCTAGATCTCTAATGTAATATGGATTTTGGATGATTACATTAATGCAGATTTATCACTTACAAAAATGTACCAGTAATAGGGGAGGCTAGGCATGCATGGGACAGATGATATATGGGAAATCTATGTGCTTTTCTCTCAATTTTTTTTTCTGTGGACTTAAAATTGTTCTAAAAATAGTCTTTAAAAGCAGTGCACTCGAATGTCATGTAGGATCTGGTATAAATATTGTAAAATTAAAATCTCCAACTATGACAAAAATAAGTTTTTACAATAATTCTCTTGTTGGCAAAAAAAAAAGGTATCCTCTTAAACAGTTGCGAGTCACTCACACTCATTCTGCAATCTCTAAGCGTGTGCACACACACACACACACAGACACTCAATTGGTTACATGCCTGCTATCTTTGATTTTCTCAAATCTACCCTGTTACATAGTTTAACTTCTGGCTTTATTTCCTTTTGTTTATTCATTGCTTCTAATTCTTTGCCTTGGTTTTGACCTGAGACAACGTGAAGTGCTCTTCCAATATTTTATCTATCATTGTGCAGCTCTGTTCATACTTACAATGAAAAAGCTTTTTAAATATCTCTATTTCTGCCCATGAGCTTTCTATTAATTCTAATCACTTATGTTTAAAGAGAAAGACAACATAAATATATGTTTTCATTTATATGTGCATATATATGTATACGTATATAATATATATTCACATATGAAATCTGCTGTCCCTTGCTTTTAGCTTGTAGGCATTGGCAGACCTATTGGAATATATTTGCAATTCATGAGTATTTCTTTTAATTTTTCCTGTATCTTCCATCACAAAATATTTTTGCCAGAAGGAACATGAGTGCCATATGCTAAGAAATGGGTAATGGAAGCTAAAAAGAGATAAGATCACTGAGGACAAAATAAGGTTGTCAAACTTTGTCTCACAGTTCTGTCCATGGCTTATGTAACTTAAATAAAGTCCCATTTGATGAAGTCAAATTATTAGTTCACACAGTCTACAAACATTCTGTTAGAATAACTACATTTATCTATCTATCAAAGAAGTTAGAAATTGAGATGAAGAAACACATAGGTGAAATGAAGTATTAGTTTATGTTTATTCTATTTTTTTAATGAACAAAAGTTACTTAAAACCTATAGATACACAAGGGTACAAGTATTAGTAACATAATGCTTCCATTTAATAAAATAATTTGATAATTTAAAAAACATATATGAATTTTTGAACTAAATGAACCCATAAATATAACTTTTATGGGGCCAAGGTAAACAATATCATTTACTCAGTGAATCTAGAATATGAAAAGTAACTTTCCTGTCTCCATTTTTGTCCACAATCAGCTTTTTTTCAGCTTATCTGGATTATTAGCCATAATCTGTTTATTCATTCCTTATGAAAAAGTGCATATATTTTGCATAATAAATTAAATAACATTATTTTTGTAATATCACCTAACTGCAAATTTTCATTATATTAAAGTCATGGAAGAAATGGATCTCGGTACAACGTTAAGGTCAGATGTACACAAGACCCTCTTAATTATTGTCATGCAGTTCCTGAAGACAGAAGCCCAAGGTAATCGCAAACTTTAGCTGAAGACAGGGGTCAAACAGGATTTGTGGAGTGGAATTATATAATTAGCCAGTTCCTAGATTTTATAAATGGGAAAATGCAATAATCCAATAGCAAATAGTTTAATATTTAAATTCTTAAAAGTATTCAAGTCAAAAATTAAATGTACAAATGTAAGCATTGCAGAGATTTTTTCATGCTCATTAATTAGAAGTCACCACAAGTTAAAATTCTGTAGCACTGAACATGGGTGGTTTAAATCCTAAATTAGAAAATGGTTATACCTGTTCTTCCCTCCTAAAGTGAATCTTGGTTTATTAGGTACAAATTACAATGATTTTTTAACCATTATAAAGAATAGTCTTTTTTTTCTTTTTTTTATTTAGTAAATATAAATTTCCAAAGTACAGTTTATGGATTACATTGGCTTCCCCCCCATAATTTCCCTCCCACTCGCACCCCTCCCATCTCCTGCTCCCTCTCCCATTCCATTCGCATCAAGATTCATTTTCAATTATCTTTATATACAGAAGATCAATTCAGTATATATTAAGATTTCATCAGTTTGCACCCACACAGAAACACAAAGTGTAAAAATACTATTTCAGTACTAGTTATAGCATTGCTTCACATTGGACAACACATTAAGGACAGATCCCACATGAGAAGTAAGTACACAGTGACTCCTGTTGTTGACTTAACAATTTGACACTCTTGTTTATGGCGTCAGTAATCTCCTTAGGCTCTAGTCATGAGTTGCCAAGGCTATGGAAGCCTTTTGGATTCGCCAACTTCGATCTTATTCTGACAGGGTCATAATTAAAGTGGAAGTTCTCGCCTCCCATTAGAGAAAGGTACCTCCTTCTTTGATGGCCCCATTCTTTCCACTGTGATTTCACTTGCAGAGATCTTTCATTTAGGTCTTTTTTTTTTTTTTTTTTTTTCCAGAGTATCTTGGCTTTCTATACCTAAAATACTCTCATGGGCTCTTCAGCCAGATCCAAATGCCTTAAGGGCTGATTCTGAGGCCAGAGTGCTATTTAGGACATCTGCCATTCTATGAGTCTGCTGTGTATCGCACTTCCCATGTTGGATGGTTCTCTCCCTTTTTGATTCTATCAGTTAGTATTAGCAGACACTAGTCTTGTTTGTGTGATCCCTTTGACTCTTAGACCTATCAGTGTGATCAATTGTAAACTGAAGTTGATCACTTGGACTAGTGAGATGGCGTTGGTACATGCCACCTTGATGGGATTGTATTGGAATCCTCTGGCACTATTCTAACTCCACCATTGGGGCAAGTCTGATTGAGCATGTCCCAGATTGTACATTCCTCCCTCTCTTATTCCCACTCTTAATATTTAACAGGGATCACTTTTCAGTTAAAATTTAAACACCTAAGAATAATTGTGTGTTAATTAAAGAGTTCAACCAATAGTACTAGAACAAAAAAAATACTAAAATGGATAAAGTATTACATTGTACATCAAGAGTCAGGACAAGAGCTGATCAAGTCACTGTTTCTCATAGTGCCCATTTCACTTCAACAGGTTTCCCCTTTGGTGCTCAGTTAGCTGTCGCTGATCAGGGAGAACATATGTTATTTGTCCCTTTTGACTGGCTTAATTCACTCAGCATAACTCATTTCCCAACACCAATATGCTAAATATTGCTCAATACATTCACGATTCAGTAAATATTTGTATGAATGTTAAAAGTATGTTAAATCTTTCATGCTCCTAATTCAAAAAGTTACTCTATGCCTCGTCTCACATCTTAGCTCCACGTCCAATTCCAGCTTCCTGCAAATGCTCATTCTAAGAGACAGTAGATAGGGGTCAGCACTGGGGCGCAATGGGTCAACACCCTGGCCTGAGGTGCCAGCACCCCATATGCGCGCCGGTTCGATACCCAGCTGCTCCACTTCCAATCCAGCTTTCTGCTGTGGCCTGGGACAGTGGTAGAAGATGGCCCAAGTCCTTGGTCCCCTGCATCCACACAGGAGTCCCGAAACAAGCTCCTGGCTCCTGGCTTCCAATGGGTGCAGCTCCTGTCGTTGCAGCCAATTGGAGAGTGAACCATCTCAATGGAAGACCTCTCTCTGTCTCTCTCTCTCTCTCTCTCTCTCTCTCTGCCTCTCTTCTCTCTGTGTAACTCTGATTTTCAAATAAATAAATAAATAAATAAAAATCTTAAAAAAAAAGACAGCAGATGATCACCCAAGTTCCTGTGTTCATGCCACCCATGTGGAAAACGCAGATGGAGCTCTTGTCTCCTGGCTTTAGACTGGTCCAGTCCTGGCTGTTGGGGGAATTTGGGGAGTGAACTAGCTGGTAAGAGATCTCTCTGTGTCTCTCTCTGCCTTTCAAACAAAAATAAATAAACAAAAAGTCACTACACAACAGTTCACGTAAAATGAAAATTCACTTAAGACAGAGAGCTATTAGAATTAACCCCCCAAAAAGAGTTAGAAAAAAAGCTTTCATTGTTATATTTTATATTTTTATATTAGCATAAGTCTCCATAAATTTGGCACAGTGAAAACACACAGATGTTCAGTTAAATGGCATCATCAAATAATAATGTCAGTTAATCAAGTATTCTTCAGCATGTTATCAAAGACATTTATTGGTGTGACTAGAATGATTCCAAAGAGAACACCCTTATGTAGCACTAGTGTGAAATTAAGCAAACCTCACAAAGCCAATATTTAATTTTAACCTATGTGATCCATGTGTTCTTTTGACTTATTATATGAAATTCATGTCAACAAAATGATCATGTTCCTGGTATATTCTAATAACCACAGAGATACAGTACCTGAAGACACAGTGGAAATTAATGTGAAAATGAGTTTTCATTGATGGATGTTATGTCATAGAAAGTTTAGGCCACTGGTAACAGGAAATAATAAATGATTAAAGTGATGCTGAGTTTTCATTGATGTGTTTTCTATCATAGGATGTTTAGGCTATTGTTTTCCCAGCACTTCAAGTGGAAAAATAAATACCTTCTAGGCAAATAAAAAGTTCTGTAGACCAAGGTAATTTAGCACCTGCTCTGGTAAATGACATATGCAATTTTTCATCCTCTCTGAGATCACTTGGACAGCTGTCCTTGTGTCCTTAAATGGTTATTAAAATATCTCTATGGAAGTATTTACCCGAAGGCTATAGGAAGAGTGAGATGTCTTTTCACTTCCAGATGAATTCAATTTAATAAAGTTGATTTAAGCTCTATTATACTCCAACTCTACTTTTTCCATGGTTATGTCTGATGGGAAGACTGAAAGACCCTATAGAAAACCAGATTTCTGGTGTCAAAAGATAATATTTGGATCCTTGTCATCATGACTGTGAAAATAATTCATGGGTAATCTGTAAAGCCATCACTTCAAAATTTTTTAGAAAGGCAAAGACTCTTTAAGAAGAGGAGATGAAGTAAAAATACTCCTGGGTTATTGATGATATTTTCACAAAAAATAATTTCTGTTTCTTAAACATGCTAGGCATTTTTCTGGTACCTCTGCCTGGAGCAATTTCCTATCAGTAATTCTACGAGAAATCTCCCTCACATCCAAGTACTTACTCTAATCACATTCTCTCAGTGAAACATATTTTACCCCACTCCTCAGGACAGCACATCTCACCCTCACCCTGCTCTGATTTTGCTTTTCCTCATAGTATTTCTCCCACTTTCCACAAATGGAGTACTTTACTTGTATGTTGTTACGGTCTGATTCCTTCCTATCGAATGTGAGTTCTGCACGGGAAGATGCCCAATGAAAATCTGTGAAGTTAGTGAGTGAATAAATGAATAGGTAGTAATTCCATATTTATTTATTTATTGCTTTAAATGTGCTACATCCTGTTCAGAGCACTAGAGGCATTTTCTAGGCTTTCATGTAAAAATCTATCTAATGGGGTTTATATATAATACAAATGACCATGAATATAATCAATAGATATGAAATATGGGAGACTATAATAGTAGAATAGAACTTCAGTGAAAGAATTGACCTGAAATTTCATTCAGGTGGATGAGAAAAAATTCTGAAGTATAATCTAAGCTTTCTCTCTTCAAATACTGCATGAGTCACCTTATTTGTTGACCTAATACAGTTTTTATACTATATTCAACCTCTTGTTTGATCAGAAACTTGTACTCATTTGTTCTGTGTATCCCATCGTCTCCAAAATTCCAGTAGTTATTTCATTAATCAACAGCAAGACCCACTTAAATGAGTGACTATTAAATATGGTGAATGTTTGTTTTTGCACACACAAGGGGTGATGGAATCAGGATTATTATGTTTCTTCCTTATATACAATAAATTTATCAACAGCCACTGAATAAATCAAATGGAGTAAAACAAAGAGATGTGTGCATACGAAGGACACACTGGTTGAGCATTTGGATTCCTGTCAGACACTTTGTCACCTCACATCCCTTTATTCCTAGGTAGAAGGGAGCATAGTCTAGAAAAATGAAAATCGTCTGTATTGTGGAGGCAGGAATCGCTGGGCATTGTGAATTGCATTTAACCCTGACCAGGGCAAGGGCAAAAAGAAATTGCATGTGAGTCCTTACAAGAGAGTTTACAGTCACTGCCCGGTCTCCAAGTGTCCTCTCTCTCACAGGATAATTTATTTCTGGAAAATATCATAGCATCCTCTCTAATAAAATCTACAAAATTATCTTACTAACATAATTATGCAGCTAATGTATTAGTGGTTATTGTTCTGTGTGCCGTGAAAAAAAAAGTTGAAAGATGAGAGAGCAAAATGTATAATCCTGGTATTCCTGAGATTATAGCCAACTTTAAGCCAAAAGAATGCTTCCTATTTGTTGTTTCTGCAGCATTTTTGTATCAGAACAGAATAGGAAAAGTATTAAGAGGAGAGGCTATACAATTTTCCAAAGAACACATAGAGAGGTAGTAAGCCCAGCAATTGCATGTGTGAAGCGACTTTCCTGGCTGTTCTGATTTGACAAGGAGACTTAATCAGTCATCTAGTATTTGATCACTTCTTGAGATTTATGCAAAGCCAAGAACACAATTCACTGTGAAAACTATTATTAATGCTTTTAGTTTTATAATCTGTAAATATATCATTCGAACAAAGCAAGTAACCTGAAATAACTTGATGGTAACTAATCACCCTTAAAAGCAAAATTAACTTACAATGACCAATCCACTGTTTGTTTTTGTTAATCTCTTTTCTGTCTTTTGTTCAGATAATAGGAACACTTATTCTATTTTATGTAATGAAGTATTGCTTGATTCTACAATGGAAAATGAAGTAAATTAAAATCTTTAAAAATAGTATGTAGATAGATCAGTGCCTTGGCTCACTTAGTTAATCCTCCGCCTGCAGCAACGGTATCCCATATGGGTGCCGACTTCTAGTCCCGGTTGCTCCTCTTCCAGTCCAGATCTCTGCTGTAGCCCGGGAGGGCAGTGGAGGATGGCCCAAGTGCTTGGGCCCTGCACCCGCATGGGAGACCAGGAGGAAGCACCTGACTCCTGGCTTCGGATTGGTGCAGCGTTGGCCGTGGCTGCCATTTTGGGGGTGAACCAATGGAACGAAGGTCTTTCTGTCCCTCTCTCTCTCACTAACTCTATCTGTCAAATAATAAAAAAAAATAATATGTAGAGAAACATATCACTCTGAGAGGTAGGTATTTTACTTTTACATATAATGAAGACTTGACAAAAATGTTTAGCAGGTATTCATACTATCCATTCTGCAGCAGGTGGGATTTCTCCTTTTATCTGTTGATGGTGTTTTTCTGTTGGCTATATCTTCAAATAACAATGCCTCCCCTCTTTCACTCAGAGCAATTTCCAGGGACTCAATTTCTTTTTTTTTTTTTTTTTGACAGGCAGAGTTAGTGAGAGAGAGAGAAAGAGAGAGACAGAGAGAAAGGTCTTCCTTCCATTGGCTCATCCCCCAAATGGCCGCTACGGCCAGCACACTGCACCGATCCGAAGCCAGGAGCCAGGTGCTTCCTCCTGGTCTCCCATGAGGGTGCAGGGCCCAAGCACTTGGGTCATCCTCTACTGCCTTCCCGCGCCACAGCAGAGAGCTGGACTGGAAGAGGAACAACCGAGACAGAATCCAGTGCCTCAACTGGAACTAGAACCCGGGGTGCCAGGAGCCGCAGGCAGAGGATTAGCCAAGTGAGCCGCGGAGCCAGCCGGGACTCAAATTTAAAGGAGTGAAATGTTGTCTCTAATTATAACAGCAATCTGATCCGCAGCAGTATTCACAGTCTACTTACATTCCCCACTGTGTTTCTACAATAATTTTAACCTTTTGTCCATTTGTCTAATTTTTGTTTTAAACTTCACAAACTGAATTAATTTTACAGTGCATTATTTCCAGGACAGTATTAAGGCAAATATGATTGTTCACACTCATAATGAAAACCAACTTTAAGTATCACTGATGAGAGAACTACTGTGGGATTACTAAAAATGGTCAGTCCCCAGGATCTCTTCATCTCCTGCCATTGGTGCCATCTACCTTCCTATACATAAGAAATCAGGATGCAGTGAAAGAGTAACTCAAATCAGCACAGAGTCTCATTCACACAAGTTAATTCAACTGCACAATTTCAATGCAAGGAGGAAGAAAATTACATCATAAAACAGTTAGCAAGAATCTGTTTTGGTTAACAGATGTGACAAATAAATCTCCCCTAACCTTGCAACAAAATATGTGCTCAGTTTACAAGACAATTTTTGCATTGGCTTTCATAGTTTTTTTTTTTTTTTATTATTATTAATCTGCTCTTAATGTCATGAAATGATTGGTTACAGACCAAAGGAGAAAACATCTCAACAGTATCTAAATAAGAACTCAAGGAACTTCATGCATTCATGCTATGTTTTTTTTTTTTCTTTATTTCTTTATTTATTAAAAAGACAAGGTGAAACAGAGAGAGAGAGAGAGAGAGAGAGAGAGAGAGAGGCAGATATCTTCCACCTGCTAGTTCACTCCCAGAGTAGCTGCAACAGCCAGAACTGGGCTAGGCCTAAAAGTCAGGAAGCTGGAATTCCAACCATGTCTCACATATCCGCATGGATAGGAGAGGCCCAAGAATTTGGGCCATCTTATGCTGCACCCCCAGGTGTTAAAGCAGGGAGCTGGGTCAGAGGCAGAGCAGCTGGAAACCAAGCCAGGGCTCCAACAAAAGATTCCTGCATTATAAGCAGTGGCTTAATCCATGCACCACAACACCAGCCCCCATGCCACAGTGTTAGTATCCTAGTCATAGAGAGATGTTTACATTTACCAATTATTTGTTTCTTTGTTAACATTCAAAAATTTAATTCCTAAAGCATAAGTTTTTCTTTTCATGTTTTTTTTTTTTTTTTTAAGATTTATTCATTTACTTGAGAAAAAGTGTTACAGACAGAGAGAGGGAGAGACAGAGAGAGAGGTCTTCCATCCACTGGTTTACTCACCAAGTGCCCACAACAGCCAGAGGTGAGCCTATCCGAAACCAGAGGCAGGAGCTTCCTCCAGGTCTCCCACATGGCTATGAGGTCCCAAGCACTTTGGACCATGCATCCACTGTCCACTGCTTTCCCAGGCCAGTAGCAGGCAGCTGGATCAGAAATGGAACAGCTAAGACTTGAACAGGTGCCTATATGGGCTGCTGGTGATACAAATGGAGGCTTAACCTACTACAGTAAAACACCAGACCCCAAAATATAAGTATTATAACCCAAACGTATTTTATTATTTTGATTGCTACTTTTAAGTTTGCAAATTATTTAAATTTATTTTTATACTGTTACTTAAAAATACCTTTTGTAACAAAAATCATCACTCCTTTTTTTAGGTGTCCATAGCAATTTTTTAAAATATTTTTATTTATTTATTTGAAAGTCAGAGTTACACAGAGAGAGGAATAGAGGCAGAGAGGTCTTCCATCCACTGGTTCACTCTCTAATTGGCCACAACGGCTGGAGCTGCGCTGATCCGAAGCCAGGAGCTTCCTCCAGGTCTCCCCGGCGGACTTGGACCATCTCCTTTCCCAGGCCATAGCAGAGAGCTGCATCGGACGTGGAGCAGCTGGGACTCAAACCAGCGCTCATATGGGATGCCAACACTGCAGGTGGTGGCTTTACCTGCTACACCATATCAATGGTCCATGCATGGCAAATTTTTAAAAAGTGTATCTTCTCTGTGACTTTCTTATGATTGTTTAACTAAGAAGGTAAGGAAGAACTGATATCCTTTAGTATTTTTATTTGCTACCAAAATGGGATTTTCTCTGAAATTCAAATATTATTGCTTATAAATTGTAAAGTTACGATTGTTGACCATTAGTTTATAACAGCTACTTTACTTGTTTTGATTATTAACTCCAAAAATGCAAATGAGCGTTTGCAGTATTCTATGCACGTAATCACATGTGCTAACAATAAACTCACTTCTGCTTTTCATATTTGCAGCTCTTGCTTCTTTCTTGGCTATAATAGTGTTTCCCCTTAGTTACGGAACATTGACAAAACGAAGGTTAAGTATACTGTCTATCCCTATCTTACATAAATATGTTCAGTGTTCTATTACTTAGCTTTAGATTCTGCTTTGAGATATTTCCCTTAAACTTCCTCCTGTCTGTGTGCAGAACCATGAAGACCAAGATGACGGGGATCAGTGACTGGGGACAGGGAGATCCCAAAATTCCTGTCTGACTGATGATCCTAAAAGCTTAGAATTTACTCTTTCTAGAAAATCTATTTCCTTACAAAATACAGATGCTGTTACTTTTTAGAAAGTAGTACATACTACTACAAAAACTGTCAACTCCTCTCTTACATTCAACTCAATTCTATGCAAAAGATATAAAAAGATATTTAGTGACCTATAGTCTAGAAATCAACACAATGTAAAACCGAAATGCTCTCAAATCAAAGTAATAAATGCACTTGTCTCTTTTCTGTGAGTGTGAATTTGTTTTTAGCCTGGCATCCTATGTACTGATGTTTCTCCTGCAGAACATAAACACTCTTCCTAACCAACAAAGAAGATGTAACCACGTGTTCTACAAATTTATACAAAATAAATGAATATTAATATTGTGCATGTGAATCCTTATTCTGAAAATAGCTATAATTCTGGAAACTGATACAATGCTGCATATTTCCTTCACACACACAGACACACACACACACACACACACAGAGCAAGCTATAAATATAAGGAACACAGGTTATAGGGGTAAGCATTTGATTCAGCAATGAAGATGCCACTTGGGATAGCTGCTTCTAATATGTGAGTGCCTGGTTCAAGAATTGGTTATGCTTCTTTTTTAATCTTTAAGAAGAATTTATTAATGTGTTAGATTGTCAGAATCACAGCAAGTGCATGATGATTACTATAACACAATCCTCATCAATTTTCATATGCTCCATTTCTGATTCAGCTTCCTGCTACTATGCACCCTGGGAAGGCAGCATAAGACCCCTCAAGTGTTTGGAACCCTGCCAGTCATGTGGAAGATTTTAGGTGGAGTTTCTTGGTCCTGACTTTGGCCTTGCCAAATTGGGGCTGTTGCAGGCATTTGGGGAGTGAATAGGTAGACGGAAAATCTCTCCCCTCAATGCCTCTCTTCATATAAAATATAATGGGGGAAATAATAATAAGAGGTTTTAGACTTTGATGGGCCCTGCTTTAAAGCAACTAGTTGGTGATCCTCTTATGTATAACTAGGAAAAAAAATAAATGTAGTGGAATAAATGACAACTAACACCCCTAGTGTGTATTTCTGTGTGTGTGTTTGTATGTGTTCATGCAAATAAAATTTCCATATTTTGTACATACACTGTTTATAGAATATGGAACATTCACCTAAGATATGTGTAGACTATGGAACATTCATCTAAGACAAAAACTAAGCCATGAAGATCTGCTCATTCACAAATAAAAATAAATTCCACTCATGCCCAATCATAGTTACTCTACACAGAATAAAAATAAGTATTGTGGTTCTAATTATGTAAAATGTAAAATAATTTACATTCCTCAAGAAGAACTGCTCTACCAGCTTGGTTATAATTCTTCTGCCAGTATTTGATAAAAGCTAATACCAGGTCTCTATGTTAGGCACTTAGGCTGAATAGAATTTATGCCTCATTAAATTACTAAACAAGAGCTTTTCTTACTTTCAAGAAGGAGTGGCATGTGTGTGCATGTGTGTACTTGTGCATGCACTAAAAGACTTCTCATTAGTTTCTCCTCTCAACATCTCTCTCTGTATAGAAATAAATAAATCATTTCAAGTAGGGACATGTCTTGTCTGAGTTATTCAGTAATGCAATGCTGAACAGGACTCTGTGCTCATAGTGAAAAACAATTCCCAGCACTTGACAGCAAAGAATGTACTCATTCTAGGCCTAGGGCAGAAGTCTGCTGAGATAAACACAAGAAGGATGGTTAGTGAGCAAATTCATCAAGACTGATTTCATGCATTTCTCCGTTGGGCCTGATGGCTTTTTATGTACTCTTCCTGCAAGCAACAAAACTGTAAAACCGATGTTACAAAACAGAAGCACCTGGAAGTCTTTGGGAGCACAAGAGATCCTGACAACTAACAACACACAACCATCTGCCTGAGACACAGCTCAAGTTTTTAGGATGGATCAGGTCTCCTTTGCAGCCTACAGCCACATTATCAAATAATGCTTCCATTACCTGCCATCTTGAGCCACAGAATTATCGATTGGTACAGCAGGACTGGTGGGCAATCCTCAAACTTTCCAGACAAGGATAACAAGCATAGGATAATTGCATAAGTTCAAGGTCATACATCTACTTTGGAAAAAGAAGTCAAAATAAAATCCAGCTTTCAAAAGCCTAATCTGGTGTTTTTCTCTATGCTACAGAGGCTAAATGATACTTTTTAAAAGTAAATGTAAGTCAGAAGCTTCCTCAGAATTAATGTGCCATTCTGAAGGATATGATTTTTCAGGATCTGCCTTCTTTCCCTTGTCTCCAAGCAATCAGCGGTTGTTTTAACTTTATAATGAATCTTCCCATGTTTTTTTTTTTTGCCAGATCTCCCTGGTGAATGAGTGGTGAAATCTTTGAGCTGGCAGCCCAAGTTTATGAAAGCAATCTGTAGCACTGGAACAGAGTGCAACTAACTGGCACATATGGGAGGGAAAACATGACCGTGGCCTCATTAGCATTGTGCACTGAAAAACGGAGCTAAGCAACTGAGTGTGAAGGTGAACCAGGCATGGAGAGAGACTGGGCACCCTAAAATGGACAGGTTTTGCTTTACTGTGGAGTGTTTCCTGGGATATAATTAAAGCTTGATCCTTTCCAGCTGTAGTGTCACAGATTGTTTTAAGATAAACCCAATCTATAATTAAAAATCTCATTAATCATTTCCCAAATTATTTGTTGTATTATAAAATGGAGTCTGAAACCATTCCTGCTGTGAAAAATGGTTACAGTGTTAATAACCATGGCTATAACAGATGTTAAGAGCAAAGAGACTGTTGTGTGACTGTTTATAGTTTACATTGTATACAATGCAAGAAACTGAATACTCAAGCATTCTTTCCTTTCATGCATTTTTACCATTAAATACATTCAGCATTTTTACCTTTAAATATATAAAGCATTTTAGCCTTTTTATTGTGATATAAGAATATTATGTTTGCTATTTTCAGCTGGATTATTAGACTCAAAATCCTAAATGTAACCGAATTCAACGAATTCTTTAAATTTTACCATAAGTAGCAATCTATCCAGATATTGCCCTTAATATTTCTAGCTTAATTTTTCTAAAATTCTCTCTTGCCTAGAACTCAAGGCATCATAACAGCTTTGAGTTTGTAAAGATAATGGAATTTAAACAATACAATGAAGATGGTGAACAGAATTTTAACAGATAAAAATTTCATATGTGGCTTTATGGTAAAGAATTATTGGCATCAGATGAGAACAACTTTTTTTTTTCCACTGGGAAATGAACTAGTCACATTTATTGTCCCCAAGCCATTATGGTTTATTTAGGCTGTGACCCTGATTTGTTGATTCTAAAATCATTATCAATAGCTGCATTAACAAAGGATAAGTTTGGCATATCTTCTAATTTTACTTTCATTTCTTGCCAAATTCTAACATATCTTAATCTGAAACACAACTAAAATCCCCATTCTCACTCCCTGGCCATTTCCAGAACCAACGAAACCAAACTCTTTAAGGACAGCTTCCTAACAAATAAAACGAAGTGTACTGCTTTACCTGGGTGTCTGTGCTGACCTCTTTCTAAACGGCTCGTGTGCCACGATCTTTGCTGAACCTTAAGCGATATTAAGACCACCATGGTTAAGGAAAAATGCTGCACAATTTTTATTGGCTACATTTGAAATATGTGTACTTCAGAGACCAAGTGATATAATATTGCAGCACAGAATATTGATATGAATGCTTTATTATAGTGACTATTTTTGTGATTTGTGCTCCAAAGCGACAATTCTAGATTGCTGTCTTGTAGGTAAAAGAATTGAGTACAAAAAATCTAGGAGATCAAATCTGCAGAGAAAATCAGCATAAAATCAGTTTATTGATGAAGCAGTATACACCCAAATATAAGCAATTAGCAGGTGAAATTGCAGAAAGTGTGTCTACATATCACCTACTGAAAAACAAATTTTTGCCCAATCAGATTGCTTTCCAAAACACTTTTGCAGTATTTTCATCTCTAAGTTTTCTTATGCACTATGAATAATGAAATAATAGTCGATGTGTGATTATATTAGAAGAACTGAATAATAAAATAATCTCTATTTATACCAATACCATTAGATAATTCAAATAGAAAGTTGATCAATTCTTAATACAAGTTGATTTCTTATTCCAATTTATGAACTAAAAATGAAGCAGGTGAGCAGTGTTCTATGTTCTGCATCATCAGTCAGGGATACAATCCATTTCCCTCTTGTAGCTCTGTCATATGTAGGATTCCAGAGTCTTCCAATAATGGTTAGCATTAAAAAAAGGAAAAGAACTTAGCCTAGAAGGGCTTCATCACTTCCTTTTGGAGGACACTACGAGGCTAGCTCTATCAAACTGCAAAGGAACATGAGAGTCTAGAAGTTATCAAAGAAGAGGAAAAGCCGTGAAGCATTAGCTGATTTTTACTACAATCACCTGAGAGCACTTACTCATCGATTATTAATTCATCTTCCCATTTACAACTTGTAGAAAATAGTGGATGCAGTATCAATTGCCTCAAGGAGAAGCTAACAAAGAACCTGAGTAGAGAAGCCAAGAATGGAAGCACGGGGAATTAAAGACAAAGCAACAAACAGGTGCATGTTCTAGCAAAGCAGCAGAAGATGACTGCCAACTTGGCTAAACACAGACCTGTGTTTACCTCTGTGGGTTAGAAACTCAAAGACAACTTGGATATATAGACATTTATGAGGAACTGTCTGATGCTTAAATGTCTCTTCAAATCCATAATTTATTTTGAAAAGTTTGCAGGATGACTCAGCACTCATTGGCCTTTTGTGAGGGTGTGGGGGGGTAGGGGTGGGAATTAAAGTACCAAATTTGTCTCATTGAAAACAAAATAAATGAAAAAAGGAAGGGATTTATAGAGGCACTATAGTTAATAGTCACAAATATAAAATGCATTTCATCTAGAAATCTGATTTGAAGTGAAAAGAATATGCTGCAATTCTGATTAGGACAACAGAAGTGGAAAAACTTGACAACTAGGAGCAACCATTGAAATCTTCAGTACTTCCCTCAAATATGGGAGAGGCCAGTATCTAGATATGGGGGCCAATCAACTGAGTCAAATCGAGGAGCAACATAAAGGAGATTAGAAAACTTCCGTTCATTCCATTCTTTTTCTTTCTAATATTTTATTCCACATTCATCACACTGTTTTGCACATATCTAAAGTCATCTTTTTGGAATTGACACGCCACTTGGCATGTCATGTAGGATTACTTGAGTTTAAGTTCCAGCTCCTCTTCCTGTTCCAGCTTAGTGCTAATGAGCACTCTGGGGACAACAAGTAAAGGATCAACTATTCAGCTCCCAGACACACCTGTAAAAGACCTGGGTTGAGTTCCAGGCTCATGATTTTGGTCTAGCCCAATCCGAGTTGGTGAAAGCATTTGGAGAGTGAACCAGTGGATGGAAGAAAATTTCTTTCTCTATCTCTCTTCCCCCCATCTCTCTCTACCCCTTCTCTCTTTCAAATAAATAAAACATAAATACCATTTCAAAAAAATCCTCACTTTTTTGTAAAATGTGTGTTCATCTGTGAAAAGCGCTGTTTTCTTCCTAAGAAAAGCTGGTTCTAACAAATGCTTCTACATTCTGTGCTGTCCCACATTCAATCCTCCTCTTGATGATACAATTTCCAAGTCCTGCCTGAATTAATTAAGTTAGACTTTCAATAATCTGGACTGGCACCTTATTTTAGACTACAAAATAGCTTTGATAACAAGAACATAAGTGACAATATCGATTGAAGCTTTTCTATTATGCATTTTGGAGCTAGCCATACTTTAAGCAGTAAATAATAAATGACAGGAAATAATTCTTAAGATTATTAATTCAAGTTTTATTTCTGGGAAAATAATTGTATTACAACTTTGAAAGACATAATGAATTCATTAAATTCATTTCTTGTGTCATAATCTGCTCATCATTACATTACAGTACAGCTTAATAAAATCAATGTAATTTTTAGTATCCATATAATGGTGCTCAATTTTATATTGAGGTTTTTTGCAATACTCACATTTATAGAATTTCAAAGTGTTTTTGTAGCAATACTACCCTGTTCACTTCATTTAGAGTTAATAGATCAAAAGAATCACTTTCTGTATCAGTAGGAAATTAATTTTGTTATTATGATTTGAAATAATCAAATAACTGAAACTGTTTTAGTAGGTTTTTGTCTTCAATATTCTATTTGGGGACTAAATCAAGTGGTTTAGCTTAATTTATTTTCTTTATTTTGCAGTGGTAAATAATGACACATTGGGTGAGTATATAGAAACCTTTTCATAAACTGATCTGAAAAGCTAATATGTATACGATTGCTTACACAATACTAAAAAAAATCAGTGTTAAGCCTTTCTATTAGGCATATGGGCTACCTAATGAACATTTCCCTAGATAGAAGTGAAGACCATTAGTGTGGAAAGCAATAAGAGGTCGGAAAAGAAATGGCACCTGGACAGATAGGAGTATTATGAGGTAAAAATAATATGGAAGGAAAATAAAGGAAACGATTCAAGTGACTGAAATAATTTAAAAAGTTATTTATTTGAAGGGTAGAGTAACAGAGAGAAAGTGGGAGAGACAGAGCGAAAGAGAGAGCAAGAGCGAAGGCAAGAGGGACTTTCCATCCACTGATTCACTCCCTAATTGATTGTAACTGCCTGGGCCGGGAAAAACCAAAGCCAGGAGCCTAGAATGTCATTCATGCCTTTCACTTAGATGGCCGAGGTCCACATACTTGCGCCATCTTCCCCTGCTTTCTCAGGTGCATCATGAGGGAGCTGGATCAGAAGAGGAGTAGCTAGGAACAGACCCAGTGCTTTGATGTACGAGGCCAGCCAAGCAGTGTCTTACCCAACTGTGCCACAAAGTCATTCCTTGACTCAAATTTTTGGTTGAAAGAACTGGTCTGTCATCTTAGGTAAAACATAAACACTGTTTTGCTCACCAACCACCTCAACTGGATGCCTGTTCCCATTCACCTAGTGTTATGTGATGTTATAAGGAAGTGTGCAAGTGTCAAAGTCCACCTCTCTTATTTGATCATTTCAAAATCTCATTTAAAAACACAGTGGTGGCCCGCACCATAGCTCACTTGGTTAATCCTTGGCCTGCCGCACCAGTATCCCATATGAGTGCCGGGTTCTAGTCCCGGTTGCTCCTTTTCCAGTCCAGCTCTCTGCTGTGGCCTGGGAAGGCAGTGGAGGATGGCCCAATGGCTTGGGCCCTGCACCTGCATGGGAGACCAGGAAGAAGCACCTGGCTCCTGGCTTCAGATCGTCGTAGCTCGGGCCATAGTGGCCATTTTGGGGGTGAACCAATGGAAGGAAGACCTTTCTCTCTGTCTCTCTCTCTCTCACTGTCTAACTCTATCTGTCAAATAAAAAAAAAAAGTTTAATTTAAAAAACAAAATGGAAAATTAAGATTTAAAAAAAACACAATGGTGGCAGTTGCAAAGTATTTACAATTGTCTTTAAAAAAAAGATTTATTTATTTATTTATGTGCAAGTCAGAGTTACAGAGAGAGAGAGAGAGAGAGAGAGGTCTTCCATTCAATGGATCACTCCCCAAATGGCCGCAATGGTCATGGCTGAGCTGCTCTGAAGCCAGGAGCCAGGAGCCTCTGGGGCTCCCACATGGGCGCAGGGGCCCAAGGACTTCGGCCATCTTCCACTGCTTTCCCAGGCCATACCTGAGAGCTGGATCGGAAGTGGAACAGCCAGGTTTTGAACTGGCACCCGTATGGGATGCCGGCACTTCAGGCCAGGCATTAACCCGCTGCGCCACAGCGCCAGCTCCTACAATTGTCTTATACACTATGTAAGCAATGGAATATAGAATTTTTACATATTATTATAATGTAAATTTGTCTCTAGTAATATCTTTAAGATGAGGATTATAGTAACATTTTAGCCCATTTTAATATCATTAATTATCTGTTTTCTCCAAAACTCCTGACATTCTCTTTCTCAATTTAGAGAGTTAAAAAACTTGGGAGCAACATATTCATTTATTTATCTTTATATCCATATTTCTACTGAATAAATGGACTCTAAACTACAAATTCAGAGTGGGTACTTAGCCAAGCTGTGTTAAGTTGCCCACATTCCACATCAAAGTGGCTGAGTTTGATTCTCAGTTCTAGCTCCTGACTCCAGCTTCCCACCAGTGCAACAGTGATGAGTCAGTTAGTTGGTTCCTTGTCCCACGCATTTAGGAGCCCTGTCTTGAGTCCTCAGGGCCAAGCCTTTGGAAACCTAATCAGCGAAAGGACGATCTATATCCATTTCTCTCTCTCCCTCACTCTCTGACTGTCTCTTTCTGCCTCAAAGTTTTTTAAAAATATAAAATATAAGTTTAATTCCTAATTAATTTCAGTGATGTTCAGATGTTTAATAATTTATGATGAAAAATATGAGATGTACTTTAAATTATAGATATTTGGTTAATTAACTAAAGTCAATGTTTAATCTACTAAATATTATTAAAATAATTCTCATAAAGGCAAAGAGCTAACTAATATTGGAAATAAATTAGAATCTCCACTTGTGTGTTTTAATGTATTGGGTCTGAAATTATGCCTCCTGATAGTTGAGAAGTTTTTGACCATTATTTTTTGAATCTTTGCATTCTGAAGTCAGGTTCCGAACATTAATAAAGTTTACATAAAAGAAAATTTGACTTTTAGGATGATTAAAAATTTAAATTAACATTGAAAATATTCTGAGAACAAAGTAAGACTAAATTTAGTAATATGTTCTAAAATTTTCTGAAATATCTACTGTGATCATATAAGTGATTTCTCATCTGTGAATATAAACTTAGAAAATTTATATTGCACAAATTAAGCATATGTATATTAAACTTAAAACTTTTAATCTCCCTGTGGTGTATAAATTACACATATATTCATATGTATTACATTCAAAAACCAAACATGGGCAGGGAGAAATAATGCAATCTTGGGCACTCAGTGCACATACTGATGCAGAGGCAAATACTTGTCACTTCCCTGATTTCCTTCCTGTTTTTGACCATGTTATGGGTAAAAACGTAATAAAGACTGGTCAATAGCCATGAAAAAGTCTGCAGAGACTTTACATTTTTACTTAATTATTTTCATTTTATTTAAAAAGTAGAGAGACCGAGATCTTCCATCCCATTTCTCTCCCTAAATTCTTTTTTTTTTTTTTTTTTTTTTTGACAGGCAGAGTGGACAGTGAGAGAGAGAGACAGAGAGAAAGGTCTTCCTTTGCTGTTGGTTCACCCTCCAATGGCCGCCGCAGCTGGCGCACTTTGCTGATCCAATGGCAGGAGCCAGGTGCTTCTCCTGGTCTCCCATGGAGTGCAGGGCCCAAGGACTTGGGCCATCCTCCCTAAATTCTTGTGAAGAAGGGATGGGCCAGCTGAAGCTAGGAGCCCAGAACTCCATCCAGGTCTCCCCAGTGTCAGGGATCCAAGAACTTGGATCAGCACTTGCTACCTCGCACTATGCATATCAGTAGGAAACTTGATCAGAAGCAGTGAAACCTGGACTCAAACCAGTCTCACCAATGTGGGAGGCAGGCATCTCAAGCAGCAAGTCACACACGGCAACAAACACTGGTCTTTTACCCAGATTATTTACTCCACATCGGAGAACTCTGTTTAGGTAATGTTAAAATTAATAAAGTCCTCCTGGATTCTAAAGCAATGATTTTTTAAGTGTACATACTTAAGTTAGACTTACCAAAAATCTTTCATTTGCACAGCTTTTCACACATCTACCCATATTTATCTGAATATGAAAGTTGAACTTTGTACAGTAGGCTCTCAATAAATATTTAATTGAATAGTTTTCCTAACACAGCATTTGCACCATCAATACTTTAACACTATTCAGGTCTGTGGTAGTACAAACAGGACTACCAAGGAATGAGACAAAATGAATATAAATCAGTATGGCTTTTTATGTAACAACATCTTTATTGTCCACCAAGTTATTTATTTTGCTATTTTTTTTCCTCCTTTGAGTTTGGAAAATGTGAAAAGTTGTTCGGCTTTTGTGGAGTATACAATTTTTTTTTAATTTTTATTTTTATTTATTTATTTATTTTATTTTTGACAGGCAGAGTGGACAGTGAGAGAGAGAGACAGAGAGAAAGGTCTTCCTTTTGCCCTCCAATGGCTGCCACGGCCAGTGCGCTGTGGCCGGCGCACCGCGCTGATCCGATGGCAGGAGCCAGGTACTTATCCTGGTCTCCCATGGGGTGCAGGGCTCAAGGACCTGGGCCATCCTCCACTGTACTCCCTGGCCACAGCAGAGAGCTGGCCTGGAAGAGGGGCAACCAGGACAGAATCCGGCGCCCCAACCGGGACTAGAACCCAGTGTGCCAGCGCCGCAAGATGGAGGATTAGCCTAGTGAGCCGTGGCACCAGCCGCAATATATTTTTTATCTACTACTTTTGTATTCTGTAACCTCACTCATTTATTAGTTCTAGTAGCTCTTTTTATAGATTGAATTGGATTTTCTATAGATATGATTATGGCATCTGCAAATAAATATAGTAATCTTTTTTTTTTCTTCTTGTATACTTTGTATTTTTTAACTTTTAGCATTTTAAAATGCATTGATTACATTTAAATATATAATCAAGCTTTAATACATGGGATAAAACCTATACCATACTTGGTTATGAAACATATATAACAGATCTTAGGTTGATTTAGTTTTCTGGCACACCGGACTAGAACCCGGTGTGCCGGTGCCGCACGGCGGAGGATTAGCCTAGTGAGCTGCGGCCCCGGGCCGAGTATACAGTTTTTTAACAGACATTGAAGAAATGTTTGAGCATTGTCACATGTGCCCTCTCTCCCAACTGTTGATATCTGTTGGTTTTGCTGACCATTTAGCAATACGGAGAATTTGTGTTGCTTTCTACTCAGGTGATGTTTTAGTGGCATTTTTTACTGAGTCTTCACCACATTGGACCCGTTGAAAAGTCTTAATCTTTTGGTGATGATGGTGAACAAAACATCAACAAATCATGAAACCTTTATTATTGATCTGTCTGTTGCTTTCATGTTACTTGATCATGTTCTGTTAACACAGCTGAAGGCAATTAATTTTAGAACTAAGACAGGTTGTTAACAGAGAAGCTTGCAAGTCTTCCTGTTCACAAGACGATGTGTTGAAGACACTGCTTTCATGTGAAATATGGACTCATTTCTTCAATTCTAAATTCGCAGAGGAATCAAGTAAGTGCTTGCTCTTTTCCATCAAGCTGTTTTTTTTTTTAATCTTTCAAAACTGTTTACCATCCATCATTTTAAAGTGGGAGTGGGTGGCTTGATGTAAAACTAATGAGCATATTAAATTTTTTGGAAGATTTGATAGTTTTCCATAGTGCACTTTCTTTTAGTGGTTGGCCATTGGAAGTCCTACATAGGATAAGAATGGTAATTGATAAGAAACAGATCTATTTTTATTAGGTCCTAGATTTTTTTCCTGATCAAAGATTGATAAGTTCAAATACTGAGAATTCACTTTTGTCGATCAAATAAGAAACTTAATATTATAGAAATATTCACTAAAATGACAAAAGAATATTGATTAAATTGATACTAGAATGCAGTTTTGAGCTAATTAGATTAGTAAACAATTGAAATTGAACAATTTAATGTATATCTAACATAGGGAAGTGTGCAATACTATGAAATTAATTTTCCTTTTTATTATATATATGGTAAAGAAATTGTATCATATGACATTATTCAATGTACTCTGATCGTAATTCATTCCTCTTTATTTTCATTAGATTTTTACATGTATACCTAATGTCTTAGAATCCAGATAGATTGGCTAAAGTTTGTAACAACCTAGAATTTGGGTTGAAAGTATTCCAAAGAATGCCATGGTGAAGGACAAACATGTGAGGTTCAAGGTATCTATCTGAACTATAGCTACTACACAGTTTAAAAACATCAGAATCATGTATACTGTCACTACATTCCTGGCATTTTCTTGCTCTACAGAGTTTATTAATATTAGTAACAACGTATTATTTGACATTTAGAATTGTGAATGTTTCACCCAACATTTTTTTAAAGATTTGTTTATTTTACTTGAAAGTCAGAGTTACACAGAGAGAGAAGGAGAGGCAGAGAGAGAGAGAGTTCTTACATCTGCTGGTTCACTCCCCAGTTGGCTGCAAAGGCCAGAGCTATGCTGATCCAAACCCAGGAGCCAGGAGCTTCTTCCAAGTCTCCCGCCAGGGTGCAGGGGCCTTAGGACTTGGGCCATCTTGTACTGCTTTCCCAGGCCATAGCAGAGAGCTGGATCAGAAGTGGAGCAGCTGGGACTTGAACTGACGCCCATATAGGATGCCAGCACTGTAGGCGGCAGCTTTATCCGCTATACCACAGCACCAGCCCCCACCCAACATTTACAGTTAATTTTTGTTACAGCAAGTCAAGTATCAACAAAAATAATGAGTTAAAATGGTTAGTTAAGTACAAAGTTAATAGATGTATTACCATATTTTCAAGATATAAATATTTTACATTTTTGGCCAAATAATAATAAATTTATAGAGAAAATATATTCTTCATTGAATTTTTCTTACAATGAGCCTATATCTAAAGCAAATCTTTCCAATTCTGCTTTTGGGAAACGTGTAGATTGTAGCAACAAACACCAGAAGATGCTTTAATGTTTTAACTTAGGTTGATTCTTTGGATGGAGGTCAATGTGTAAGAAACTATGATCATACCAATTCACGTATTAATGGATTTTAAGATAATTCTCATTACATTAAGTAAATTAGACACTTAAACATAGCATTCTTTCATTTTTATATTGATAAAACTGAAGCAATAAGCTTTACAGATACTATACATAAAGAAGCACATCTGTAGGCATAAGAGAAAAATAGATATTCCCTTTAAAAGTTAAGAATAACTTGTAGTTAAATAAAATAAACATATCTTCACAATTGTCCTATACAAAATGGTATTCAAACTCTCCTGAATAAGAAGAAAGATTTATAGGAAAAGTGTGAAAAATTAGTAAAATAGGTAAACAAAAATGCATTCATTCCTGCCACAAGATTTCTTTTAAAGAGATTGTGAGGGGCTGGCTCTGTGGCATAGTGGGTGAAGCCGCTGCCTTCAGTCCGGCATCCCGTGTGGGCACCCGTTTGAGTCCTAGTTACTCCACTTCCAATCCAGTTTTCTGCTATGGCCTGGGAAAGCAGTGGAGAGTAGCACAGATCCTTGGGCCCCTCCACCTGTGTTGGAGACATGGAGGAAACTCCTGGCTCCTGGCTTCGGATTGGCACAGCTCTGGCTGTTGCAGCCAATTGGAAATGGACCAGCAGATGGAAGATCTCTCTTTCTCTCTCTCTCTCTCTCTGCCTCTTTTCTCTCTGTGTGATTCTGACTTTCAAATAAATACATAAATCTTTTAAAAAATAAAAATAAAAAATGGAGACCTTGAATATTTTAAAGCATATATAATGGATACTTTGTTAACGAGTTCTGCATATAATAATGTTATTTTATTTTTATTTTTTTAATTTTTTTTTGACAGGCAGAGTTAGACAGTGAGAGAGAGAGAGACAGAGAGAAAGGTCTTCCTTTACCATTGGTTCACCTCCCAAATGGCTGCTACAGCTGGCGCTGCGCCGATCCAAAGCCAGGAGCCAAGTGCTTCCTCATGGTCTCCCATGCAGGTGCAGGGCCCAAGCCATTGGGCCATCCTCCACTGCCTTCCCAGGCCACAACAGAGAGCTGGACTGGAAGAGGAGCAACCGGGACAGAATCCAGTGCCCTGACAGGACTAGAACCTGGGGTGCTGGCACCGCAGGCGGAGGATTAGCCTAGTGAGCCACGGCGCCGGCCTATTTTATTTTTCAAAAGGTAATATTTATTTTCAAGGCATTTCATTTAACTCTGGTATAAGTGAAATCTGATGCTCTTGCATGACTCTGAAAATAGAGATTAATATTTTAATATGGGCCAGTGTTGTGGCAAAGCAGGTAAAGCTGCTGCCTGCAGTGCTGGAATCCCATATAAACGCCAGTTCAAGTCCCAGCTGTTCCTCTTCCTATCCAGCTCTGTGTTGTGGCCTGGAAAAGCACTAGAAGATGGTCCAAGTGCTTGGGCCCCTGCGCCCATGTGGGAAACCTGGAAAAAGCTCCTGGCTTCTGAGTGGCCCAGTTCCAGCCATTGCGGCCATTTGAGGAGGGAACCAGCAGAAGGAAGACTCTCTCTCTCTCTCTCTCTGCCTCTATGTAACACTGTCTTTCAAATAAATAAATAAATCTTTAAAAAAAAAAACTTTATCCAGAATTGTGAAGACATTTTTAAAAAACATTTTAATACAATAATTATACACTGTTTAATTATATGAGTAAGATAAAACTTAAGAAAATTTGTACAGTATTTCAGCAGCAGTTTTGACAACATCAAGTCCTTACACAGGAACAGAGAATACATCCAGATTATGAGTATAAATAATTGAGATACTTGAATCACTTTTAATGGACATGGGTACTAAAATGTAAGTTATTATGAGTTAAGGTTCAAAAATAAGAATCTTGACTAAAAATTCAGTAAGTAGAATAAAGTCTTTAAGAACAATAATGTTGGCTGGCGCCAAGGCTCAATAGGCTAACCCTCCTCCTGCGGCACCAGCACCCCGGGTTCTCGTCCCGGTCGGGGCGCTGGGTTCTCGTCCCGGTCGGGGCGCTGGATTCTGTCCCGGTTGCTCCTCTTCCACTCCAGCTCTCTGCTGTGGCCCGGGAAGGCAGTGGAGGATGGCCCATGTCCTTGGGCCCTGTACCCGCATGGGAGACCAGGAGAAGCACCTGGCTCCTGGCTTTGGATCAGCGTGGTGCGCCAGCCGCAGAGGCCATTGGAGGGTGAACCAATGGTAAAGGAAGGCCTTTCTCTCTGTCTCTCTCTCTCACTATCCACTCTGCCTGTCAAAAAAAAAAAAAAAAAATCTCTCCTCACATTAATTACTCATCTAAAAACTAAAATATTAGATTTAACCATATTTCAAAGACAGTATGACATTTATTAACCTTGTTATTGCAATCCCATACTCACACTGTTACTAAAAACGTTCGAGATAAAGCAGCAAAATATTAGTGACTGATTCTGAACTTCAATGAAATATGAGTTGGTAAATTTGAGTTTGAGGCCTATGTACTGAAATCATCTTGTTAAATGAACTAAATGAAGAGGTTAACATACTGGGGTCTACCTATCTATCATCTACCTACTATCTATTGATATATATATATATATATATAGGTATATATAGCAAGAAAGAGAATACAGATTTTATATTAGAATAGAAGTATATATATATATATATTTATGATATAGACAGAGAGAGAGAAAAGATGAATATATATTTGGACCAATTTTAAGACCTTGGAAAGGCCCAATTCAGGTACTAGCAATTATATTCTTTCTCTCTCCCAACTCCATGAATTATAGACAACGATCCCAATCTAATTTTTGAAATTCTTGACCCAGTGACTCTAAAATCATGATGCCAATCACAATATTTCACCATATATGTACTAGGAACTCTGTTATATCATGTAGTATCAATTATTTGTCACTACCTGTGACATAGAATAAGTTTGTTAGATTTTCATGTGAGACATGATCAAATGCAGAATCCATTTCTTTTCTTAATTGAATTTAATCAACCCTTTAATTAGGTGTGTGTAGGAAATGGAGTGGAAATTACAATGCTAGTATTTCCTCATATAATTACTTTACACTAATATATTTATATTAATATATTGTATAATATTTTAAAATCATAGTAATTTTACTAAAGGTAAAAATCAATATATCACCATTAAGAGCTAAACATGATCAATAATTGCAAATTCTTCCAGATTCTTTTCTCAGTGTATTGAGATAATATGTTTGATTTATAAAATTGGAAAATGATACATACTATTTTATAATCATGTGTCATCTAAATCTTTGTACAAATTTAACATTTTATCCAAGTACTATAATGTTAATTCTAGAGACATTAATGGCCTCCTAGTATGTATTGTATGAATGTGTGTGTATGTATATAACATTTTAAATTTTTTTAATTTTCATTATCAAAAATTAAATGCAATCAAGTCATAGTTGTAATAAAATTAAAGCTAAATATTAAAATTGTTGATATTTATAAAAAACTTTTCTTCAATGAAGGGCCACATTATTGTGTTCATCAATATTTATCAGTGTCCTGTTTCTCTACACTTATTTTTATTTTACTAAATTCTGAGGATCTTTTTGCTTTTAAGATTAACTTATTTATTTTAAAGGCAGAGTTACAAAGAGAGACAGAGAGAGATCTTCCATCTGCTGGTTCACTCCTCAAATGGCTGCAACAGCCAGGGCTAGGCCAGTTTGGATCCAGGAGGTTCATCCAGGTCTACTTCAGGGTATAGGAGCCCAAGTGCTTTGACTAACTTCTGCTGCTTTTCTGGTACATTAGCAGAAACCTGGACTGAAAGCAGAGCAGCCGGGACTCAAACTGGTGCCTAAATGTGATGCTGGTATTGCACGCAGAAGCTTAACTTACTGCACTGTAATGCTAGCCCCCTCCATTCACCCGTACAATAAGCCTTAAAAATATTTTATGGGGCTAAACTTTGAGCTGGGTTTTAAGATACCAGTTAAAATGTTCAAGTCCCATACCAGAGTGTCTTGAGTTCAATACTCAGCTCCAGTTCCTGACACCAGTTTCCTCTTAATGCAGTCCCTAGGAAGTCACAGTGATGACTTGAGTAGTTGGGTTCCTGCCGCCCATGTGGAAGACCTGATTTGAGTTCCCAACATCGAGCCTCAGCCTCAGTCCTGGTCATTGTGAGCATTTGGAGGGTAAGGATTCTCTCTCTCTCTCTCTCCCTACCTCCCAAGTAAGTAGAAACATTTTTAAAAGGTAAAAATACTTTTCAAATGTACACGTGAAAGTGTTACATGCAAACATGTCTGTATTATGGCATCAAAATCAGAGTTGTATCTAAGTGCCCTCCTGTGAAGAATTGTTCTAACTCTTGATAATAGCTTTATCACAAAACTCTTAAAACTTCAGATCAGGTAATTATGCCCATTCTATATTTTGATAGCTATTTTAACTGGTGCTAAAGTGTGGTTCTCTCTGTAAGTATCTTGCAGTGAAATAAGACAAAGTAAGCAAGTTTCAGCCAAGTAACCAGATGTACAAAACATATTTTAAAACAGAGAGAGTGGCCACTGGGTATATGAGATTGACACACATTGGAGAGTCTGAAATGTTTCAGAATTTTGTCTGTAAAATAGAAAAGTGATCTTATATAATGTTTCTGATTCTGATAGGCTTCACGCCTCTCAAAAATGTAAAAAGTCTCAGATTTTTCTAAGCATCACCAACTCGTAGTGTCTGTTCTGAGAACCATCTGGCCTTTTGGACTAGAGAAGAGCAGTTTCAGAGAGAAATAAAAGCTGAAGCCAGATGGATGAACATGCAGAGAAAGTAAAGTCCCTGAGCATGAGACATTATTTCTAGAAACTTTACTTATAAAGTTAAAAGAGATGTACACTGTGTTCTAAAATGGAATTCTCAATCAAAAATTGGATTAGCTTAATTAATTTGCTTAGTTTTTAAGATAGAAGTATTATTATTTTAATAGACATTGATAAAAAAAAAAGCTTCCAGAGAAGAAGCAGGTGTTGCTCTTAGGTACTGAATGTGTGTATACCCCAAAATGTGTAAGGTGAAGGCCTCATTCCTCAAGACTGTAGAGTATTTGGAAGTGGAGTGTTTGGGAAATAATTAGGCTTAGATCATGCTCTGAGATGAGTTGTGATATTATCAGTGTCCTTATAAGAAAAGGACCACAGTTTGTGTGCCCCCTACCAGCACATGTGTGTGTCTGTGTCTTTTTCTTCCACACGACACACAGTGAGAAGATAGCGGTGCACAGGTAGGAAGGGACCCTCACCAGGAACTGAGTTTCCTGACCCTTGATCTTGTACATCCCAAGTCCCCAGAACTGTGAGAAGTAAATGATGCATATGTATGACCGAAGCTCATGTTATGCTATTATGCTATAGTTGCCCAAATAAAGACAACCACTAACGACAAAACTGATGGTGCAAGAACTCTGAGAAATCAGAACTGGATGCAGCCATGAGCAGAGGACACACAGTGAAGTGTGATTAGATGAGTCTCATAAATAAAACTTGAACTGAAGAGGAAGAAGTAAGGCTGCAGTATCAACAAATTTATTGGTGGAGAAAGTAGGTGGTTAAGGCAATTTAAAACTGATGCTCCCAATTACTTCTCCAGAGTAGGAGTCAAGGTCATCTATTCAAAGAATATTTAAAAGGGGCAGACATCAAAGATTAATTGACTCCTGTAATAAAAAATTGAACTCAAACTCAAAATATTGAAAGTATTGTGTAAAAGGAAGCAGCAAAAGCAAGACCAAAAATCCAATGTAAACTTGGTTGAGAACTATTTGAAAAGTTGTACAATGTGAAAGATTCCCTAAGAGAAGGAGTTAATGAAGAATGCGGTTACAGTGTGGGAGCCTCTAATTTGACACTGAGGTGCATGGGAAGGGTTTGCTGATGGGCTGCTGCAGTTGACTGGGATTGATAATTTGTCACCTGTTACAAGGAGCTAGGGGAGAGGGAACCTTAGCCTTGTGGAAAATGCAGATATCAGGAATTCTAGAAAGAGTGGAAAAAAGAGAAAAGAGTCATGTTGAAAATGCTTGATAATTGCAGAACAGTGATATAAACATTAGCAGATCACACTAAGAAATCCATGGTTTAGAATCAAGTGAAACAAATTTCAAAGCAGAAGATAGATGAGTCTACTGATGATACTGACAGCTCTGAGAGTTAGGAGAGGATAAGAAATGCATGTGTTAAAAATCACTTTGAATTTTATGTAATTAAATGTTACTCTAAAAGTGTGTATAATGGGGCAGCATTGTGGCATAGCAGATTAAAGCCATTGCCTGTAACGCCAGCATCCTTTGTGGGAGCAGGTTCGAGTTTCCATTGCTGTGCTTCCAATCCAGCTCCCTACCAATGGCCTGGGAAAGCAGTGGAAAATGGCCCAAATGCTTGGGCCCCCTGCACCCACATGGGAGACCCAGAAGAAGCTCCTGGATCCTGGCTTTGACCTGGCCCAGTCGGGAAATTTATGATCATCTGTGGCGTGAACCAGCAGAGAGAAGATCTCTCTCTCTCTCTCTCTGTCCCTCTCTCTATGTAACTCTGACTCTCAAATAAATAAATAAATTTTTAAAATAAATAAAAGTGTGATTTATTATTAAAATAATAGCTTGCGTTGAGCCCTTAACTTTTCAAAGCTTGTATTATGTAACTAAGTATGTATATACTGTAGTTCAATAAATGTATATACTGTAGTTCAATAAAATAACATTTTAAGAAAATGTTATTAGGGCCAACGTTGTGGCCTAGTGGGGTAAGCCACTGCCTGTGACTTTGGCATCCTATATGAGCATGGTTCAAGTCCTGTAGCTTCCACACTTCTGATCAAGCTCCCTGTTAATGTGCCTGAGAAAACAGCCAAAGATGGCTCAAGTACTTGGATCCCTGCCATCCATGGGAGAGACCTGGATAAAATCCCCATTTTTGGCTTTAGCTTGACTGATGTTGCCATTTGTGGAGTGAACCAATGGATGGAAATCGTCCCCCACAACTCTTCGTGTATCTCTCGTCTTTCCCCCTCTCTCTGTAAATTTTCTTTTTCAAATAAATTTCTTCAAAAGAAGAAAGATGTTATTATGATTATTTATGGATGAAAAAATAAGGAGTTAAACATTTAAGAAACTAAATAATGGTAAAATAGCCAGAAAAAATGTGGAAGTTGTTTTAAAACTTTGTCTGATTGTAAAACGGAATTGGATTAGAGGGGAGAAATTAATTGCCAAAAAATAGATCAAAGGGGTGATTAGGTGGTGATAAAATAATTTAATTTTCCTCAGAAACATTTGTGAGAAAATTAGTAGAAAAGTGAGTTAATATTATAGTTTCAGAGGATTCACAATAGAATTTGTTTTGTTTTTCACTGTTGCACTAAGAATGCAGAAATTTTAATATATTTGTAACAGAGAGATGCTTATTAAAAGGAATTTATTGAATAGCTATGGAAGATAAGACAAGATCAGCCAGATGAGATGACATTTCGTAACACAAAATGAATTTTGACAAGACATATTTAGAACAAAGTAATGATCAATAACATCTGTTTGTCTCTTGTAAAATTTTAGATAAGGCGTGGAAGGGAGTCTGAATAAGGTTTAAATGTACCTAAGTATCACTATTATAAACTCATTCATTGCATAGGTACTTTTGTTGAAAATTTTTCAATTAAAATTCATTAAAACCTTTCACCCTATGGAATGATTAATGCAAACATGAAAATAGCACATTCAGAGAAGGGTGAGGGAAAAGAGAAAGGAGGGAAGGACAGAGGAAACAAAGCACTATTGGTTGAACTGTGTCCTGAAAATTGATAGGTTGAAGTCCCACCCCCTGCTATTTGTGAATGAATCTTTGTTAATTCAATCAAGTTAGGATAGGGCTAGTAGGGTGGGCCTAAATTCACTAAGATTGGCATCCTTACAAGAAGGGGAAGTGTGGACAAAGATGCAGAAAGACGAGGTGATGATGTAGACTGGAAATTAATTTTAGGTTTTTTTTTTTTTTTTTTTTTTTATTTGAAGGTCAGAGTTACACAGTGAGAGAAGGAGAGGAATAGAGAGAGAGAGAGAGAGGTCTTCCATCTGCTGGTTCACTCTCCAATTGGCCTCAAGGGCTAGAGCTGTGCTGATCAGAGGCTAAGAGCCAGGAGTCTTCTCCGGCTCTTCCTGTATGGGTACAGGGGCCCAAGGACTTGGGCCATCTTCTACTGCTTTCCCAGGCCATAGCAGAGAGCTGGGTCAGGAGTGGAGCACCCAGGACTTGAACTGGCGTTCATATGTGATGCCTGTACTGCAGGTGGCGGCTTTACCCACTGCACTACTGTACCAGACAAATGAATTTTAGTTTTAAACCATCTACTTTTGGCTGTTACGTTATGGCAGCTCTGGATACTAATACAGACCCACAAATTTTTAAATTTACTTCCTATAAATAAACAGGCATATTAACTCTTTGACCTCTTTAGAAATAGAGAGATTTTTCCTCTCATGGGAAAAAAAGGAAAGCTCTCTGTACCCAAATGTTACCTCCATAAGAGGAGAAACATTTCATTACCCTTTGAATGGGAACAAACGGTTCCTCTATAAAGGAACCCTAAAGTGTAGGCTCTGGTCCTAAACTGCATTTCCCAGCTACCAACTCTCTTATTGATCTTATAATTCAAGGAGTAGGAGTTGTTTCCCACAGAATAATGGATAAAGAGCATTATATTTCTGTGATTTCAGTAAGAGTAGTAGTGTCAAAATTGTAGCCTTAATTATATGGTTGTAATTATTTTTTTAAAAAAGATATGTATTTGAAAATACCTGCATTAGTTTCCTCTCAGCATAGAATTTATTCTATTATTTTACTGTTCCTCTGCAAGGTGTTTGATGAAGCATAACTCAGTTTTTCTTTGCTTTCTTCCTATGCTTTCTGTCTTGGGTATATAATTTCACAACCTCTGAGTAAATAAATAAGGAGATCCTACCTGGATAAACTAAGAAAATAATTATACCATCCCTACATAAACTGAAGAAGGTAGATTCAAGGGAACCAACTACACACATCCCGTCTATAGTTTTTATTTTTCTGGCCTAGATTTTTGAGTTAAGTACATCCCCAAGGGTTACTACTTTTGGGGGTTGAACTGGAGTCATTTCATAGCATTGTTGTTCTTGTTAAGTCTAGGGTTATTTATTTATATTACATTTTCCAAAATACATTTGGAGAAAAGGAATTTCCATGTTAACTTCTGTATAATGTTAGTTCTTCAGCTTTCAACAATAAAATTAATATTACCCAAATTAAAAATGATCCTCTTGACATATTGCAATTGATATAAAAACTGATATATTGAAATTCATTTTTAAAGGAAGACTTACTCTGACAGGCTAGAAATTCTTGGCTTTTATATGTCTTGGAAGTGACTGCAGCTTACAGGACACTTATCTAACTTGTTGAAACTTCAAATATGTGTTAGAGAACAAAAACAAAAACAAAACAACAACAACAACAACAACAAAAACAGCACCAGAGAAGATGAAAAAGCAGTGGTTGATTTTCTTCCAATCTGTTGTGAGTTATGGGAAGAGCACACAGACCACGTCTGGATACTGAACTCCGCTAAACAGAGTAGGAGGGAGGGACAGACAGAGTCAGGGAAACATGTTATCTTCCTAGAATTGTATCTATGAACTATATGCAAGCACTTCTCTTTATATTTACAAAAATTATTTAAAAAGAGAACCAGAGTGGGGGATTTGATCCATGTTTGTGAACTGGCTTTGCCTAAAGAACACAGAAGTTTCCCCCTTGTTCAAGGACATGGAAGTAATTTTCTAACTTATAGGATGTTAGGCTCCTACCTTTCCACAGAAACTTGTATACATCCAGAGATCGTTCCCAGGTCATCAATAAGATTTCCTGAAGTCATAAAACTGGCAACAGGTTTTAAAGGAAATGCACACAACATTTCAAAGGATCAGGGAGAGTTTCCCAATACATTGTTTTTAAAGGAAGCATTCTAAGAAAAGAAGTCAAAAGCCCATAGGCAAGATGAACCTTACCTAAAGTTTAGTCAGTCTGAAGAGAAACAAGCCCAGTTATTTAAGTTGTGTTTACTAACTGACAAATTGCTACCCAATGTCATCTGTAAAGCTGCATTGTCTTATATAGGTGAAAGTGCAACCACTTTCCCCACATCTTTCAATTTAAAATAATCTACCCAACCTATTGACTATTGTGAAACCTGTGTGAACATTATGTTAAGAACTACATAAGTTCAGTAAAGTGCCATGAAGAAGGTATTATGAAGACAGAAACAACAATGAATGATTGCAGATTACTAATTACTTAAATAAAATAGTCTTTGCTGTTATTCACTAGCAAGAATTAATGTACAAATGCCTACTGTTTTACTAACTTTTTAAACTGCCTTGACTTCATTGAGATTAAATAAGCAAAAGAAAAGGAATCAATAAATAATATACCTAACAGTTTCAGATTCTATGGGACGCCATCAAAATAAAAAATTTTTACAGAGTTGCAATGCATATATAACTCCAACATTTTAATTACTAATCAAAAATATTGAGTTAAATAGGTAGAAATATAATAAATGAATCAATGATTTAGTTGTATTTTTGAGAACCAAAGCTATTCCAATAATTGAGACTCAAAATATCAATAATATTAGCCAATATTTATTGAGAATTTATTGTATTTCAGGAGCTGCTCCATAAGCTTCATATTCTGTACTTCATTTAATTTTATTGACTGCTATGAAATAAGTGTTTGAAGCACTTTCATTTGGTATATGTTTAAAATTCTATGATTTGATACATTTCTAGATCATTATAGCCTCTGAGTTTACAAACCCATTACATACTTGCACATGCACACACATACACATATGCAGAACACGTTGAGTATTCTGAGCTCATAAAATTATCAATGTCTTCACCATAGCCTGGTTAAACAAACACCACAAGATCTGGATAATCAAACATGATAACATCCTTTTTTACAGATGAGAATAAATGTATATTTAAATAACAACACAAAATATATCATAATTCTAAAGAAAGCATGGCCATAGGCAGGTCAATTAAAATCAAAAGAGAACCTAGGACAATAATTGGCTCATGATAGGTCTTTGAATAAAGATGATGAAAATTTTAAATAACAAAAATATATCCATTGTTGTGCATTGTATGACATGATTAAAATACTTAACAAAATCTTTAAGTTCTAAACAGCAAGATGCTACCAAGCGTGCTCCATTCAGCATCTACTGGTTGAATACTAAGAATTGTCTCTAATAGTTTTCTCAGTAGCTCATTTTATCTCTTGCACACATTCACAAGAGATCAGTGGGCAAATAAAATTCTTTTCTATTTTATTTTTCTCTTTTAATTTTCACATTTCAAGGAACAAGTTGAGATGTTAGTGACGTTATTTCTAGTGGCATGGAATTATGTAAAATGTTTGTTGCAGGGCATCCTAGTGCAGCGGGTAAGCCACCACATGGCAATGTCAGCAACCTATATGAGCACTACTTCAAGTCTCGGATGCTCATGCATCTGGGAAAGCAGTGGAACATGGCCAAGTACATGGGCCCCTGCCACCCATATGGGAGATTCTGATAAGAGTTTTAGACTCCTGGCTTCCAGTTGCTGGCATTTGGGGATGGAAGATATTTTCTCTCTCTATCTTTCCATCTACCTCTGTCTCTCTCTATCTCTATCACTATTTCTATCTTTCTCCCCCCACACTCCCTTTTTCTCCTTCTGCCTCTTCCAATCCTTCTGCCTCTCCTTCTCCCTCTCTCTTTCTAATTTATTTTCAAATAAAGTAAATCTTTTTTAAAAATGTGAGTTGAATTTTTTTTTCCTTTCCCAAAGCAAATAAGCAACTATAGCAACATTAAATTTCTGCTTAGTTCAGCCTGAGTATAAGGGAAAACCAGACAGTATTTCTCTAGAGGTTTCCAAAGCCAAGTTGTCTAAGTATCCTAATTGTAGGAATTTCTAAGTAGCAAGTAAGCAAGCTGACACATGAAGCAAACCTTAAATTTAGATTTGATTTCTTGTGCCATCTGACACCAGATAAAGTAGATCCAGATAAGTTTAATAACCATTTTCTTTCTAGTATGATTGAATTGATTATACCATGCTTTCAGAAGTAGGCATTGCTATTCATTAGGAAACATTCATTATTTGCTCTGTTTTTGCAGTTACAAATTAGTATTGCACTCCATCAGCGAAATGAACTGCAGGTTACTAATTAGTATAGCACCCCATTAGAGATTTCTATTTACTTTGTAATTTGGCAATATTTAATTAACAGGAGGATGCCCTAAATATTTTGTCCAGAATATCATTGTCTTATTTATCTCCTTTCATCTTTTCCACATCTCAAGATTTGTTCATTATGTCTCTATCCACCCTTTTCCCTGTCTGAACTGGGGTAATGGACTCTAGCTTAGGATGAAGGGAAGAAGCCAACCTTTCAATTCTACGTCCTTTACCATCATATCTTAATCCCCTCCTTATAGAACCAATTTATTCTGTCCTTATAAGAACTCACTCCAGTGGCATGTAATGGTCCATTATGAAAGAGAATCTGCATCCTGATAGCTGAGGTACGCGCCATAATGAACCTGAAACACGAGTACACCAGCCCAATAACGCAGCAGCAACACAGTGGTCAACAGCACTGTGATCACCATGTCATAGTTAGACTCTGCTCCAAACAATCTCGAAACGTGTTTGCCCCACATTATGTCAACAGTTTCTGTGAATTTTAATTTGAGATCAGGTTTTTTTCTAGAATTTAGTATCACATAGACACTTTTTGGGAAAAAAAATCAAAACTCTTAGTTTCTGTTAGAGCTTAATTGACATTTAGTACAACTGCCTGGCCATCACAAGGATATGGATAAAAAGTATGGGCAGAGAAAGCTAGTCAGGGACACTGCTCATTCTCCTACACATCCTCTCTACAAGTTCCAAAAAGGTTGTTTGGCCAGAGCACATATGAGTTCTAATGTCCTTACGACCCTCTTCTATTTCTACAGTTTTCTAAGAGTGATTGAAATTTTTGTGTCTTCAAGGAAGATATTTTAGTGTTTTACACATCAGAGAATAATGCTTGGAAATATATAGTGGAAACCACTAATCCAAGATGTATTTTTAATTTCCTGTAATTGTTATGCTAAGGACGATTAATTATAGTTGAATTGTTATCAGTTCTAGGGCTTACCCTGTGAAGACACTGCATACCCAGGGTTTTGAGTCTGACATTGATAATTCTGACCAGAACTATTGCACAGTGTCCCTTGTATAATTTTTTCATTCCTTCCTAGAACATTATGTATTTTAATGTAACAAACATATCCAGATAATTTATATTTTCATACATATTTATGTAAAATTACTAAATGTAAGGAGGGTACAGAAAAAATTGGGAGTGTACTTTCAAAAGGAAAAGCTAAAAGGAAACTGAGAGCAAGCTGGTGCAATAAAAAAATACTGGGCCCTCCATACCCTCACAACCACTCTGATTCTTAAAAAATACACCAACATATTCCCTTTGTGAGAAATCAAAAACTGAGTTACGCAGGATTCCCTGGCAAACACATAATATGTGCATGTATACAGAAACACAGACACACACATGCACACACACACACATGTACAGATAAATATTTGAGTAAGAACTACCACTCAGAAAAGAAACAGAGAAATTAGAGGGGCCAACATTGTGGTATAGCAGGTAAAGTCACCAGCTGTGATGCCAGCATCCCACATGGGTGCTGCTACTCCACTTCTGATCCAGCTATCTGCTAAAGGCCTGGGAAAAGCAGTGAAAGATGGCCCAAGGGCTTGGGTCCCTGCCACCCACATGGGCGACCTGGAGAAAGCTCTAGGTTCCTCAGTTTGGCCTGGCACCATATCAGCCATTGGAGCCATCTGGCAAATGAACCAGGGATGGAAGATTTCTCTCTCTTTCTGTCTCTCTCTCTCTCTCTCTCTATTCTTTTCTGTCTCTCCACTTCTTTTAATAACTCTGACTTTCAGAGAAGTAAATAAATTTTTAAAATAAAAGCAATTAGAGATACTCTAAGAATTATATATAAATATATAACATGAATGAAGGCCCACATTATCAGGGTGGGAATGCTACCAGAAGTTAGAATCTATTCTATCATTTGCTCCCTGCACATTTCTTGGATCTGATCAAAATACAGAAATATCACCTACTTTTATAAACCAAAATCTCTCTTCTTTCTCCTTCAAGATCACATATGATGACCACATAAACCACTTATGAAAGAGTTTAGGCAAAGAACCCATTATGGTACAGTGATTCTACAGTATGAAAAAATCCACATGCTCCCCTAGAGTTATCTGAACACAGTAAGAACTTATAAATATTATCCAGAGTGACAGTTCTTCTCATTCCTTCTGTCCAGTTCCAATTAGGGAGCTCCACTTCTGTGTTTTAGGGACTCTAAACTGTTGGAGGAGTGACCTGAAATGAAGTCATTCGGTCCATAAAAAAGAAGAAAGGCTGTATTCTTAAGAACATTTGCTATTGTGGCATCTTTTTTACTGTTCTCAGCTCTCTTAGATACCAGAGATGCTTTCTTATTACATTTTCCTGCTTTTTCTTCTTGGACTCCACAATGTCGGGAGCTTAAGTTAGCTCCTGCTTTTTGATTTACTGAGTTTCTCTTGTTCAGTCAGCATTAGGGAGCTTGGGCAAGAGTATCCACAACCTAAGTCCCAAAGCCAAATTAAGATGCCTGTAAAAGGACTCAGCTTTTGTATTTGCTCTATTTTCTTGCTGCTTGTCAGGTTCTGCACCACAATGACTAGCAAACCTTGCCAGTTACATGTTACCTCTTCTAAAAGGTAAGAGCTGATCTGCCTTCTCTTTGTGCCTGATCAATTTCAGCAGATACAAAACAAATCAGAGACTGATCACATTCTACTAGGTTAAGAAAGTAGATTTCACATAATATAATTCAGTCTCATTATATCAAGTTGACACATTTGTGAACCCAAAGCCTTTAATCAGAGTGCCCTGAAACAAAACCCCAAGCCATAATATGTGCATGGATACCAGTTACTAAGCTCTCTTGGAGGTATTCAAGTTTTACTGCTTTATAGCTCTGAAGATCCTCCTTGTTCATGAATATCTGGGCATTTCAAATCAGTCATCATGGAGCTATTTCCTTTAAGTACTCAAATGATCTCACAGGCTGGGCTTTTAGCACATCATCAGCCTCCATTATACATCAGACTGTCTCCTGTTTGCCAGTCTGGCAGAAACTCAGTAATGTTCCCTAACTATGAGTAAGTAGCACTTCCTGGAAATAGCTCCAGCTCTCCACGATACCATCTCTCAAGTAAAAAAAGTATAATTTTTCTAAGGGTTTGCTCTACTGTATGTTTAATCTTTGATCATTTAAAAGAGGCTTCCTCAGGAAGGGACTTTGTAAATAAAATGTGTATGAAAATCCACCAGGACTTAAGAAAATATTTCAAAGAAAGTTTCGTCTAGGTGTGTGATTTGCTTGTCATATCTCATTTCTTTCACACTCTCTCCAAATGATTCTCAGAGAGCATGATATGACAGCAACTAGTAATTTTCCATGTTAACATTCATTTTTCTTTTCCAACATAAGGATGTGCATACACTCCAGTTTGTCTAAGCAGAGTAGCGTTCTAGGATTATTCTTAATCTTATCTTCACTACCAGAATACATTGCTCATGCAATAAATTCTGTAATCAGCCTATTGATAATAAAACCATAATTAGTGAGAGTCAAAACTAAATTTCTCAGTGTTTCTCTCTCTCTCTCTCTCTCTCTCTCCTTCTCTCTCCCTCTCTCTCTGTATGTGACTATATCCTATCCAATAAGATACAGGAAGTACTAAGTGGGGTTTCCAGGATTTCACCTTTTGAAAATAAAACCTACTTTGCATTTGATGTCTCCTGCTGTGGAAGGGAATGCAGACATTGTGTCTGGAGCTTCAGCTACTGTCTTGGCTCTTAAGGAAATTTAGGATAGAAGCATTGTATCCCAGTTAAGGTGAAATCTAGTAGCTTTATTGAGAAGAATTTTAAATGTAATGCTTTAAAGACGAGTAAATTTATATCTCTTTCATTAAACAATTCTCAAATGAGTTGGAGAATGAAAAAGTTTTGCTCAATATGAATATCTTGAGATACAGATTTCTTCCGAATTCTTCTAGTTCTTGGTATTCAAAGTGCAGTCTATAGATCAGCTGGATTGATATCACTTGGGAGCTTGACTGAAATTTAATAAAGAATATCAGGCCCCACCCAATATTTGCAGAATCAAAAGCTATATTTAGCCATACCTCCAGTTAATTTCTATATCCATTAAATGTAAAATTCTTTGCTCTACAGAACTGGTATCATCTCCATAGTAAAAAATTAAATAAAATTTAAATAAATTTATTTTATAAATATTTTATACATTTTTCCCCAGGAGAGAAAATCAACTTTATTAGAATAAGGAAGCACATGTACTTTGGAAAACCACATTCAAATAGTTATTGCTTTTAAAATATAAACCACATAAGCAAAGTTCAAAAAACTTATTGTGTTGGAAGGCATTGGTAAAAGAGAATTAGGAAGTACTGGGGTGAATGCATGGATTTTAAAAAAAATATTAAGGCACATTAGGGTAGATCAGAGTTGATAAGTTGGTGTCTTATTAAATAAACTCTTCAATCTAAAGAAAAATATATTTGCAAAAATAAATGAAATCTTAAAAAATCAACAGCACTACTTGTTATTTTCTCCTTTTTAGAAAAATTATTTAAATAAATGCACAAAGAAAAATAAAATTAAATAGGTGATTGGTTAAAACAGAAAGATGTGGGCCTGTGCTGTAGCTCAGCACATTAAGCCATGGCCTGTAGTGCCAGCATCCCATATGAGCACTGGTTCAAGTCCTGGCTGCTCCACTTCTACTCCAGCTCCCTGGTAATTTACCTGGGAAAGCAGCAGAGGATGGCTCAAATGCTTGGACCCCTGTACCCAAGGGATGCAAGAGACCCAGAAGAAGCTCCTGTCTCCTGGCTTTGGCCCAGCCCTGCCTTGTTCTTTGTGGCTATTTGAGGAATTAATCAATGGCTGGAAGATTTCCATCATCTCTCTCTCTCTCTCTCTCTCTCCCCCCTCTCTTGCTCTCTCACTCTTTCGCTCTCTCACTCTCTCTCACTCTTTCGCTCCCTCTCTCTCTCTCTCCCTCCCCTTCTCTCTCCCTTTATCTCTGCCTTTCAAATAATAAATGAATAAACCTTTAAAAAAACCCAAAAAGATAAACATTCTGGATTTTGCCATAAATAAACAGCTTGTTAATCCTTTAAGAAAATCTGTCTTAAAGAAAATGTGAAGTTTTTCTGCTAATGATTAGGTCTTTATTTGTGGACCTTTGGAAACGTATATAATAATGGAGGCTCTGACAGTGTAACTACAGAGATGCCACTCTATTATCTGGAATTGATGTATTTGTTTTTGGTGTTTTTTTTTTAAACAAATAAAAGTGGAGTTTATATTTATTTTGAGGCTTCATACCAATGAACACTCTAGTTTTTGTCCTGTCACAAGTCTTTTTTAAATTTTAAAAATTTATGTAAAGAGAACAAATTGCATGTATTTCATATATACAGTTTGAAGAGCATAAACTACCTACCCTACACTCTCTCCTTCACTCCTTCCCTCCCTTTCTTTTCTTTTTTTTATTTTTCTTTTAGATTTTACAATGACATACATTCAATTTACTTCATAATCATAAATGCCACCATTCAATAAATAGAAAATTCAACAAACAATAAGTAGAAAAACCACTGTTCCTCAGGAGACAAGAGCTATAAACAATAATCAAATCTCAAAATGTCAATTTCACTCAAATAAAACATATTTTTGTACTCTGTATATCGGTTACCACAAATCAGGGAAAACATATGATATTTGCCCTTGGTGATGGATTTATTTCACTAAGTATCAAATTGCTGTGACAGGATTTCATTCTTTTTTATGGCTGAATAGTAGGCAGCAAATAGATGGTTCATGCTTTCTCATCCATTCAAGTCAATCTGTATCTTATAATTAGAGAATTTAGACTAGTTATGTTTTGTTTATATTTATGTTTATATTTATATTCATATTATTTATATAATGACTCAGTCCAGCCATTTTCCCATAAATATCCCCATTGTTTGTTTTGGATTTTCTCTGTATTTTCATGATGCTGACTTTCTTTGTTGTGTGTAGCTCAGCCTTAAGAATCATAATTAAGCCTGGACAGTGTTGACAAATTCTTTAAATTTCTGTTTGGTTTAGAAGGTATTTGTTTCACCTTCATTTATAAATGAGAGTTTCACTGGATAAGCATTCTGGTTTGACTTTGTTTTTGTCTTTTAAGACTTGAACTATGTCTCTCTGTTCTCTCCTAACCTGTAGAGTTTCTGATGAGAAATCAGCTGTCAATCTAACTGGAGATAGTCTGAAGGTAATCTCGTATTTCTCTTGTGCACATTTCAGGATCTTTTCTTTGTATTTTACTTTTGAAAGCTTTATTATAAAGTGTATTGGTGAAGATCTATTCTGATCATGTCTATTAGGAGTTTTACATGCTTCCTATACTTAAATGTCCATATCTTTCTCTATATTATGGAAATTTTCTGCTATTATTTGATGGAGTAGGTATTCCACTCTATTCTTTCTTTATGCCCCTTCAGGAACTTCTATAAAACATATTTTTGGTCATTTGATAGTATCTCATAAATCTCAGATGCTATTTTTAGTTTTTCTAATTGCTTCTCTTCATTCTCCTTCTCCTCCACTTCCTCCTCCTCCTCCTTCTTCATGTCTTAGAAATTGCCAAAGATCTGTCTTCTAATTTGCACATTATTTCTTCTGTCTCATCATATCAATTGTTAAGGCTTTCCACTCTAGTTTTTATTTGACATATTGAATTCTTTATTTCTATTAATGCAATTTGATTTTTCGTCAATGTCTCTGTCTCCTGGCAGGATTTCTCATCAATGTTATGTCGGGATCTTTAACTCAAGTATTTTCTTTTCTGTGTTTTTGAATAATCTTAGGATCATTCTTTTGAATTCAATTTCAAGCACTTCAGTGAATTCTTTTATGAATTCTTCAGTGAACTGAATTCTTCTGAATTCAAGTTCAAGCATTATGCACTGTGGTATAGTAGGTAAAGCTGACACCTACAGTGCCAGCATCCTATATGGGCACCAGTTTGAGTCCCAGCCACTCCACTTCTGATCCATCTCTGTGCTATGGCCTGGAAAAGCAGTAGAAGATGGTCCAAATCCTTGGGCCCCTGCACCCACATGGGGGACCCTTAAGAAGATCCTGGCTTCTATTCTGCACATCTCCAGCCATTGCAGCCATCTGGGGAGTGATCTGTTGAATGGAAGACTTCTCTCTCTGTGCCTCTCCTTTCTCTCTCTATTTCTCTCTCTCCCTGTTTTCACCTCTCTGTAACTCTGCCTTTCGAATAAATAAATTAATCTTTAAAAAAAAGCAATTTCAAGCACTTCATCATTTTCTTTGTCTTAACATTTTCATATTAAAGATTATTTTGTGTTTCTTTTGAGGAGTCACATTATCGTCCTTGTTCATGTTTCTTGTATTGCTATGTTTATTTTTAGGCATCCATGGAAAGCTTGCTGGTTTTTTTTCCTCTGATGGTTTTTATCTTTGAAATATGGATCTATGGTTTAGTGAAGTGTCTTTCCCTTCAGTGGATATCCAGAGGTGTGTGCTCAGTACATCCAGGAATTCCAACCAGTGCTCAAGAGGGGTGCAAGACTCCAAAATGATATCCAAATTAGACATGGTAGATCTCCATCATCCGAGGGAGGGAGGTTATGATTGTACTGGATGGCATGTTCACAGCCCCAGCACCTCTCTGCCAGTGTGAACCAACTGCCCCGGGTGAGCCCACAGTGCATGTGCAACCCACTGACACAGGCACATGAATTGCACAAAGGAGCCATTTGCTCTGAGTATGAGCACAGAGCCATCTGCAATGGCCCACCCCTGCATTCAGGGCTCTGAGTCTTCAGAGCCAGACCAGATGATTGCTCAAAGATCCAACCACACCCACACCCTATTGCACAGTCACAGAATTTCCATTGTTCATAGTGCACAGCGCTCACACAGTCACAGGGAGCAGGGATCCACTCTCAGCCCCGTAAGCCTCTCCATCCACAAACAGCGTTCCCAGAGCCAGCTGCCTGCCTGACAGAGGTCGAGAGGTGGTCTGCCTTGGCAAGTTAAATCCAGATACCTTAATAGAGTGAAGGGAGGGGAGCAACCTGCCATCACTTCAAGAACCTAAGTGGTGCTCCACTCCCTACCAACCCTCCAAGTCAGTCTCAAAATTAACTGGGACTATGGATTTTTCTCTCTTATAAAAGTTCCCAGTCACAAAGAGGCTGCAGCAGGCAGCACTCACCTTGTTTTAAGATGGGACTTCCTCCCTGGTGGTCGCTGGGGACCCGGATGGGGGGAGGGGATGAGAGCAATGTGCTCCCCTTTCACGGTGTTAGATGGCACCCTGTCCCCTGCTAACACTTAAGGCTGGACTCAAAGTCTATGGGGAATGCATGATTCTCCTTCAGTTACTATCACCAGCAGCATGGGATGCCGCAGGTTCCTCTCACCCTGCTCTGAGAACATGGTATCCCCAACAGCCAAGAGATGCAAGAGTCTGGTGGTGTCCTGCTCACTGCTGTGTGGTTGTACCATCCCTGATGCTTCACTTTCTGTAGACTTTCCACTGCAAAATTCTCTCCTATCGCCCCAGGAATGCAGTCCCTCCCCTGTTCTGTTCTGGTGTCTTCCGGTGGTCAGAATTGTCACCTCTTTTTGCTATTCAGCTATGTTGTATCCTCTGGATGCATTCTTACATGGTATTACCTGGAGAGGGCCGTGTCTAAAAGTGATTTTCTTGGAAAAAGTATGTCAATGTCAAAAGAAAAGTTTCCACAAAAGATGTTACAAAAAGTGTCTACAAAACCAAACTGGAAAAGATCTTTGGGAAAAGCAGAACGTTGGCATGGTAAAAATAAGAGTCAAATCAAGTTTTATATTTTCTTTCTGAAGTGCTAATCATGTTGAATGTGCCTCCATGTTTAAGTAACTAAAGGAGGTTAAAACATAACAGAGAGCATGAGACTTATGATATTAGTCCGACTAACCTAGAGACAAACCAACCTCCTTTTTTGGTTTTTTGTTCCAATTAACTACAGCTCCTGACTCACATGTTACACCATTCTAAAAAACCCAGCTTCATGCCTTTTTTTAAATGTGAGTAAATTTTATTAAATATATATAGGCAATACACTGAAGAGAGTTGTATGTTCACTTAATTAAAATGTTTGTATTTTTTACCCACCTGACATTTGCCCCTAAAACCTTATTCTTTTTCTCTAGCATTTCTCTGAAAAGCTTCTCCAAATCTCATGCATATAGTACTCACCAGCTCCTTTCTTCTCCAGTTATTTTGTAAATTAAATCAGTCTTCTTAAAGGCATTTTTTGCATTTTACATTTTATCTATTATTTGGTCAGCTCTAAGGAAAGAGAGTATGAAAAGGAATAAAAGTAGGACATTGTTTAGGAAAGAGTGCAGGTAAAATCAGTTTGGTATCTTGTTCTTTGTCATGGTGGTGATAAAGCATATCAGGATGTTCCCTAGGAAGGGGAAAGGCATGGCTGAAAAACTCTCACCTCATTATCAACTATGCAAGGTTTAAACCAATGGCTTTCAGTTTCTCATGACAAGTGTTACTATAATTTTCCCATACTAGACATCAAGTTTATTAAAACTAAATTTAATTAAAATATAAAGCTGCTTAGTATAAGCAACCATGGCAAAAACACTTGAATTCAATAATGCTCTTTTAATAAAAAATTATTTCAAATATAGTTTCTACTCAGCTGGTCCTTTATCATTGTTATATATTTTACAATTTATTTATTTCCTTTTGGGGGTAGTTCTTTCTTAAATAGTCATACATACTCCTCTGTGTTTGTGTGCCTATGTGCATATATATATATGTGTGGATTTTTTGTATCTATAAATTTTATGGCTTTTTAATTCCACTGGAATGTTTGATTAGGCATGAGTAAAATAATACTAAACTTATAATTTATCTACCTTCCAAATTTTTATGTTGTTACATTTATTTCTGACATCTAGTATTATTGATAAAAGTCTTAAGAATATATTAACTTAGTAATTTAAAAAATTAAGTGAAACTTGAAATTGTTTATCCAATTTTGATAACATAAGGAAATACTAAGCAATGAATTAAGAAGCTTAGGCGTTTTCCTTTCAATAAATAACCATCTGTAATACTCTCTTGGGGTTAGTTGAATGAGGATAATAGATTTTCTTTTCATTGTTCATTTTAATTTTCTCTGAGAGACATCACATTATTGAAGTACACAGCAAAATCATCACTTTTATGTTGTATAAAGGAAATATAATATGCCCCATGAAAAAGCATTGGTCTTTCGTTTTCTTCACACACTATTAAACTCAGCCTCTAAATTTTGATTAAAAACACACCTGAAAGAGACCTGTATACTAAACATTGATTTACAATGCTAGGCATTTTAATATTCAGTCATTCATCTGTGATTACACGACATCAATCTCTGGGGTGAAGATTACTACAATTTAATAGTCAAATAGATTCTCTAGTAGAAGACTTCATCTTCAACCTTGCCTGACTTCTGTAATCCAACTTAATTTGTTTTCTCTAAGTAAACAATTTAAAAATATTGATTGAAAGCAATGGTTTGCCTTTTTAGGCAGATAACAAAATAGTTGATAACATTCATTGAAGAAAAATTTTGTTATTCACCAGGGAATGGAAAATTAGCTTTTTTGCTTCCTCATTTCCTCTTTTGAATCAACTCTGTTTTTCTTCCTCTCCAACAATAAATATGGAATCTATTCATATGAAAAGAAAGCATCCATTCTCTTTTTATATTCTGATGTCTCATGGATATATGAGGTTCTAGATTATTGTCTTTGGAAGTTTTAAATTAAAATGAATGTCTTCTTTTAACTTCCTGTGAAACTGGAGTCTTGACCCATTGTGTCATCTTTTACATACCAAAGTGTAATGAACTATCTGGCTCCTTGTCTCACTTGCATACCCTCGCATACCCTTGCATTCTCATTGGCCCCTATTTGCACTCTTCTCCAGGTTGTTAACTGTGTAGTCACTCATTGATTAATGACAAGAATATGTTCTGAGAAATGCATGCTTAGGCATTTGAATCATTGTATAGATCTCATACGGTGCACTTACACAAATCTAGATGGCATAGACTATTACGCACTTAGCTTATATAAGTCATAGTTCATTTTAATTTTGTTACTCTTTCTGGCTATTTAACCTTTTTTGTTATAAACTAAGACACTAACATACATATTAGTCAAGTCCTACATAGCATCAGGATCATCAATAACACTATCTTCTCCCTCCACATTCTGACAATCTATAAAGTCTTCAGAGGTAGTAATAACATGCAAGGAACTGTCATCTCCTGTGGTAACAATGCTTTAATCTGGACAACTCCTGAAGCATTTGCCTAAGGATATTAGTGCTGAAAGTGCAGGTGTACCTACCACATGCATAGCATCTGGAGCCACATATTTGCACAGTGAAATCACATACAGTTATTGTAAAAATAGAATAATGCAAGGCACGCTATCAAGGTTTGCTGTATTACATAGAGGAAGGAGTTTTCTAAGGAGCTTTTGTGGAATATATTCATTTGGTGTATCACCAGTCTTATGATTTCCTTACAATATTTCCATCTCACTGAGCCTTGTAACTTCCTCTCAAGTCAGTCTAGTCTTTAGCTCATTCAAGGAGGCATTTCAGCAGAACACTGGAACCACCTCAAATTTTTTGCCTGGACTCAAATCATGAGTCATTGATAATTTCTCCCGTGTCTACCTTAAGCTTTTACACTGTCTTTCTTCTTGTATAACATCTTTATAATCCAATCTTTCGAAGGTTCAGGTGTGTCCTTTTAATATCTGTTACCCAGATTCTGCAATTCATTTGGTAAATAAAACATTTCCTCCCTAAGCAAGGTTTATTTTCTCTTGGACAGGCTATTTTCAGATCTGACTCTGGTTATTGAACTGGAGGCAGTGAAGGGTAAACAATGAATTGATATATCTAGATTCTTCATGCTCAACTTCATTATAAATCACAGAAAGGAAAAAATCCAACCACAACCAGCTACCATTCCATAATTGTATCATACTGTATCATTATACAGTACAAAATGTTTGCAAACATGTAGAAAAGTGATTCCATATTTAACTGATGGTCAAAGTATGGATGCTACAAAGACTTTGAAAAACAGTTATTATGTAGCAAAGGTAAACCTTTGCAAATATGATTACTCAATACCTTCAACCCACTTATACAGATTGAAGAATACTATCTATATATATGCCTGGATCCATATGCAATAATGTTCATAGCTATCATAATAGCCCCCCAAATGGAAACATGAAGGATCTGACTTGGATAAATTTTTATAACAATCTAATGAAATTTTAAAAGACATGTGAGTTATATATATGATACAAAAATTTATACAGAAAAAAATAACCAGATTCCATTTCTACAAAACTTTAAAGCAAACACAAAGAAATTATCTTGATAAGGGATGTATTCGCAGATAGAAAACTGAAATAACGGAAGGAAATGACAACTATAAAAGTTGAGTCTTCAAGTAAGAGAATGAAGCTTTATTGGAAAAGATACAATGTGAAGAATATGGGTTCCTAGGAGTTTAGTGATGTACCATTTCATACCCTGGTGACAGTTACATGGGGTTCTGTTTATTGTGTTTCATTCCATTTTGTATTTATAGACTTTTTAAGATTAATGCTGGGGCCAACATTATGGTGCAGCTGGGTGAACCACTGCTTCTAACACTGGCATCCCATTTTGGAGCGCTGGATTGGGTCTCAGCTATCTTGCTTCCAATTCAGCTCCCTGCTAATGCACCTGGGAAAACAACAGATGATGTCCCAATTACTTTAGCACCTGCCACCCATGTGCCACCTGGATGGAGTTCTGAGCTTCTAGCTTGGGTCTGGACTAACCCCAGCAATGCAGACATTTAGGAGTGAACCAACAAATGGAAGTCTCCTCATCTCTCACTCTGTCACTTGCCTTTCAAATGCATAAGTAAATTAACAAATAAATAAATAAATCGTTAAAAATAGCCCTTTAAAATATTAAAGCTTTATTTCATAATAAACATTTTATTTTTAAATATATATGATTTTCACTTTGAGAGGGAGAGAGAAAGGGTGATACACAGAGAGAAAGAGAGAGAGAGAGAGACAGAGACAGAGACAGAGAGACAGAGTTCCTATCACTGGTTCATTCCTTAAACGTCACAATGTCCAGGGCTGGAACTTCAATCCAAATCACAAATTTGAGTGGCAGAGACCCAGATATCTGAACCATTACTTTCTACCTCCCAGAGTCTGCTATAATTGGAACATAGCCAGGATTCAAATATGGACAAGCTGATAAGAGATTTGGGAGTCTTCTACCAAACACTTACCCTTTTAACATTTTGTTAAAATTTATTTGACAGAGTTCACTCCTCAAATGGTTGAGTGGATCTGAAGTCAGGAGCCAGGCACTTCTTCCAGGTCTCCCATGTGGGTGCAGGGGCCCAAGCACTTGGGTCATCCTCTGCTGCTTTCCCAGGTGCATTAGCAGGGAGCTGGATCAGAAGTGGAGCAGCCGGAACTCAAATCGGCACCCATATGGGATGCTGGTGCTGCAGGGCTTTCACCCGTTGTGCCAGAGTGTTAGCCCCTTAAGTAACTTTTGAAAAAGGGATGTCAGAGGGACAGAACAATTGAAGGAAGATGTCACAAGTAGATCCATAAAAAAGTGCTTACCATACCTGGCAACTGTTTTTCTAACAATGGCATGCCTGGAGTGTCAGCAGGGAATGCAACAGAAATTCTTGCGCCAGTCATGAGATATTTAGATTTGTTTCATCTAGCCTAGAGCCCAGGAATCAATTTTAAACACATCTTAAATATTTTCATAGGAGATTGTCAATAAAGTGCACATAAAAAGTTGCAAAACACTGGTTCCTATAGACTCATAAAATTTAGGTCAGAAGTAGTGATGAGATGTGAACATCAAATCAAAATAATTGTCATTTTAGAATCAACACAAAAGCCTGATACCCATCATTGGAGTATTTTTATTTTTAATTTTCTGAGCAGCAAAACAAGTAACTAATTTAGAAGCTGTCAGAACAGCCTTGTAAATAGTACTGGAAGAGCTTGGTTACCATTACTACAGGGTAGCTGACAAACGGGCTACATAGGACCATTCTCATAATTCAGCCTTCGCGTAAAAAGAGTTGATCCAAATGTAGAAATTTTTGTAAAAAGACATGTGTGACACTAGTCATAACCTATGCTTCTCTATGTGTGTGTTGGCATGTGAAGTTCTGAAAATCTATTTTTAGCAAATATTAAATGTTGGATGTTTTTGGTCCTGAGAAAGCAATTACATCATTTGTAATATTATAAAATAGAAAGCAGTTAATGAAAATTTTATAGAGGCAATGAAGAGTTTTTTTATTTATCCACATGGTGTTTACTGGCAAGCTCTGAGTTAGGTACTTGGCATACAACACTAAGCAAAGCCCAAAACATAAAATTCTGCTTTCAAGGAAGTCATAAACTGGAATAGAGAGACAGAAAACAAACATATGCAATTAAAACACACAATGGATGAAATATTAATTTCTGTGGAGAAAAGAAAATCAGAGCAACGAAGACCAGAGAGGAAACTGTGAACACCAGAAGATCGAGATGTAACTGAAACAGACAGGAAAAGCTTCACGGGTAAGGAAATATTTTAGCAGAGATCTGAGGAAAACAGAGGGATCCTGCCAGGTGGAGAAGAACTGTTCCACATATAGGTCATTTAGTGGATCCAAATCCCACGCGGGGATATTGACTGCTGTGCAGAGTAAGATAGCAAGTCATCGGAGAGCGAACAGAGGGATGATGCATCCTAGGAATTAAATGAGCTCCTTCTGGCAGCTCTGCTTAAAAACAGTGCCTGCCTCAACATCACTTCAATCATTTTTTTAAAGAATTACTGTGAAGGAACATCAAGTACAGAAGCAGGGAACCTCTCATACCGCAACAACAACAGCAAAAGATGGCCTGGAAGGGGCTATCTGGATTTGGAAAAATCTTTTCTAGTCTATTCATTAAGTGATATTGACATGAACTGAGTTGATTCTACTCTGAATAGAACCTACCACAGTAGATATTATTGGATATGATGGGATGAGTAAGGCTATAGCAGGACTTCTTTAGTTGACAATTCTCTCTGGTTTGGAAAAAAAAATTTAAAAAAAGGAAAAAGATTGGCCAAACCAAAAAAAAAAAAAAATGAGTGACAACATAGCAATTAACAGCCTAATAAGAAATTTCTATATATTAAGGTCACAATAATTTTTTAAAATAATCTATGAAATATAATACAACAAAGAAAAGTGGAACACGTTTATTTTACAAAAATAAATATCCAAATTCCATTACTTTTTTTTTTTTTTTTTTTGACAGGCAGAGTGGACAGTGAGAGAGAGAGACAGAGAGAAAGGTCTTCCTTTGCTGTTGGTTCACCCTCCAATGGCCGCCGCAGCCGGCGCACCACGCTGATCCGAAGGCAGGAGCCAGGTGCTTCTCCTGGTCTCCCATGGGGTGCAGGGCCCAAGTACTCGGGCCATCCTCCACTGCCTTCCCGGGCCACAGCAGAGAGCTGGCCTGGAAGAGGGGCAACCGGGACAGAATCCGGTGCCCCGACCGGGACTAGAACCCGGTGTGCCAGCGCTGCAAGGCGGAGGATTAGCCTAGTGAGCCGCGGCGCCGGCTTCCATTACCTTTTAAAACATGTTTTTAGAGAATATAAACTTTAAAGTGTTGTATTTGTGAATAAATGCTACATGTGACTTTTGAAATTCAAGCTATTATAGTGGAAACAGAAAAAATAGCTCCTCATCAGAGCATTCGGGCGTCCTCTGGTATGTGATGTAACTAACGTTGAAGAATTTACCTGAGGTTGGGATGATAGAATCAAACTCACGGAGAGTTCTTTGAATAAAATGACAAAATATCTACATAGCCCTTCCTTAAACTCCTAGGAATTGTTGTAATTAATAATTAGTCCACAGATATATGCAAGATGTTCTAACAATAAAATGAAAACCATTGTATTGCACAGCAGTGAATACCAAACTCAGTTTTCTCTTCATTGAAGGAAAGATCTGCGATGTCTACACTGTCTGTATTTTGCTTGTTTTGCACTGAAGACAATATGAAATCGGCAAATAAAATAGACTCTAAAGTCTAAGGTATTCTATTAACATGTTAAGAATAGTTATTTGAAAATTAAATTATTCATGCTTTGAAATGTATTGACTTTCAAATTAAAATGTAATTTTTAAAATTCTGATAAAATTTAAAACATTTTTCCACTTCTACTATTCATAATATGGAATAAAATCAAGGTAGAAATCATACAGAGTTTAAAGATTAAAAGTTAATTATAAACCTGGCCAATGGACAATTAAGATGTACTTATTAAGTGGTTCCATTAAGATGAATTATCCTAATATGGCTCTTAAATTAGCTCAAAATTTACATAATAAGCAATAATTATAAATACGAAGGTCTTCTTTAATGTTTCATTAACAGCATCTCCTTTGCATACAGTAACTGAGGTTAGGAAGGTATATTCAAAATAGAGTAATCATACAAATTGTCTCTGTGGCAAGCTAATCTCTTCTAATAAAGCACAAAGGTACAAGCAGAAGTCTCTATTTAGGACAAATAATTACTGCTTTTATGCCTTTATTTTAACATTAAATTTCTTCTGCAGAGTTAGAGAATGCCTAGGGATAGCATTTAGCACCATAATTAAATATAATCTAACAAACCACACACTAAGACCATATTTCCATTATCAAGTAGAACCCCAGGAAATAATTCTCTCCTGTACATTTAAATGTGTTGGTGTAATTAAAGAAATTCAGACTAACAAGTGGCTGATCAGCTTGCATTTAATTATCAAAAGAAATGGTAAGTATAAAAAGTTACATATATTTTTAGTCATTCTTTATGTTCAATTTCCTTTATGTAAAGAGAGGGAAGGAGGAAGGAGACAGAGAAAGTGAGACAGAGAGACAGAGACAGCAGGCAGAGAAGAGAAATAAGGGAAACAGAAAGAGGCAAAGAGGTAGAGAAAACCTTCTGTGTTTTCCTGTGGTCAAGAGTGAAGAAGGATAAAAATTACAGAACACCAGAGATGGCTTCATAATTTTTATGATACTTTCTATCATTAAATTAAAAATGATCTTGTATTTAAAATTAAGGTCAGGAAGAAGTCAATTATTCCATATCATAATAAGTTCAAAAATTATACTAGACCTTTGGGAGCATGAAATCTGTATGTAAATTCTGTGATAGCTATTTGTAGGAAAATGACTCATGTGACTACATGAACTATTTTATTTTTTAAGATATGGTAGGCTGTTGCAAAAGAAACAAAAATAAGTGGGAACAAGAGAGCAAAGGGATAAGGAAGAGAAGAGGTTTGGAAGGGTAGAATGGTTTTCCCAGATTAAACATTCTGCTCCCCACCTTTAACCAGTGGGATCACTAGGTGGAATACCACAGTGTTTTCCATGCAATTTTGCTTGATAGTGACCAAAAAAATTTACAAAAGTTACTCACTGTTGTATAATGTAGGCTGGCATCTTCAATTTTAGTCATCATTTTAAATCCTTGCTAAGTTTATAAATGTATTCCATGCATTTACATTTTAAATTATATATATATATATAAAATACAGTGTTATAGCATTATTTGATAAGAATATTCATTCATAAGAAAATTTGTGAAATAGCAATTCTTTAACAGGCATTAATTTTATGATATCTACTTTTTGTTTATAACCTATCCTACCCTGAGGTTCCTCCATTAAATCTTATCCCAGCATCTTCGTTAATTACTATATCATAGCTCTTTGAAATGAACAGTCCTAAATACATATTCCACAACACACTTAAATTCAATTTTTATTCCTGTGATTAGAAGTCCTATTTGTAAACCAAATTACTCAGATTGAAATTTTCTGATTTTTAGGTTTTTTTATTTTTTAACATTAAATATAGTTTATAGATACAAGTATAAGAATATAATAATTATCCCCTCCTCCCTCCTTCCCCCACTTTCCTACCTCCCCTCTCTCTTCTTTTCCTTCCTTCCTTCCTTCCTTCCTTCCTTCCTTCCTTCCTTCCTTTCTTCCTTCTTCATGCTTTGTCTTAATTCTTTCTTTTAGTTTTTGAGAAAAATATTTTAATATCTATTATTTAAATTATTAATTATACAGGATTAATAAAAATGCTTAAATTTAACTTATAATTACTAAAAATAGTATCCTTAATGAGAGAGATGTAATACTTATTGCTAAAGTGAAATGCAAGTACACATTAAATGTTTTAATACTGGGAAAAACTTATTTATATAAATGAGAATGATAATGTTTTATTCTAATATTTCACACATTGTGGAATTCCTTTAAAGTTATGTCCTAGAAATCACATTGTGATCTTTCAATGTGTGAATTTTATTGATTTTTTGCCTTTAATTTGATGTGCTACGTTTTTAACTTTTATTGAATAAATATAAATTTCCAGAGTACAGCTTTTGGATTACAGTGGCTTTTCCCCCTCATAACTTCCCTCCCACCCACAACCCTCCCATCTCCTGCTCCCTCTCCTTTTTTTTTTTTTTTAAATTTTACTTGCACAAATAAATGCACAAAGATTTTTGTTACAATTATTACATCAAAAATTGTTTTAGTTTCTTGGAAGTATACTATATCTGTGAATTTTCCTTTTGAGGAACTTATTTTTGAACTCCAAATACTTGCATAATTTGGAAAAAAAGATATTAACCTCAACCCCCAATTTTCTAATCTATATTTTTATCAGAAGGTATATATCTTATCATATGCTTCATATATGATATATGTATTTTACAGGAAAATTTTTAGAGTTGCAGATTTAGCACAGTGAATATAAAAGAATATTCACCAAAATATTGTAATTGGCAAAGATAGTCCTCAGGGTCCAAGCAATCTACCAAATCAGATTTTCTGTCACAAATTTACTCACCTATTTTTTTATTTTAAACATTTATATTTTTTTCATTTTTTTTAAAGATTTATTTATTTTTTACTTGAGAGTCAGAGTTACACATAGAGAAGAGAGGTAGAGAGAGAGAGTTCTTCCATCCAATGGTTCACTCCCCAGTTGGCCGCAGCGGCTGGAACTGCGCTGATCTGAAGCTAGGAGCCAGGAGCTTCTTCTGGTTCTCCCATGTGGGTGCCGGGGCCCAAGGACTTGGGCCATCTTCTACTGCTATCCCAGGCCATAGCAGAGAGCTGGATCAGAAGTGGAGCAGCCGGGACCAGAACCAGCGCCCATATGGGATGCTGGCACTTCAGGCCAGGGTTTTAACCCACTGCACCACTGCGCCAGCCCCTAAACATTTATGTTAATACAGATTCCTATAACCACTTTCTCTCTTCTGGTTCTCCTCATTCATTCCAGAACTCTCCTTCTTTCATAAATTAAAAAATGTCTTACTAAAATAATTAAAATCTTAGAATTCTTCCTTTATTGAGTGCCTCATAGATTTTAGCACTAACACTGATATTGTATAAGACCCAGGAGGGATATGTTATGTCTAGGCAGAGTAAATGATAGGCAACACCTAGGAAGAAGTGGGAAAGGAAAGTGATATGAAGGAACTCATGTGAAAAATGAGGACCTCAAAGTCCACATGTGCGTACTCTTTGTGGAATCACACATATCTTCCAGATGTAGTATATTTCAAAGTCAAAGTCAAAGGGAGAAAGAACATGTCTACCTTATCTCCCACCTTGCAGCTGTAAAGGCTGTCAAGACATAAGAATTGACAGCAGTGTGAGAGACAGAAATTTGGGGAGCACAGAGAAATTAAAGGAATCAGGGAACAGCTAAAAGGGGCCTGAGGGTGTTATGTAAAAGGAGAGCTCCTAGGAGGGATCATGTTGCTGGTTTGCATGCACGGTTTTGCTGTTCCCAGAGTCTAGAGATGACAGCCTATAGTCACACATAGTCCACGAGAATGAATTAACCAACCTTTTCTTTCAACCATGGATTTCCAGATGCATTCCAGAAGTATAATCCTCACTGGTAGTGAAAATGTTCTTTAATCTTCTGTGTATTTATGATTTCCATTTCACAGTAAGATGATTGATAAATCCTGATGCATACTGAAATAATAAGAATAATTACATCTCAAAAGTTATCAATAAATCAATATGCAGGTGATTTTTGTTTGTCCTCTGACAAGATTATTTTTTAAATAATTAGGTTTGTGGTTTCAAATTCAGATAAAAATTCAAACCAATTAGGTATTATGCTCTTCTCACCGTCATTTTTTTACTCTAGGCTCAAACACATTCAAGAATGTCTTACAGTAGATACAGGGCTTATTTGTGAACTCATATCAAGATCAGAGTAGGATAATATTCAGAGAGCCATGAATCGATAATCAAGAACTTTAAAAATGAAATGTATCAAAAATTAGAAAGTGGAAAATATTTCACAGGAAAAAGTTTTCCTGTAAATATATATATATATATATATATATTATGTGAAGCATATGATAAGATATATACCTTCTGATAAAAAATATAGAAAAAAATTTTTGCTGATTCATTAGGGTTAGCTGGGTTTTGAATTGTTTTGCAGTAAAACATTTTGACACAAATACTTTTGAAAGAATGACATTAATTAATATGAATAAATGCACAAGGAATGTAATATTGCACATGAAATAGAACAATATCATCTTTCATCTGTCCAAGGTCAGAATGGAAGACTGACGTTGGCTAATTGGTATCTCTGAAGCCATCAGTAAAGAAACTTGAGTCACCATTACAGAGAATACATTCACTATTTTTTTCTAGATTTATTTGTTTGAAAGACAGAGTTACACAGAAGGAGAGGCAGGGGGAGAGAGGAGAGATGGCTGCAAAAGCTAGAGCTGGACTGATCCAAAGCCAGGAGCTAGGAGCTTCTTCTGTCTCCCATGTGGGTACAGGAGTCCAAGGTTTTGGACCATTTTCTGCTGCTTTCCCAGGATTATTAGCAGGGAGCTGGATCAGAATTGGGGCAGCCAGGACTTGAACAAGCACCCATATGTGATACCAGCACTGTAGGCGGCAGCTTTATCCGCTATGCCAATCTGGGCCCAATTCACTATTTTAGTCATTATACAAAAGCATGTTATCATTTAAAAGAAATTTGGGTGGCATTCATAATATTTCAAATGAAAATAACTAGGTTGCTTTTGGTATTAGTAAGGGCGATACTAGAGGTAAGAATGACATTATAGCAATTTAGTAATAATAAATTCTAAAATACATTTCATTCAGGAAAAGCACTGATTTAAAGAGTTTGATTTTATATATTATGTAACAATGCTTTAATGTCACTACATTTTTAATGTTTTCTTAAGCATTGGAGTATATTTTGCAAGTGAATATAACAATTTCAAATATTTTGTGGAAAAAGGTAATCAGAGCATGACAAACTTGCAAATCTCTAGTAATTATTAAATATGACTTAAAAATAAAATTTTCCTTTAGTGATACTCAGAATATGTTCTGAGTGGTAATAATAATCTCATAGGAAGCCTCTCAAACCTTAATAAATATAGGTAATAACAGTAAAGCCAAGTTAAAATTCTTTTTGTACTTCCAGCATATAATATCAAAATTTTATATTCTTTTTCATTAATTGGGCATAACCTATAAAACAATCTAAAAAATGATTAATCAGAAACTATGGTTCTGTGCTAATTATGATCCATTGAAACATTTTATATAGCAGCATAAGCTTTTTATATTATCTTCAGCTTGCAAAGCTAATGTTAATTACTGTATGGATTAATAGCTGTCAAGTGTGTCCTACTTTCAGTATAAATGAATATAAATTAGCTTCATATTTTGGCAATAAATATAGTACATCACTTTTGGACTTCTTTTAACTCTTATATGCACATATCCTTACAGAATTCAGAGCAGCAGTTACATATTTTTCTGAAATGAAAAGTGTTTTCAATTCTGCAGCAAGTGGAAATAACCTTGGTTCTGTTTCTTTCTCTGTAATTGAGATTCTGATTGAGTAGACTGCGGGCATCAGGCCACCTCCGAGTACACACTGTGGAGAAGGCACCAGGCCTACGGCAATGACCCTGAGCTGCCATCATCCAAATCCCTCATGTTATTTTCCCCTAACACACTGTTTTGCTCATTAAAAATGAATAGACATTAAGGCATTTTATTTTCTCATTAGTTATTCAAGGTTTTAAAACTAAATTCACTACAGTTAAGATAAAATGAAACTTGATATTTATAGAGACAGTGCAGTGGTCTTAGGAGTCACTATGAAGCTTATTTCTCTCTTTCTCTCTCTCTCTCTCTCTCTCTCTCTCTCTCCATCTTCATTAAAATAGCAAATGAGGTCCTCCAATACTAAGTCCATGTTCTCTAGGAATCAAATAGTCCATATATCATGGTTGTCATCTCATACTATTAGAGTTTGCAACATTTGCAGAGCTCAATTCCCTTATCCCAGGATCTCCTCACTGTCATTCATCCCAGTCCACTTCCAGATAAACAATTCTCAGTTACTTTTAAACATCATTATGCCTTTCAATGCATCTTATTTTCCTTACTTACTCAACATTTCCAGTAAACAAAGAAACAAAACCTATAAAAGTGGAGTTATTGATAGCCTCAAGGTCGCAATACACCAGGCCCAAGAGTTTAAGGCTTAGAAAGCCAATGCCTCTGAGCTTAGCTCTTCCTTCTTCCATCCCACATTATTTTGTGAAATCTCTTCTTGTTCCTGGTATTTGCCATTTATGGATATCTTCGGGAAAACTGAAAACTCTTAGTGCGAATATGTTCCTACTCAGTGACCAAAAAAAAAAAAAAAATTATGTTCCTAGTCAGTACAACACAAACTCAATTCTTAAAGATAAAAAACCATGTTCCTGTAGCAACCAAGTTGTTTTGTTAACAATGTCTTTACCTTGCCTTCGTTTCCCGAACTGTCAAAGCAAATTATCATAAACTAAGTTAAGTTTTAGAAAGTAATTGATAATCAATCTCGCAGTAGTGGAGACTGGAACCTAGAAATCAAAGTGTGAGCAGGACTACAACCGCTGGGTTGTAGCTTATTTTCCTTTGTTTCTTCTATCTTCTGATCACACCAGGTGTTCGTTAGCTTGTAGAGGCATCACTCCCGTCTTTGCCTCGATTTTGCCATGTTGTTCTCTCCATGTGTTTATGCCCAATTTTATTCTTCTTCTGAAAAAGTCATGTTAGATTAGCCCTCCCTTCCCTTAGTGATCTCATATTAACTTGATTACATTGGTGAGAGCTCTGTTTCTAGAAAAGTCAAATGTAGAGCTACCAGCATCCAGCTGCATCTGTTTTGGTGGGACACAATTTAATCCATAACAGATGCTATTTTTGAAACAGCAGCCTGAAAGAAATGTTCTCTGTAGTCTTAGCATAAAGATGATTCTGCATGATGAGTTATAAAATATAACCACTGGAATAAACTTCCAGCCTTGAAGAAAGGTTATTTTTCCTCATTTAGTTCCTATCTGTCCTTTTCACTTTAGAGCATAGTCAGAAACTAAGTGACTTCAGAAAGTCTATGGAAAAGTGGAATTAAAAGGAAAGTTTATCTTGCTGAAAAAAGTTTTATAGCCATTCATAGTTTATTCATAATATGCATTCTCATGTGCTTTTTTGAAATCGATTTCAAAAGAAACTTATCTTTTAATTCCATTTTCCGTGAGTGCCTTCTTAGGTTCAAATTCTGTGTTTATAAGAGTTTTCAGGAAATACTCTTACCCTTGGAGGAGGCTACTGTATTGTGTATGTATTTTTGGTACGAAAATTTGAGAAGATTGGTGACAAATCCTGTTATAACTAAAGTAGAAGTCAGGATACTGAGGGCACTTGAAAGCCCTTCATCTGGAGAAAAATCCTAGGAATCAGGGACTGTCTTTGGATATGTTTTGTGTATGTGACTTAGAAAGGGTTTAGGTTGAATGTTCTCATCTTCAGGAGGCAGACATAAATAAAAGGGTCAAAGGTTTGAGGCAGCAAATTTAAATTCAGTGGAAAGAATGACGCATTTTATTATATCCAGGCTGAAAATCAAATATGTGTTCCAGCAATCTCCTTGTTAGGAGTATTCAGAGGTAGATAACTCCTACCATTATGTTCAAAACTATTTAATAAGTGCAGGATATGTGACAGCACCTGGGGTTGTGACCGATATTAAGTCTGAGGATGGACTGGATAAAGGCTGAATTGGGTTGAACCTGGTCCCCTGAAGAGACCTCTTATTTCTGGGATTATGACTTTGAAACGTTTCCCATCCTGCAAAGACAGGTTTACCATGTAGCTGAGATTTTAACTTAAATAATCAGAACGTGAATTTTATCATTAAATATGTATTAGAGTACCAAGGAATTGTCATAGTGTGAAGTGACCATCTGAGCACATGTATTTGATATCTACTAAGGAGTAAGAGTATGATTTGCTTCATTTTACTTGTTTTATTTCTTTCCATCAAGTTCTCAGCTGCACTGACAGTCTTAATGAGGATATGTACTTTTTAAAGTTTCTATTATTTTTTTCTGAAAGATAGAAACGAGGGTGGAGGGGGGAAGGAGAGAAAGAGAGTGAGAGAGAGAGAGAGAGAGAGATCATTTCCCAGACACACAAAGTTTCCAACCACTGGATCACACCCTGAAGCACACAAGGTTTGGTACTGGCCAACGTTAAAGCCTGAAGTAAGGAAATTCAACAAAAGTCTCCCGTTTGGGTGAAAGAGATGCAACTACTTGAGCCATCACCTGCTGCTTCCTAAGTTTTTTACTGACAAGAAGCTGAAATCCAATGCTGGATCCAAGATTCAAATCCATGTTCTTCCACAGGGAACATGGCGTTTTAACTGCATATTAAATAGTAGACAAATCACCTCCCTTAGATGTGCTATTTTATGATGTAAAATGCTCTGTTCCCCTATGCATTATAAAGGAGAGAGGATGTACAAACACAGTGAATAATAAGACATGGACTAATTATTTCTAACATAATAGCAAAAAGTTCTTGTACAGATTTTGTTGGTATCAATTTAGCTATGAGAACCAAACATGTAAATAGAATGCAAATCACAATAATCAGTAAGTTAAATTGTTTGCAATAAATTTAGATATTTTACATTTCCTCTTGGCTCATCAGAAATGATTAGAGAATGTAAACGATCTCATTGGAATTAATGCAAGTTCTCTACTTCCATTAGTGTTTTCAAGTATTACTCCACGCTTTTAAAAACTGAAATCATCAGGCATTAAAATGGAAAAACAGTGCTCTTTTAAGATGTAATTATCCACTGTAGCATATTAACACTTCAAGTGTCAAATTTGTAATTAAAGACCAAAAAAACAACCTAAGGCCTCCAAAAACCACCTGCCAACCTGGTAAAATTATTGAAGGCATTGAATACATAGAAAATTTTTCACTTGAAATTTAGAGAAAACACATCTTAATCATACTTGATTAACCTCTAGCTAGAGTGACCTAGAAAAAAGTGAGAGGACATTGACAATAAGTACCTGCAATGAAGTGCTGTGACTGCAGATGTACTGACATTTAAAGGACGATGGGGATTATTACAAACTATTTTATGTTCACAGATTTGGCAATTTAGATGAAAAGGACAAAGGTTTTCAAAAGCACAAATTACAAGAAGAACTATTTAAAAGATACAACTCTTTCTCAAGAAGGAGTAACTTGAATAATACTGTATCTATTAAAGAAACTGAACTCATAATTCAATATTTTCTATTAAAGAAAACTAGTATGAGGGCTTTACTGTTAAGTTTAATCAATTTAATCAAAACTTAAGGAAGAAATACTAACAATTCTATACAAACTGCTCAAGAGTACAGAAAAAATAATATCACTTTTTCACTTCCTTTATGAAGCAAGCATTATTCTGATACCAAAAGTAGATAAGACATTATAAGAAAACTACACTATCTATGTGGACTATAGATGCAAAACTCATCAAAATATTAATAAATTGTATTCATAGAAAAGTGGCCTTATATCAAAAGCAATGAGGTTGTTAAACATATGCATTTGAATTTGACTCAATGTTTGAAAAGTCTTCTATATAATTCAACACATCAAATAACCTTAAGAGAAAAAAGAGATTATGTGCAGAAAAAGGCATCTTACCAAATTTAACATCCACTCACACTGAAATCATCCAGTGAATAGGGATGAATGACAAAACCCACAAAATACTCAGGAACATGTAGTTACTACTTCACCTAACGATTCTAGAATGAATAATTCTTCCTGAAGATTATAACATAAACAAAATTCTACTGTCACCACTATTATCAAACATCTGGCTGGAATATTCAGTCATTGTGATAATGGAAGAAAAAAGTTAAAGTATGATAGGCAAAATAATCAGAAACTTAAATTATTCTGATTTTCAAGTATCATGTCTATGTATGTGGAGAATCCCCCAAAATCTATGAAAGATCCATTTGATGTAATACATGAGTTTATTAAAGATAACAAAATGAAAGCAGACTATGAAGCATACAGAAATATTTTTACATATAGGAATGAAAAGTTGGAATTTAACTTTAACAAATAGTACAGTGGCACAAATTAATATAAAAAACTGAAGTTTTTTTTTTTCAGAACATTTAAATTCTGAATTCCAAATTAAAAAATATCAAAGAAGGAATATACTGGATAAGAACGGATTAGGGACATAAAATTAAAGCAATTTAGTGTTCATATTTATTTTAGAAGTTGGCTAAAAATGCTAGTCAGTTTAGCATCCAATGTCAGGTGGGTGCATTACAATGTAATGAGTAATCTCTAAAAGGAAGAAAAATAGGAATAAAATATAAATACGAATAAGAATGGAGGGAAGGAAGAAAGTAAGTTTAATCATTTAATTACCAGTAGGGAAATTTAAAAGAACAGATCAAGTAAGCAAACAATAATTTTCATAGAAAACATAATAATTTAGTAGAAAATATGCAAACAGTGTCTGTTGGCCATTTGAATTTCTTCTCTTCAAAAGACCTCTTCAAGACCTTTGCCCATTTCTTTTTTTAAAAGACGTATTTATCTATTTTAAAGTTGGAGTCACACAGAGAGAAGGAGAGGCAGAGAAAGAAAGAAAGAAAGAAAGAAAGAAAGAAAGAAAGAAAGAAAGAAAGAAAGAAAGAAAGAGAAAGAGAGAGCTTCCTTCCCTTGTTTACACCCCAAGTGGCTGCAACAGCCGGAGCTGTGCCAGTCTGAAGCAAGCCAGGAGCCAGGAGCTTCCTTCGTCTCCCATGTGGTTGCAGGGGCCCAAGGGCTTGGGCCATCCTCCACTGCTTTCCCAGGCCATAGCAGAGAGCTGCATTGTAAGAGGAGCAGCCAGGACATGAACTGTTGCCCATATGGGATGCCAGCACTGCAGTCAGCAGCCTCACCTGCTATGCCACAGTGCCAGCTGCCCTTTGCCCGTTTCCTAACTGGATTGTTTATTTAGTTGTTGTTGAATTTCTTACAGATTTTTTATCAGCGGTGTAGTTTGCAAATATTTTCTCCCATTCTGTAACTTGCCTTTTCACTTTGCTGAGTGTTTCTTTTGCAGTACAGAAGCTTCTAATGTTGATGTAATCCCATGTGTCAATTTTGGCTTTGATTGCTTGCACTCTGGGGCCTTTTCCAATATGTCTTTGCCTTGCTAATATCTTGAAGAGTTTCCCCAATGTTCTCTAATGATTTGATGGTATCATGTCATAGATTTATGTCTGATCCATTTTGAGTGGAGTTTTGTGTAAGTTGTAAAGTGGGGGTCTAGTTTCATACTTCTGCATGTGGAAATCCCGGTTACCCTGGACCTTGTTGAAGGGACTGTCCTTGCTCCAGGGATTGATTTTTAGCAGCTTCTGTGTCAGATAATCAATAAGAAAGATGTATAAATAAATACCAGGATGGAGATGTATATTATATAATTAACATATACTATATAATTATTTGTATATATTCATATATAAGCAAATATATACATGCATCATTTTCTAGGTGGAATATTTAATAATGAGATGACTTGTTAGCTTTCAATAAAACAGTCATAGAGGTTATGCCAAGTCAAACATTCCATGAAATCTTTATGACAGCGGAGATGGTGTTCACTATTTTAGCTTACTTCACTTATAATTAATTCTCTAATTTTGGGTTAGGAAGAATCTCCACACTTACTGGAAATGAATTTGCTTCAGATTTTCTTTCTTTTTTTTAATCTGTGGAATACTATCCTTCCTGGGTGTGGTCTCTACTGACTAATCTCAATAGATATTCCCTGATGGATTTTGTCTTTTACTATAAGCCCATCTTCAGTGCCCTAAAAATCAATATCCTATCAACAGACATTCATGCCTTTTGGAGACTAGAAAAATAATTTTCCATTGTTCATTTTGTGTTTGTTTCTGTTATATTTTCCAGTGGGGTCATACATGGAGAGTCTGATATTACATAGATTTCTTGGTTTGGTTCTTACGTTAACATAAAAGTAATTTAAATTTATTATACAGATTAATTCAAGGAGACATCTTTTTTAAATGCGTATTGATTATTTAATTGAAAGGCATAGCAACACAGTGGGTGGAGGGGTGGAGAGAAAGAGTGAGCGAGTGAAAGATCTTCTGTCTGTTGGTTCACTCCTCAAATGGTTGCAACAGCCAGGGATGATCTTGGTCTAAGCCAGAAATGCAGCATTTCTTACAGGTTGCATGAAACACCATGACTAGCAGGAGCCAATGCACTTTGATTATCATCCGCTGCTTTCCAAAGCACTTAAGCAAGGAACTGTAGCAGAGCAGGTGAGACTACAACAGGCATTGTAAGCAATAGCTTAACACCACGGGCCAGGAGTGAAATATCATTTTTGTTTTTGTTTTTGTTTTTTTTTAAAAGATGTATTTATTTATTTACTTATTTGAAAGGCAGAGTTACAGAAAGGCTGAGACAGAGGCAGAGATAGAGATAGAGAGAGGGAAAAAAAGAGAGAGAATGGTTTTCCATCCACTGATTCACTCCCCAGATGGCCACAATGGCAGGAGCTTCACTGATCTGCAACCAGGAGCCAGGAGCTTCATCTGGGTCTCCCATGTGGGTGCAGGAGTCCAAGGACTTGGGCCATCTTCCACTGCTTTCCCAGGCCATAGCAGAGATCTGGATTGAAAGTGGAGCAGCTAGGACTCGAACTGTTGCCCATATAAGATGCCTGCACTACAGGAGGCGGCTTCACTGCTAAGCTACAGTGCTGGCCCTGAGATATATTAAGATGTATATTTCTCATGGAAGAGTTTTTTTTGTTTGTTTTTTTTTTTCCCTATCTTCCATCCAGATTCAAAAGGAATGGCACGTTTCATTGGTTTCTTTGAGTTAGTAAGATGAGTATTTTGGTTTTCTTCTATGAGACAACATACTCACTGAATAAACAGCCTCAACTTCACTCAAGTTAGTAGACTCTCAAGTGCCCTACAGAGGTCCTTTTTGTTACTTTAAATATCAATCCCCAAGATGCTGCAAGAGTAGGCTGCTACTGGTGCTTTGCAGCTGCCCCTTTTCTCCTATAGCCTTTGGCTGAGCAAAGCCATCTCAACTGATAAGTTAACAACTTGCATTCCCCAGGCCACAGCCAATGCTCCACTGGGAGGAGACAGTAAAAGGCTCAAGGCTACTCAGGGGTGGATTGTTATGTGATATACTTTATATGTCAGAAGCTTTCTTCCCTGCAAATCATGCCCAAGTTTTCCCCTTTTCTGTCCTACTTCCTGTTCTCTTTATAGACTTTTCCTGAAGAACACCCTTGAATAAATCATCCGCCCCTCAATCCCTGTCTCTTGTCCTGTTTCTTGAGAATTTAACATAGATCTATTTTTGGGCACAATTCCTACTCCCCCATTTCCTCAGGCAAAACTCGGGATCTTTTGCGAAATGGAATCTCTCTTTCTTTACAAGGACAAATATGACTTTAATATTTTTGCTATTAATTTTATCCAGCAGTCTTATCTGTTTGTAATAGGAGAGGTGGTTTTGATTTACACATTTTGCTATGTTATTGTTTAAACAGCAAAGGAAGTTTCTCTCTGATTTTATTCAGTTTCTGATAATAATAATGTTATATTTGTCCTATATAGTTCAAGTTATCTGTAAGTTAAGATAAACATTTTTATTTGGGTAAAAGCTTTCTGACACATTGTTCTGAATTTCAAGGCTCAAAAAAAGTTTTATTTGCCCATAAAAAGCATTTCTGATTGAGAGAGGGGAAGAGAGAGAGAGAGACATAATTACCTACATGCCATAAAAGGAAATTAGCATAACTTTTTTTGGAAAGCAATTTGGCACTCTGTACCATGGATATTAAAAATATTCACATAATTGACCCTTTCCTGCTTCTTTTCCAAGGAAATTTTCTAAGAAAAGATATTCACATAGAAAGAAGAAAATATACACAAAATGAAAATGATATTTAATGTTATCATAGAGAATAGTTTAAAAACTCTAAATGCAGCCCAATAAATGAGTATAAAATAAACACAAAGATGCATAGCTGAAAATGAACCCAGCAAGTTTCTTCAAGTAATTTATCACATGTGAGCTAGTCTCTGACTCAGGAAGGCTCTGCTTTATATTGAGACACAAAAACAGCTGAGCTTTTCTGTCATCAACCTAATAAAAACAAACCAAAGAGCCAACAATAAGGACAGAGAGGCCAAAAACACTGGAGAAACAGCTTTTGATAGATCACTGCTATGAAAGCATCCTCTGAATTAGACTTTGGGGATTGACACAAGTCATGAACAAGAGAAAAATTGTCACAAGCCAGGTCTGCACTATTTATTTTATAACTAAATAACAGATTCTGGGAGGTAAAACATAGCTGGCGATGAATCCTTAAAGTTTATTTTCACTCAGATTAAGCCAAAGTTGTCAGTCTCAGCCGACATAAAGACAACCTCTAGCACTAAGTTGCCTTCTCTTTTGAACTTAGTGTAATTCTTCATGTTTTCCACTTCTTGGAAAGATATTCTCCTATTCTGTATTTCCAACATTTTGTTCACTCTTTAAGGAAACAACTCAAGGGTAACTTATGCTATTAACAATTTCCTGGTAAAATTTCCTTTCCTGCCAGTGTTAGTGTACCACTTATCCATAAATACATCTCTTTCCCTGACTAGAGGGTCTTGAAGAGCAGATGGTATACTGTATTCATAACTGTTGTCTGGCAAATAGTAGTGGCTGAATAAATATAACTTAATGTAAATAAATTTTATCCAAGATCCTTCAAAAATTGGTCACAATAATTTTAATACTCTTTTGAAAGGACAATGATTAAAATTTTTGACAGAAATAAATTATTAATAAATAGGCTTCAATATTTCTTTAAAATGGGAGATTTGGCTTTACTTATTATATACTAAGTTGATCTTCTGTATATAAAGATAATTGAAAATGAATCTTCATGAAGAATGGGATGGGAGAGGGAGTGGGAGATGGGGTGGTTTTGGGTGGGAGAGAGGTTATGGGGAGAAAAGCTGCTATAATTCAAAAGTTGTACCAGTTAGGGACTATTGTAGCACTTGAGGTGTAGCAAGCAGATAGAAGTCTCTCTCTCTCTATCTCTCTCTGTCTCTCTCTCTCAAATAAATTTAAAAATATACTAATACATTAGTATATTAATATACCTTTGCTATTATCCCAGGGAGATCCTGGCTGATGTCTATTGGACTCTTATCCTGTTAGCATTGCTCAAATTTTGTTCCAGACATGGGGTTGTAGAAAGATTGGTCACACTTCTACATTTTTTGTAACTGAAATAATTGGTAGAGAAGAGTATCTGAGCCATGCTATATTAATTAACAGTATTGGATCCAAGAAAATGTGGGTAACTTACATGTGCTTTAAAAATTATTCTTTGTTCCCATTTCTTTTTTTTTTTTTAGAATGTTCCCATTTCTGTCAACATTCTATAACTGTTCTACCACTAGGAATCTAGAAAACTACTACAATATCAAAAATTATAATAATAGCAACGCTTTAATATTTACTATACATCTACATTGCTCCTGGGCCAATTATATGTCATAATTAATTTGATCTTCTGCAATTTTGAGAAGGGAATTCTCATTTATATGCTATAAAATTCATATGAACTCATATTTACTGCACTCCATGAAAGATAAGAGGAACTTTAAACAAAAATTTTATTATAAAAAATTCATTTTATTTATAAGTAAGACTATCTAACAATGGGAGAGAGTACTTCAGTTTTTGAAGCTGCTTGTAGCTGAATATTATAACACTGATTCCACTGCATTGTTCTCACATAAATGCAATATTTACCATAAATTATGAAGTAAACTTAACTTGTATTCAATTATTCTTACTTTTGTAGATCATTTTAAAACATTTTCAGCAGTTCTATAAATTTATATGCAATACTGTATTGTACTTGTTATGAAATTTCTACACCAATGACACTTTGGTATGTAAAACATACCAAGAAACAATGTATGGATAATTGCTATTAAAAACATTATGTCTATAATTAGGAAGTATATACACATGGACACACATAATATTTAGATAGATATGCCATATAAAAGCATTTCATTTATATGTAATAATCAGAAAATAGGGTTATGTTGTGTATCCAAAGCCAATAGAGAGAAGTTTGTTATTGGTAGATGTTGTAAGAAGTGTGGTTGAGTATAGTATATCCTTCATAACAAAATAGCACCATTTCTGATTAATTGAATATGAGCTATGACATAAAGTTACGAACAAAAGATGAGATCTACATTGCTGGGTTTTTTTTTTTTTTTGGTTTTTAAGAAATTTATTAAAACATTAGATTCCCAAGGTCACAGCAAATTCATAATAACACCATTCTCATCAATTCTTTTAATATGATATTACCACAAATAGAACAGATTTCATATAGTTCATAGATACAATTCTAAGAATACAATAATACTTTCCTTCCTCCCCCCTTTTATTTCCTTCCTTCCTTCCTTCTTTTTTTAATTTTTGAAATAACATATTTTTAATTTACATTATATTGAAAGAGCATCATTCAGTAGGAATATAGGCAAGGATATAAACAATAATTGAATGAAAATATGTCCATTTTATTCATATACAATAAATTTTAAAATAACCATAGAACATTAAAACTATATTAGGCTTATCATTCTTATCCATATGTTTGACAAAGAAATAAAACAAAGTTTGACAAAACTACATTGGCAGCACCACTGATATACACCAGCATTTCTTTCTTTTTTAATTTTAATTTCTGTTTTTGAGGAATTTGCTCACATAAAATTGAAGAAAATTTTAGAACTTAGGTTTGATAATTGCTTTGCGCATAGATAGGGCACCATCCAGATAGCATGGGAGCTTCTTTTGTGCATTTTCCAGAGGCAGGTTATTACAACTGACCAACAGAATGTGTCAGAAGTGAAGGTGGCACCTCCAGGTACAAGGTGACTAAGAAGCATTATATGCTTTCCTCCTCTGGAATCAGGTGGTATGTCTGAGACCGCAGGGCTTATCTCAGAGAGGAAGCAGACCTCCTGTGACCAGTACTGCACATGAAATCCGAGTTTTAAAAATACATCTTCACAAGATTCTTCCATGCAGATCACTGGCAATTGAGTAGTTAACATTGATTATCCTGAAAAATAAAATGAATCTTAACAGAGTCCAATTTTTATTTGGAGCCCAAAGTTCTCTGTTTGGGAATACTCTGATATTAAACGAAAACTCTTTGAAAATCACTTAAAAATATTACAGCTTTCCAATGTCCTGACAAACATGTTGAATTTAGTGAAATACTATAAAAGTAAGGTTGGTCATCAGTTGACTATCTGGTGGAGATAGAAGCCTTGTTTATGCAAGGCTCAACAGGAGGAATCACAAGGGTCTTCCTCAGTGGCAGAGGGAGACAAGAGAGTGAGAAAAGGAGATGTGATGGTAGGGTGCAGTCCACAGTGCTGTGATTGCTTGATTGGAAGCTAGAAGGGGCCTACGAGCCAAGGAAAGCAGTTGGCCTCCAGAGCCTGGAAAAGGCAAGAAAGCTCCAGTAAGAACATAGCCCAGATAATACCCTGAGTGCAGCCCAGTGAGACCCCTTTCAGAACTGTAAGAAAATAAATGTGTTGTGATAAGCCACTCATTTTATTCTTATTTTTAATTTTTTTTGACAGTGAGAGAGAGAGACAGAGAGAAGGTCTTCCTTCCGTTGGTTCACTCCCCAAATGGCCGCTATGGCCGGCGCGCTGCGCCTATCCAAAGCCAGGAGCCAGGTGCTTCCTCCTGGTCTCCCATGTGGGTACAGGGCCCAAGGACCTGGGCCATCCTCCACTGCACTCCCTGGCCACAGCAGAGAGCTGGACTGGAAGAGGAGCAACCGGGACAGAATCTAGTGCCCCGACCGGGACTAGAACCCAGGGTGCCAGCGCTGCAGGCAGAGGGTTAACCTAGTGAGCCACGGCACCGGCCGAGCCACTCATTTTAAAACAATTTTTGAGGGTAGCATTAGGGAATGTATACAGTAAGGCTTTAATCCTGCCATGTGCAATAGTAGTTAAATTTTGTAGATGACTGAAGGCTGTAGGGCTTGAGGTTTTGCCCACACGGCTGCGCTGGCTGTGTGTGGTCTAGTGAGGATGCTCGGGCTATTCAGACTGCAGGAGGTTTTCAGTTTAGGTTGAGGGAGTAGCTGGAGGATTTAGAAAGCAGGCATAGCTGAAGCACAGATTTGTGATGGGGAGTTTAAAAATACCATCTTCTCCCTACCTTCACGCACAGCTCGAAATTTTGATTTCAATGGTTCATATGTGACCTGAGCGTAGCAATATTTTAAAGCACTCTGGGTGATAATAATGTAGAGACTGAATTATAAACCACTGACTCCAAGGGAAAAAGGCATCAGTCTGTAGTCCTTTTGGGAAAGACAAGTAGAAAAATATTTGCTACTTGTTGCCAGGAACCCACAATACTAGAGAGTTGTAGCTATAAATTGTTAGTTTAAGACTGAAAAGGAAGCGCTAAACCGCATGCCTCTCAGCTTCAGATTTAGAGACAAGGAGGAAACTGGTCAGCAATAAAACTTCACTTTACATGGCTGGAAATTAGATCTTAGAGTGAGAACCAGTGACTAATTTTGTGAATTTCAAAGTGATGTAGATTTCCTAAGTGGGTATTTAGGCACTTCTTTTTTATTGCAAACATGCCTGAAAATGTGTGAAATCCATTCTGAGTGATTTTTCCTGTTGAGACAAATGTGTGTTTGAAGTGAAGAACTCTACTCAGGGGCAGGATTTATAATACTAAACAGATGGTTTTCAAACTCATCCACATTTTGGAATACCCTGGGGGATTAAAACAAACTACTTAAACCCAAGCACTAACCAATCCAACTATATAGTCTGTAAATAGATCTTCAGTCTTGGTATTTTTAAGAGTGCCTGACTCAAGTCTTAAGACACTTGAATGATCTGAATATACATTTGAGGACCATGGCCTTCTACTTTGCCATTTCAAATAGTGGTGGCAGTAGTCTCTGGAGCAGAACCAGCAGCGTGTGACTCAAAGATACTGCCCAAGCTGTCTTACTAGACAGTCAACTTCTGGAAGGACCAGAAACCAAAGTCTAACAAATAGAAACGATGCTTTGGAAATAATGGGTGGTGAAATCTCCCTTTAAGAAGTCCTGGGCTGCCCTATGCCAGTTTACAAACATTGCAAGAAGGAAATCATATTCTACAGCCGCTTTTTGGAGGAAGAGATGGAATGTGTAGGTATACTGCTTAACCTCATCGCCTGTAAGTAGTAAGGAGAGATGCCAAAAAGCCTCCCTGCTAAAACGGATTTGCATATTTGGTTCATTCTGCATGCAGACATGGACTGACTGGCATCCAAAAAGGGTTGAAAGGTTTTTTCTTTCCCTATTGAAGGTTTGCTATGTGTTTGGATAGGGCTGTGCACTTCCTATTATAAAAACATAACAACCTGAAATAACACCTTCAGGCATGGTACTGGTAGCTTTTCTAAACTGGATGAATTTGAAGCCAGTTTACTTATTATCTTGTGTTTCCTGTTTACCATGTGGACTTTCAAATAGGCCACCTGGTGTGAGTTCAGCTTCTGATGGTAGAGGCATTACTCCCTGCACTGTAAGAGAGAGTCTGTGCCGCCGTTGTTACAGAAGCTTCAAAGTCCCCAAGTCTCCAACCACTCCAGCTGGGATGGACAGAGAACAAGATGAGAGGGGGCACCTGCATTTCTATGGGCTTCTAATTGAAACAAATCAAGAGAATTTTATGCTGCACTCTAACATTTAAGGGCTTATACTTTCAAAGAAACTTAATATATTAAGTTCACTTTCTCCTTGAGGGTATGACAATGAAATAAGTTTACATTCATATATCTGTTACTGGCATTTCATTTTGAAAGGTTTTCAAAGCTTAGGCATTTTACTGAAATACCACGTTCTTGTCAAGCAGCCACTTGCAAAAATTCTCCTTTGTTAGACAAAGCATCTACTTTGTCTACTTTGGATGCCCAAGAGCAAAGAAGAGTGACTTGTCTAACGATTGAGTTTTTTGAGAGAGGGAGAGAGACAGAGAGAGAGAGAGACAGAGTCTGAAACTCAGTCCAGGTCTGCCTCCTACAGGGGTGGCAGTGACGTAACTACTTGAGCCATACCTGCTGCCTCCCAGGGTCTGCTGTAGCAGGAAGCTGGACTCAGGAGCTGAGGTCTAGACTGGAACTGAAGCACTCCCACAGAGGGTATGGACCTCCCAAACAGTGTCTTACCCAGTAGGCCAAATGGCTGCCCTAGACTGGTGAATATAAAAGGAAGAATTAACTAGGAATAATCAGTTCAATCAAACATCTTCCTTTCTGTAGGTCTAGTATCAGGTTCTTCCCCAACATGGATAGTTAGGTCTCAAGTTCAATTACTCTTAAACACATATGTGTTTGCATTATTTATTCCAGTTTTAAGGGTACTGACAGGAATTTTTAGTCTTTATGTATTACTCTGTTTGCATTATATCTCCAAAAATGGAAGATGTAATTATTGAGTTTTTCTTCAATTTTTTTTTAACTTTTATTTAATGAATATAAATTTCCAAAGTACGGCTTATGGATTACAATGGCTTCCCCCCCCATAACGTCCCTCCCACCCGCAAACCTCCCCTTTCCCAATCCCTCTCCCCTTCCATTCACATGAGGATTCATTTTCGATTCTCTTTATATACAGAAGATCAGTTTAGCATACATTAAGTAAAGATTTCAACAGTTTGCTCCCACATAGAAACATAAAGTGAAAAATAATAGATGATTTTTTAAATGATGATGAAATCAGATCAGACCTATTGTCAAATTTCTTCAAATTTTAAGAGCACTAAATGTAAAATTATTTATTAGAGAGCAATGATTTAAAAATCACTCTATACTTCTATTCAGTGAGGTTTTTTCCTATTATACCCACAGAATTAGCATTATTTCAGTTATCAATTAGATCTCATTAACAGAACATATGTTTTTATACAGATAAAGTAATACAAGCATAATTATTTGCTTTTATCCTTGTCTTGACTGTCAAGGAACAGGTTTTTTTTGTTATATCATTTTTTCTCTTCATACTATTTGTTGAACTCTTTACTAAACCTAGAGTTAATCATATGTGTATAAAGTATATTGAGGATGGATCTCAGTAAGAAATAAGAAAAGCTCATGAGAGTATTTCAGGCATGGAAAGCCAAGACACTCTGGCAAAAGATCTCTGCGAGTGAGATCCCAGTGGAAAGAACAGGTCATCAAAGAAGGAGGTACCTTTCTCTGAAGGGAGGAGAGAACCTCCACTTTGACTATGACCTTGTCTAAACAAGATAAGAGTCGGAGAACTCAGAGGGCTTCCATAGCCTTGGAAACTCATGACTGGAGCATAGGGAGATTACTGATGCCATAGACAGGAGTGTCAATTGGTAAAGTCAACAACAGGAGTCACTGTGCACTTACTCCTCATGTAGGATCTCTATCCTTAATGTGCTGTACATTGAGATTTAATGCTATAACGAGTACTCAAACAATATATTTCACTTTGTGTTTCTATGGGCGTGCAAACTGTTGAAATCCTTACTTAATGCATACTAAACTGATCCTCTGTAAAAAAAAAAAAAAAGAAAGAAAGAAATTATCAATTCCCAACTTGACTCTCACTGGGATTAAACATGACAATAGGTCTGCTCTGATTTCATCATCATTTAAAAAAATCATCTATTATTTTTCACTTTATGTTTCTGTGTGAGAGCAAACTGTTGAAATCCATACTTAATGTATACTAAGCTGATCTTCTGTATATTAAGATAATCGAAAATGAATCTTGATGTGAATGGAAGGGGAGAGGGAGTGGGAAAGGGGAGGGTTGTGGGTGGGAGGGACGGTATGGGGGGGAAGCCATTGTAATCCATAAGTCGTACTTTGGAAATTTATATGCATTAAATAAAAGTTAAAAAAAAAAAAGAGTGCAGATAAGAGAGGGAGAAGAAAGTTTGTAACTAAAGATGTATAGTTCTGCATACATTCTTAAGGAGTTACTTCTAATGGTTCTGTATAAAAATTTGTCATAGGACCTTAAATCCCATTGAGCTGGATGAGAAAAATGCCAGCTTAAGAGTTAAAGTGATCATATTAAGTGTTAAAGTGAACATATAGAAAGGATTAAGTGTTAAAATTACCATATAAATAAGATCAAGTGTGGGATGATTATAGTAGATAAAATTAAAAAGGAGAGAGTGTTCCAACCTGGGAAGCAGTCCACACAGCAGACTCATAGAATCACAATTGCTTTAAGTAACACTGACCTCAGACTCAGCCCTTTAGGTTTCTTTGGCTGGCTGAAAAACCTGTGAGAGCATTTCAGGCATGGAAAGCCAAGACACTTTAGCAAAAAAATATTCTACATGAAGGATCTCTGTGAGTGAGATCCCAACGGACAGAAGTGGCCGTCAAAGAAGGATGTACTTTTCTATAAAGGGAGGAGAAAATTTCTACTTTGCTAATGGCGTTTTGAAAATACTGACGGAGTTTGTGGATTCAAAAGGCTTCCATAGCCTTGGCAGCTCATGTCAAGCGCCTTGGGTGGTCACTGATATCATACATAAGAGTGTTAATTGCTAAATTAACAACAGGAGTCACTATGTACTAACTCCCCATGCAGGACCTCTGTCCTCAATGAGTTGTATTGTGAGATTTAAATATGATACTTGTCCCCTAACAGTTTTGTGTATATGTGTGTTTGTGTGCAAATTGTTGAAATCTATACTCAGTAGAGTTGGTCTTATGTGTACAAAATTAATTGAAAATGAACCTGAATGGGACTGGGAATGAAAAAGGGAGGAGGAAAAGGGGTGGGTGTGTGAGTGGGAGGGCAAGTATGGTGGGAAGAATAACTATATTCCTAAATTTGTACTTATGAAATTTTTATTCCTTAAAAAATAAATTAATTAAAAATAATGCATGGCTCACTGTACTTTGATTTTTAATAGAATTCAACCTCCCATCAACATTCCTCCAAATGTTGAATAATTAATAAACTTCAAAAGAGTAAGTAAATGTAGTTCTAATTAAAATTGAAATAAAATACTGTGAAGGCCTTATGGCTCTGAGGACAGCTTGTAATAATATACAGGGAGATTTAAAATTGTCTAGTTATGAATATTTCCTTTGCTGCAAATTTCTTGTATACATAGTTTAGACCTTTCTCTCTGTCTCTCTCACTGTCCACTCTGCCTGTCAAAATAATAATAATAATAAAAATAAAAAAATAAACATAGTTTACCATTTAAAAAATTGCTATTTATTTTATCTATCTGAAAGACAGAGAGAGAGAAGAGAGAGAGAGAGAGAGAGGACAGAGAAAGGATCAGAGCCCTCCCTTCTGTGAGTTCACTCTCCAATTGCTTGCTACAGCCAGGGCTGGGCCACACAAGATCTAGGAACCAGGAAATCAATCTGAGTCTCCCACAAGGGAGGCAAGGAACTCAGTAATTGAATCATAATCACTGTCAATTGTGTTTATTAGCAGGGACCTGGATCATAATTAGAACAGGGACTATAACCAAGGCACTGTGATAGGGGATGTAGTTGTCTCCTGTGCCACAGTAATCGCTGTGCCAAATGCCTGCCACTATTTCATCATTTTTAAAATGACATCTTTCTTATTGATATTCAGGGCCTATTTACATGTAAGGAAAATTAGATTTTGCAATCCAGATTTTTCTTTTTTAATTAGCCTGATCAATTAAGAAAAAATTTTTTAACACTCATTATTTGTAGCTCAGGGATAGCATCATGAATTAGCTCACACAAGAGCTCTGTCGTCAGATTTTTGTGATTATTGCCACAGACCACAGCCCATGGCCCATGGCTTGTAACCATGAACAACTTGACTCTGGCAGGTTAAGTGTTATCCGTTATCCTCCAGAACTAGTAGTCCATCATTATTGTTGAATTAAAAGCTTTTCATCTTTTTTAAAATTTATTTGACAGATAGAGTTAGATAGTAAGAGAGAGAGAGAGACAAAGAGAAAGGTCTTCCTTCCGTTGGCTCACGACCCCCCCCCCCCAAATGGCCACAACAGCCAGAGCTACGCCGATCTGAAGCCAGAACCCAGGTGCTTCCTCCTGGTCTCCCACACGGGTGCAGGGGCCCAAGCCCCTGGGCCATCCTCCACTGCCCTCCTGGGCCACAGCAGAGAGCTGGACTGGAAGAAGAGCAACTGGGACTAGAACCCGGCGCCCACATGGGATGTCGGTGCCACAGGCGGAGGATTAACCAAGTGAGCCATGGTGCTGACCCAGCCTTCTTTCAAAACCAGCATCTTCAACCATCATCCTTGGCTTGAGGGAAATACTTGTTATGTGTCTCTGTAGTACACTGATATCCCTATTTTAATGTATTGCTCAATAATTTGATGGAAAATATATGCTCTCAAGGTTCTGGAAAACATAATTAAAGAGGATATGATCTGATTTTATTTTACTTTATTTTCAAACTTCCTTCCTTCCTTCCTTCCTTCCTTCCTTCCTTCCTTCCTTCCTTCCTTCCTTTCTTTCTTTCTTTCTTTCTTTCTTTCTTTCTTTCTTTCTTTCTTTCTTTCTTTCTTTCAAAGCCAGAGAGAGAGAGAGAGATCTTCCAAGGGCTGTTTCACTCTCCAAATGCCTATAAATGCCAGGTTGATGCCAGAAGCCCTAAACTCCATTCAGTCTCCCATGTAGGTGGCAGGGACTCAAGTAGCTGAGCCAACAGTTGCTGATTCCCATGGTCCACATTAGAAATAAGCTGTATTACAGGTAGAAAGCAAAATTGAATCAAGGCCTCTAATACAAAATATAGGTGTTCCAAGGGCACCTTAACTACTGTACCATAATACTCATTCCCTGAGCAGATATTAAATAATTAATTCAGTGTTTCTGTTTCTTGAAATGAATCTTCATCTGTTTTAAAACTATTATTTAGGCTAACTTTTCCATAGAATAGATTGAAGTGAAGACGTTGTGGCATAATGGGTCAAGCTACCATCTGTAATGCTGGTATCCCATATGGATGCCATTTCATGTCCCAACTGCTTCAATTCTGATCCACCTCCTTGCTAATAACCTGGGAAAAAAAGCAGAAGGGGGGTCAAATGTTTGGGACCCTGCCACTCATGTGGGAGACCCAGAGGCATTTCCTGGTTTCAGCCTGGCTCAGCCCTGGCCATTGTGGCTACTTGGGGAATCGAAGACCTCTCCCCCCGCCCCCAACTTTCTCTCTGTAACTCTGACTTTCAAATAAATAAATAAATGCTTTAAAAATACTCTCAGTAACATGTTTTGGCCTAGAGTTCAAGAAGTTGGTTGGGACATCTGAATTCCATATCAGTGTGCCTGGATTTTAGTCGTGGCTGAACTCCTAATTCCAGTTTCCTTTGAATCTGTACCCTGGCAGGCAGCCAACATCATCCTGTCAGAGTCCCAGCCATTGTGGGCACTGGGAAAGTGAAACGGCAGATGTGAAATCCCTGTGTCTCTGTCTCTCACACGATATATGAATAATAATTTTATAAATAACAAACATATGACAATACTGACTAAAACCAGTAAGTCTGAGGCAAATTTTATAAAGAAAAGGGAGCAAAGGTTGGGAAAATTTTTATGTAACTGGAATGAGAGTAAACATGTTCTACTTCACCAGTCATATTCTCAGTCTCCTCCACACAATTTTGTAGTGGTAGCTCTAAAGCAGCTGTAGACCATACATAAACAAGAGGACATGATTGTGTTTGATAACTTTATTTAATTTATTTAATAACTATTTACAAAAGCTGACTCCTGAATTCAGTTTGGAACCAGACTGCTGACCTCTCTGGTTGAGATTAATTCTACCTGGAAACTTGGCGGAAAAAAATCTCAATATTTTTTTGTATAAATTGATGAAGACAGGGAATATCATAGCCAGTTAGAAAGCTTTTAATTAGAAAACTAAATGTATTTTGAAGTGTGATATTCATCATTTATTAAATTCATTTTTTAATTTGTCACAGTTATCTTAAAATATAGATAGCATGTGTAATATATTAAATATTATTTCAAAGGTAGATTTGAGACTGTTATAGATTGCTGACATGATTCACTGTTTATAGATTTACCATAAAATCAAACTTAGAATATAAACCACCCAAGACTTGTCACTGACTCTTAAACTGAGGGAATAAATATAACTTTTTGGGATGATAGAAATGAAGTATGCTTTAAATTTAGAAAATGTAGTGAAAATTTTTATGCTCTCCAAAATATCTCAAGCATCATTTTTGTAAAGCATTATATATAACTGAATAGCAATGTTCTAACTGAAATTTAACAATTATCCAAAAAAGATCATACATATCCCTCTTTCTTTATCTATCTGGTTCCATGAAAATAGGCATGTCCTTTATCATTTGCCTTTCTTGGCTACAACAATTCTCAGGAAATCTATAAAGCTCTCTTTTGAAAGGTGTTGTATTTTTTGACTCACAACATATTTAATTCATATAGGACACAGACAGGAGCACTTAGAAATATTTTGAAAAGACCAAGAGGGATGGAGCTTAAATTATGCAGTTTAAAAATATGTAAAGTGAAAATTTTTCAAAGTATCAATTGGATTTATACAGAAGTTAAATTGTCAGATTAATTCAGATTGAGTCTTTGTTCCTCCAAAATTCTCACATATTTTAATAAAAAATAGAAAAAAGGAATAAATAGAAATCAGAAACATTTGTTTAGTTATTTTTTCATGCTTTATGTGAATATGTAGTAGGTGTGACCTTGGAAACTTATTGAAGAAGATACAACATGCAATTTTAACTGTTCTATAAGATTTCTATTCCAAATTTTAGTTTGTATATTTTTAGTGGCCTTGCAAAATTGAACTTAAAGTTTATAAAAGAATAATAATATGCAAATAACAAGGATAAACAAAGAAAAAAGAGAGAGTTGCCCTTCCAAATGTGATGATATGCTGTATGAATAAAGAACAAAAAATGTGGGGGCCGGCGCTGTGGCTCACTTGGTTAATCCTTCACCTGTGGCACCGGCATCCCCTTATGGGTGCCAGGTTCTAGTCCCAGTTGCTCCTTTTCCAGTCCAGCTCTCTGCTGTGGCCCAGGAAGGCAGTGGAGGATGGCCCAAATGCTTGGGCCCTGCACCCTCATGGGAGACCAGGAGGAGGCACCTGGCTCCTGGCTTCGGATCTGCGCTGCACCAGCCATGGCGGCCATTTGGGGAGTGAACCAACGGAGGGAAGACCTTTCTCTCTGTCTCTCTCTCTCTCTCTCTCCCCCTCACTGTCTATAACTCTACCTGTCAAATAAAAAAAAAAATGTTAGGAAGACACAATGGGTAATCATGCTAAAATGAAAGGCTAGAATGAAGGTATATTCATTGAAATTGGATAATAGCATTAATAAGATTGGGATGAGGATGGATTAATGAATACTGATGAGAATACCAGTTCCATCTAAGGAAAAAAATCACAGTCTGATTCTGAACATATGGAAATGAAAATAATAAAACTCCAAATGAATTCATGACCTAAAAGCAAAAGTTGAAATTAAAGAAAATAGAAAAACCCATAACAAATACATGGAAAAAGTTTTCACCAGAGTTAGATAGATTTATATACATTTTGGGAACTAATAAATAATAAAGGGATAGTTATGCAAATTAAGGTATATTCACTTAAGGTATTAGTGTGAAACTTTGAAAATGATGTTTGTGGTTATAATACTGTAAGATAGAAATGTTATTATTTATTGAAGCAAATATTAATCTATGCTTTTTGAATGTTTTATTTCATGTAACCCCTACAGCAGTTATTTGAAGTGATATTATCATTATTAATTATTCATACTCTATAACCAATGCTTAGGATAGGCCTCAGCATGTTATCACTGATAAATAGCAGTACTGAGATTCACATTTAAGGCTGTCATAGAGTGACTCTGTGTGATGTAACTCCAGGCTGATGGCTGACCTGCTTCTGTTTTTTTCTTTGCTGCTGGTTTATATTCAGGGACTCCTAGCAAATAAGTGATTACATTGTACGATCCACAAGGGCAAATCATGGGGCTTAACTCAGATAGTGCTATTTCCTCACATGCTTAATACTGTGAATGATAAGTATAAGGTATAAAGAATATTGAGTGAAATTTTGAGACTTGTCAAAATGACACCCATATCCACTACTGCAATTACTGCCCTAATGCCCGTCACCCCTACCGCCTATTATTACCAAACTATATAGGTAGTTGCACAGATAGGAAAGGGGCTAGATAAAGTATCTCCAAATACTGTCATTATGATTATTTCTTTTTGTGATCTACATTATAGTTCTCATCCTTTCATAAAGAGTTAGTGGGTTTGATTTGTCACAGATGCTGCAAAAAGATGTAGAAACAGAAAAATATTGTATTTCTGAATCCTCTGATCTTCACAAAGCTTCATATATCAACTCTAGTAAACATAACAACTGAAATATTTATTCCATTGAATTTGTGATGTGCATGTGTGAGCAGGTTCAGAGTTTGCAGAAATAATTTTTAGGTTTGGAAAGTGTGGTGACATGTGCCCATCAATATCCACCACAGAGTATGTAATTTGTTAGCATGAATGGCATTTTATCCCTACTATTGTCAGTAGTTTACTTATCATATCCATTTAATCAGTGAACAGATATTGAGAGAGGTAATTAAAAAACAAAGAACAAATCTGGATTAAGAATGACTCTAGAAATGAAAGCTTAAGCCTCTCAATTAGATCTTAATAAATCCTAGGGATAGCTGCTAACGAGAAGAAGCTGGCTTCCTCCTGTCTTTCCCTAGGGCATCCTTTTAAAGATTGACCTTTTATTCTTCTTTCAATATATTATTGAGATAATTATGGAGAAATAACTTTAAATTGAGAAACCTATTCTTACCTGAGGAACTGCCATTTTTCCCGTCTGAAAGCCATGAATTATTATTTCCTTACCTTTATTCTCTGTATCAAGGCAGCCCTCCACTTATGAAGCAGTAACCAACCCACGAAGGTGGTTAGAGATTGGATCTAATGAGGCCCGGGTCATCAAGCAATGCCACATGCATGCCAATTAGCTTTATGCATAGAAAAATGTTATCCATGATTACCCACTGGGTTTCTACCTCATCCAGAACTCATAAGATGGAACTAATTAGAGGCTACAATGACTCAGCAGAAATCTTTCATCACTAACTGATGCAGAGGGGATTTCAAGTTCATGTCCTTATGTTTATTGACAAATTTTCTCTCTTTTAAGGAAAGGAAACATTTAAAGCATTAAAGTGATTTGTTTGTGAGTTGGATAGGTATCGATTAGGAAATGCAACATACAAAATACTTTGCAAACTAAAACATTGTTGACCTTTTCTTGCCTACTGTGGAATCCCAACACCACTTTTTAAAAATGTTTATTTATTTTTCTTTATTTGAGCAACAGAGAGTGAAACAGACAGAGAAATCTTGCATCACTGATTCATTACTCAAATGATTGCAACAGTCATGGCTGAGCCAAGCTGAATCCTAGACAACAGAAATCCATCTGGCTCTCCCTCATGGGTGGCAGGAACTAAGTACTTGAACCATCATCTGTTGCTTCCCGGCATGGACATTAACAAGAATCTGGATTGGAAGTGGAGGCAGGACCTGAACCCCAGCACTATGATAAGGAATGTGGGCATCACAAGAGGTGGTTTATGATGCTGAAACATACCAGTCCCTCCAGCACCACTTTGATAAATGTGTATATTTAGATAACAAGTGTTTATGGTACAAAATTCATGTTTCTAAAATATATATGAGAAAACAGTTTCTCCCTCTTCCCTATCCCCTAGGTACCCTGTTTCCTCTTTAATGTTACCAGTTGTGACAGATCCTCATTAATTTTTCCAAAGAAATGTTTTGAATGTACAAGTGCACAATAAACATATATTTTTTTTCTCCATCATTCAAATTACTTCCAGTAAATCATTCATATAACCATATTAGGAAATTTCTGTCTTCCCCAAATAATTAATCATTATAGAGTTTACCCCATGTGAAAAAAATGCTGAGTCACTGTCTCTACCTCTCTGTAACACTGTTTTTCAAATAAATAAAATTAATCTTTAACAAAATGCTGAGTGTTCCTAGGGAATTTTTCATAAACAAAGTCATTCAGGCCACAAGTATTGTGCTAAATACTGGGCATATATTCACCTGATGTTTCTTAGCATCACTGGTGCTACACAGATTAATGTAATCAATTTTCCTTAAGACAGTATTTTATGTAGGTGAAGCCATATATCACAGGGCCACTTCAGCTTCCTTTTTACAAGATTTAACAGTCTCATTTCATTCCATTGTTCATCATACATCACAGTCGAATGCCTATTTTGTTGTTGCACTGTAAATTTGTAAAGAAAATTTGGCACCCATAAATATAGATAATAATAGTCCAAATATTACCTGACTAGCACAAAACAAAGATAATTTATCATCTCTCTTGTAACCAGATGCTTTGTATTCAAGTTTTCTTGTCCTCTAAGTGTCCTTTTCATTAAAATAACCATGAGGACTCAGGAATTAATCTAAGGGGACAGACTGAGCCATCACATATAATTGCACAGGTTTTATGTTGAACAAAGATGTCCAGCCAAGAAGGCACTCAGAACAGAGACTTAGCTCCACTTCAGTTTTCCTTCTGCTATTCTCCTATACATCTGTGTGCACTTGGAAGAGGAGCTATCTTTTGTGAAATGAACCATACTCTTCACTACTGTGTCAACCCCGAAGAACATTGTTATACACTTTAAAATACAGCAACATAATTTTGCTATTTCCCCAATTCCCTGACCATAAATCTTAGCTGACCTTGTGTAATAATTTGATCAACTTAGAATGTGTCAGAAGTACATTTTATGAGTTCTATTACCTAAGTTTCAAGAGGCTTTGTAGCTTTTAAGCTTGCCCTCTTGTATTTCTAACCTAAGATAACCACATCTGGAAGCTGGTTTATGCTGTATGAGAAGATCCTACATGAAGATGAAGCCCAGTGTCCCAGGCAACATTCAGACCAGTGAGAGAAACCATCTTAATTTTTTTTTTCTCTAGGTAAACCAGCTGAGGCATTCCCTTGTCAATCCACAGAATCACAGGAAATAACAAATTTGTGAAGTTTTAAGCTGTAAGTTTTTAGGTACCTTGCTTCGCAGCAATGATTAATTGACATTGGTACCATTTACTACTTTTGTCAAGCACAGCTTCCAAGCATTGAGATGGAATTTTTTTCTGATTCTCAGAAGGGCGCTATGTGTATTGGAACTGGTACTGTAACTCACAATAAGAGTCAAGTTAAAACGTATTCAGATTGTATGAATCCTAGCTAACAGCTTAAAGAAGGATAGTGCTCGAGTGACTGGCTGTGCCAGATATCTTGTAGGGAGAGAGTGGTCACATCTCTACATGATATCTAAACCACCCTAGTCATTTGTCTGTCGGATAAAAGGTGAAGTCATGTATCAACTATGATGTCATAAGGAATACCTTTGGAGAGTGTAGATTAACGGCATTAAGTAGCAGAGATGCTGCTAAAATTAGTATCTGAGTTCCTCTCTTGAACTCAAGACAAAAATCCTTTTGGGTCTTGGTGACTGGGCTTCTAACTCCCCCAAAATTGCTTTGATTTTCAAGAAAGGGTGGAATTCTATTCTGCTTGCTTTTATAATGCCATGGACCTATGTGAAAAATCAGCTTTCTGGATGGCCTAGAATACACCACACCCTATGTTATGTAAGCGTCATGAACATGTGCAGGGGAAACTCAGGTGAGCTCAGGGCAGTTTATCAGCAAAGTCTTTACTATGAACTGGTGCAGCCGTATATGGATGCATATCATTTGGAACCCTTTCCCTGTCATTTCTCTAATTTCAAGATTTGAAAACATCAATTACCATATTGTACCTTTTATCATCTTATAATAGTTAATACTTATGATTATAAAACACTAAATAGCTTATTAGTAAATTATGTACTGCAGCAGTTGTATGTAGTTATTTTATATTTGTCTATAATTATAGATATAAATATATGTTTAAACTTTTGAGTAAAAACACTAGACAGAGTATTGATAAACATTGATAAATGATAAAAATAATGAAATGTAAAAAATATTTAAAAGGAAATAGGAAAGAAAATATGAAATGGACACATGAATTACAATTCTAAAAGTATGAGGAATAACAAGTTACTTAAAAATTTCCAATAAAATATTCTTAAAATTAAATAAATACATCTTCTGTATTTATTTTATCATATTTTCATCCCAAAACTAACTGGGAGTGCTGAACTATTTTTCTCTTTTGGTTAATGGGATAAAAAGTGAAATGAAAGACTTTCATACATTTAGCTTCATTTCTCAATGAAAATATAAGCTTATCATACATATAATATGATATATATGATATGTACTTCATAAATACACACACACACACACGCATATATATATATATACATAAATGAAGATTAAAGATGTGTCAGAAACAAGCTTCCTGGAAGTACAACATAATGACAGACTTGGGTAATATCCACATAGCAATACTTAGTTTTGTTTTGGGAACAAAAATAGATGACTGATATCAATAATAATATTGAATTAACAAAACTAAAGTCCCTTACATAGATTGGAGCTTTGTCTTCTGTATTTGCTTTGGCTGAAAACAATGTTCAGAAAATCATAAAAAAATTTAAGAAGAAAATGCGATTTTTAAAAGTCATCTTAAAAATAAAAGCAACACACACACACACACAAAAACCTAGGCTTACTGGGCTTTTGATAAGAGGCCTGTTGTGCTGGGCTTGGAATTAGTTCTATGCTTGCTGTACATATATAACACACTCAAGGAGTCTAGGTCAAAATGTCACCAACAAAACAGACTCCATCTGGTCCTTTGGATACATATAAATACCCCTCTGAGATTTTATTTGTTTTTGTTTCCCTGGTTGAAATTTTTAGCCACAGGAAAGTATTTCACTTAATCATTGACTTTATTTTACCATAGAATTTTGAGCTAACTACAGCTGAGGATCAAAGTATAAGTTTCTTTTCTTTTTCTTTTTCTTTTCCTTTCTTTCTTTCTTTCTTTCTTTCTTTCTTTCTTTCTTTCTTTCTTTCTTTCTTTCTTCCTTTCTTCCTTTCTTCCTTTCTTCCTTTCTTCCTTTCTTCCTTTCTTCCTTTCTTCCTTTCTTCCTTTCTTTCTTTCTTTCTTTCTTGACAGGCAGAGTGGACATTGAGAGAGACACAGAGAAAGGTCTTCCTTTTCCGTTGGTTCACCCCTCAATGGCCGCTGCTGCTGGCGCACTGCAGCTGTGGCACCATGCTGATCCGAAGCCAGGAGCCAGGTGCCTCTCCTGGTCTCCCATGCAAGTGCAGAGCCCAAGATCTTGGGCCATCCTCCACTGCACTCCCTAGCCACAGCAGAGATCTGGACTGGACGAGGGGGAACTGGAACAGAATCTGGCACCCCAACCAGGAGTAGAACCCAATGTGCCGGTGCCGCAGATGGAGGATAAGCCGCGCCGCCGGCCCAAAGTATGAGTTTCTTAGTCCTTTCTCTCTATTTAATGCTTAAAAAAAAAAAAAAAATTCCAAGTGTTCATGCATATGCTTTGATTCAAATGCTTACTTTTTTTTTTTTTTTTTTTGACAGGCAGAGTGGACAGTGAGAGAGAGAGACAGAGAGAAAGGTCTTCCTTTGCCATTAGTTCACCCTCCAATGGCCACCGCGGCCAGCACACTGCGGCCGGCACACTGGGCTGATCCAAAGGCAGGAGCCAGGTACTTATCCTGGTCTCCCATGCAGGTGCAGGGCCCAAGAACTTGGGCCATCCTCCACTGCACTCCCTGGCCACAGCAGAGAGCTGGCCTGGAAGAGGGGCAACTGGGACAGAATCTGGCGTCCCGACCGGGACTAGAACCCGGTGTGCCGGCACCGCAAGGCGGAGGAAAAGCTTACTCTTTTTCAATTATTGTTTTTCCAGTAATTAGGTTTTAAATGTGACTTTTGTACAATTTGCCTTATATTATTAATATTCACTTTCTTGAATTTCATATTTTCTTATTAATTTGTATAGTTGGAAAGACCAAATATTTTGCTGAGATATTAATTTAGCTCTTATCTACCATAAATTTTCCATTGTGCAGATTGATTTTTTTAAATTTTTAACTGATTTTATTCTTTTATATGAGAAGAGAGTTACAGACTGAGAGCAAAAGGTAGAGAGAGAGAGAGATCTTGAATCCAATGGTTCATCCCCCAAATGGCTGTAAGGGCCAGAGCTGAGCCAATCCAAAGCCAGGAACTAGGAGTTTCTTCTGGATCTGCGACATGGTTGCAGAGGCTCAAGCAGTTGGACCATCTTCTGTTTCTTTCCCAGGCCGTAAGCAGAGAGCCGGATCAGAAGAGGAGCAGCTGGGACCCAAACCACTGCCAATATGGAATGCTGGAATCACAGGCAAAGGCTTAGCCAACTACACCACAGCACTGGCCCCCAGACCAAATTAATTCCATAAAAAAATTCATCAGAAAAGAGAATATAATAATAATGGTAGTATTCTAATACACAGTTCTACATGTATTTTCAGAGGTAAGTCTTCCAACAACTGATAGTGGTAGAAAAAGATGTGATACAAATAAGTTCATGCTGACATGGAAGTTAGCAATCAAGCTAGTAGGAGCAGACTTCAAAACGTTCATGGAAATTTGAATAAAAAGACATTTATATGGGGCTGGTGCTGTGGTGTAGCAGGTAAAGCCTCCACCTGCAGTGCTGGCATCCCATATGGGTGCCACTTCTGATCTAGCTCTCTGCTATGGTCTGGGAAAGCAGTAGAAAATGGCCCAAGGCCTTGGGCTATTGCACCCATGTGGAGACCTTGAAGAAGCTCCTGGTTCCTGGATTCAGATCGGCACAGCTCCAGCCATTGCAGCAATCTGGAGAGTGTCTGGGGAGTAAACCAGCGGATGGAAGACCTCTCTATCTCTCTGCCTCTCCTTCTCTCTCTGTGTAGCTATGACTTTCAAATAAATAAATAAATTTTTTTGAAAAAAAGACATCCATAATGTGTTGAAAAATATTTGAAATTCATGCCTAGTTCCTTTTCATAATGCACATGCTCTATGAATGCTTTGAAGAGCTGTCATGTTAGAATTCAGGAATGATGACTGTTTTTCCTGTCATTTCCCCTCAACTTTTCTCTCTCTACACCCATTGGTGCAGGCTATCTCTGAGAGTGAGATGAAGAATATTTAAGTTATAAAGAGATATTTATAGTATGTACAATGTTATAATAAATTACTAAGATCATAATTTCCAAAAAGGATATACTTGAGGCACTTGCTTTTGCCATGCCTCATCCTAATAATCTCTCCTCAACAATACCTTTTGGTAACCAGTACTAGAGAATCAGTCTGTCAGGATTTTGTGTGGAGGCCTATTCATGATTTTTTTGTTCTTTTTTGTTTACAGCCCTTGTTTCTACTCTTGAGGAACAGTGTTTTTGGTTTCATACTATTTGTTGAATGCTTTACTTGGTGGAAGGTTAAGCTTGTGATTACAAAACTGAAAGTATATAATTGTAAAAACCATAAGAAAGAATTAGAAAGTAATGAGGCGGGAGAGTAGAGTGGGGAACTATTACTAGGCTCCTAAATCTGAATATATGAAAAACACAGTATTTTTTCACCCTATATAATTAAAAGATCATTTTCAAGACACTGTTTCCCTCCAAAAAAATGACTTACAGATTTTAGCAAATGCAAGTGACTGAATAACTGTTTTTAAAATTCACTGTTCTCAGAAATTATAAGAGAAATGCTTTGTTAAAATCTAAATCAACTTATTTTTTAAATCCCCTATTATGTAATTTAAATTAATATTACCTTTGGTGAAGGGCTTTCTCTGGATAAGCTGACAGAAGTATAAGTTAAGCTTTTAGAATTGATGGTCATGGAGGATGATGGAAGAAAATGTTTTACAGTGAAATAGTGTTAAATCCTCCATAGGGAAAAAGGTAAATACATGAGATATTTTGCGGATAAGGAATGTAAAAGGAAAGAAAGTGGAGTCTGAAAGAAAGATGCAATGACAACTAGTCTCAGGGTTGAGGTTCCTCGCGTTTGGCTGGTATTGCTATTGTAGTCTGAGTTACAAATCTTTAGAGCTACTGACTCCAAAGGAAGTCCACGTGCTTTCTTTTGCAGAATAGTAGATTTGGGATGTGGAACCCAAATTGTTTGTAGCCCTAATTGTTTGAATCCATTACAAGTTATCAACTAATTAGTGTAAGGCCAGTATTAATGATGCATTAACATTAAGTTAAAAATATAATGTACAAAATATAGTAATTAGAGAATGGGTTTACTATAAATGAAAGTGCAGTTTATATTGATATATTCAGTCTTTGGTATGTAGATATGTATCTGAACTCCATGAGGCAGAATTAATTACTAAAAGAAGTAGTCAAGAAAAGATCTTAACTAATTGAAGAATATGCTTTTCTTTTTTTAAAAAAAGATTTTATTTATTTATTTGAGAGGTAGAGTTACAGACAGAGGGAGAGACAGAAAAGGTCTTCCTTCCATTGGTTCTCTCCCCAAATGGCCGCAACAGCTGGAGCTGCACCAATCCGAAGCCAGGAGCCAGGAGCTTCCTCCGGGTCTCCCACGTGGGTGCAGGGGCCCAAGGTCTTGGGCCATCTTCCACTGCTACCCCAGGCCACAGCAGAGACCTAGACTGGAAGAAGAGCAACAGGGACTAGAACCGGCACCCATGTGGGATGCTGGCGCTGCAGTCTGAGGATTAACCTACAGTGCCACAGCTCCGGCCCCGGAATATACTTTCTGAAGGCACACACTTATGAATTGCTCTCTGACTGTAATTCTTAACTACTTCCCTGACTGATTCACAAATGTTAATAGACCCTCTCAGGACTCTAAGAGAGCAAACTAATGTAAAAATAGATTGAGTGAGATGCAGTCGGAGCACACTGCGAGGAGTCTGCCTCACTGGAAATATGTAATGGTCAGAATGAAACACTTACAGGCTTGGAAGTCTGCCTGCCCTATTCTGACTCCTGGGAGTAAACACAGTGCTGCAAGAGTTTTAGAGTAAGTACAGAAATCACAGAGAGAGAAAAAAAAGGGGAGGGGTGTATATAGGATAAATAAAAACAGCTAAAAGTTTATACCATCAAAAGCAGTGGGAACACTAATAAGACAAAGCAACAGAGATCTTTAATTAAAATTAATTTACTGCAATAATCAAGCATCAAGGAAATCCAAGGTGAAAAATACTTGCAATGAGAGTCTCAGAAATTCCAGTGACCCACTTTCCAATGAAGCAAGCAACCATAATTGGTTAAAAAAATTAAGTCTTGCAAAGTGTTCTAACAACATACAGCAAAAGAAGAAAATATATTCAAAAAAATCTACTGAAGTTTTAAAATAACAGTCTGCGGAATTTTATTTGCATTTGCTCTTCCCTCTACTTCCCATTTCAGAGAAATGGAAGTATCAGTTCAGAGAGGAACAGACATGAACACAGGTTTCTCTCTTCTCTCACTCCCAATTAAAAGCTAGGTCGCAGAAAAGATAGGCCTCCGGGATTTAGATGGCCCCCTACAATTCCTAGTTACAGAAATGCCACTCCAGGCAAAAGTAGTTTAGAAGTCTGGGGCTCTGTGCTCTGACTCCCCCTCCTAGAGCAGAAACTGTACCCTAGGCAAATCAATCCAAGGATAAGAGAACCCCATTGTTTTCATCCTAACTCATTTGTGGAAACTGGGAGGGGCAGGACAAGGCAACTGCATCTACTCACCCCAACACATGCTGCTCATAAAGAAGACTTTTGATTCTGACAGAGATAGGCCCCTGTGTCTGTGCCAGTTTCGAGAAAATTGGCAAAGAGCCCTACGCTCTTCTGCCAGAACAGACACAGGCTATAAAACAGAGTTCTAAAGCTCATTGCAAGGGAAATGACATGACTTGGTGTCAAATGTGAGCAAGTTTAGAACTAAAAGTGCTATTGAAAAACATGAAAAGGTTGTTGGTAGTTCCACAAGAGCAATAAGCTGAGACATAGACAAGCTTGAACTTTAAGAGAGAAAAAGTGAGAGCTATTATCCTTCCTGGAGTTGGAAAGAGTCTTAAACTCTGTACAAAGGTGCCTGAATGCAAGTGGATAAGTTTGCCAGTTATACCCCCAAAGCAGTTTTTAAAACAATAAAGAAGCCGTTCTAGGTCCCCAAGTTTCACTCTTCTTTCAAATGTTCTAATTTTGATGTAAGAAACATTTTGAGAATTCACGTTCATTCATCTTCGCAGCCTTGCAATTACAATTTGATCCTGAGCCATATTCTGGATACAGTTCAAAAGGTAGCTCTAGGAGTTCAGAGTTTCCTTAAAACCTGTCATAGCAGCCCTGTGGGTATGAGCATTGTGCTGTCATTTAGCACTCGACTCTAATTTTCCTTTTTAATGTAGCATCTATAGAATCCAGACCATTCCAAAACCATTAAAATTGTTATTATTTATACATGCCATTTTGATGTCTTTTACCACCCATATCCCACTGATGCAGGTCCCACAAGAATTTCATCCCTGTTGACCACCAGTAAGTCTTGGTGATTAGGGCATCACAAAGTTAATACCATTCTGCTTAGCACAGATAACTGTATCCCTCTTGCCATTGTAACAGTGTATTATTCAGTGACAATATCTGATAGCAGGGACACTTAGGAGAAAATACCATGCCTGGATTTCCTAGAAACCAAAGGCCTGAGGAAAAGTGGGGTAGTACAGGAAGGAAATCACTTTGATGGTTGCTACTGAACTGATTACTGCTTGGTATAAAGACCAACTGATTGCTTGACATTACCCAACAGTGACTTTTTTTTTTTTTTTTAACAGGCAGAGTGGACAGCGAGAGAGAGAGACAGAGAGAAAGGTCTTCCTTTGCCGTTGGTACACCCTCCAATGGCCACCGCGGCGCTTGTGCACCGCGCTGATCCGAAGGCAGGAGCCAGGTGCTTATCCTAGTCTCCCATGGGGTACAGGGCCCAGTAGAGAGCTGGCCTGGAAGAGGGGCAACCGGGACAGAATCCGGAGCCCCGACCGGGACTAGAACCCGGTGTGCCAGCGCAGCACGCAGAGAACTAGCCTAGTGAGCCGCGGCGCCGGCCCCAACAGTGACTTTTTGTGATGGTTTATGTAAAGATGGAAGATGAATGTAATTCCTCTGTACTTTCTAGCTGTGTATGTAGGAAAATGTTGCTCTGTCTCAAAACCTGAGAATCTGGGGTAGGATGCAAATATGTGCATTTTAGACATGAAGCAAAACATTGTCAGGCTCTGTCTGTAATTAGCTTCTGTCCATGCAGTGTTAGTGATGAAAGACACTTCTGGGTTAGAGACAAATAGGCAAATATCTCTGGAAACAGATTTCATCGAATGATGAAATTTGGTGCATACCATTTCAAATACCTTATTTCTTTTGCAGCTCCCATAATCACACTTTGAAAATAAGAAAACTGAAAGTAAAAGGGTTTCCCAAAGAAAGCATGGAAGTAACAGTACGGGAATTTATATTGAGGTCTGTCTGATTTTAATGTGGATGCTAAACATTCATACTTTGTGGTAAACATATGGTGATAAGTCTAATATTTGTATTGATTGTTAACTTACTCTGTGAGTATAAACTGTTATGCCCAGCAGACTGGTTGGCATCTCCAATTGAACTTTATCTAATATCTCAATGTTCAGATACTCAGAATGACACCATTAATGCTTTTTTTCCTAAAGCAATCCTTCTTGAGTATCTACCACCTAGTGCCTCTTCCAGAAACCTAAGTCCTTTTTATAACTCTTTCTCAATTCTTAAAATATAATCCCTGACTAATAACCAAAGCTAATTTTAGGAGAATAATACATGTTTGGTACTAACAGATAGAGCTAGGCATCTCTCATCTGCTGGTTCATCCCCAAATGCCCACAAAAGTTGAGGTGGGGCCAGGTCACAGGCCTGAGCTGGACATTGAATCTATGTCTCCAAAATCGGTGGCAGAGACCCAACTACATGAACCATCACCTGCCGCCTATTAGTGTGCACATTAGCAGGAATTTGGAATAAGGAACCTGAGCCGAGACTCAAATTCACACACTGCAATATGGAATGCAGGCATCACAATTAGTGTCATAACTGCTACACCAAACACCTGCCTCAGGATTCTCTATTTCAGAGGCTAATGATGATGTGACTAAAAAAAGCCATTTCTTTTACTAAATACACCTGAATCCATGTTCTCTAATCTTTGTCTACTGTCAAAAAGATAGTCTATATCACCAGCTTGCTGAACTTGTACAGCAGCTAATTATTCCTCATTGCCCAATCTTACTCCATTCTAGCCCATTCCTTACATCTCGATCAATATTATTGAAAATAAATATGAGAATATGCCAACCTACATAGATCACTCAAGAACTGTCTCTTATCCTTAAAATAAGATTGAACTTTAGCATAGCTCCTGGTGGACTTCACACTGTGGATCTGGTACATTATTACTTTTCCCCCATCCTCTCTCCAGATTCTTCTTTTAAAAAAATATTTATTTGTTTGAGAGGTAAGATTACAGACAGAGAGAGGGAGAGACAGAGAGAGATCTTCCATCCACTGGGTTACTCCCCAAATGGCTGCAATGGCTGGAGCTGGGCCAATCCAAAGACAGGAGCCAGGAGCTTCTTCTGGGTCTCCCATGCAGGCGCAGGGGCCAAGCACTTTTTCCATCCTGTATTGCTTTCTCAAGCCATAGCAGACAGCTGGATCGGATGAGGAGTGTCCAGGACAAAAACTAGCACCCATATGGGATGCAGGCACGACAGGCAGAGGCTTAGCCTACTATGCCACAGTGCAGGGCCCCCAGACTCTTCTTTAATCTAAATGATAGCCATGCTCAAATGATTTCTGTTCCTCAAAGATGTGCTCTTTCATGACAATATCATGCACTCTATACAACTCCTTTCCCATCCCCAGTATTCTCATGAAAACTTTCTGTGTTGTTCCACTGATCCCTACATTTCCAGCTTGAACAGTATCAGAGAAAAACTTACCTGATCTTAGAAAATGTATCCCTCTGGTTTTATAAGACTCATCATTCCACATATCCCATTATATTATTAGTATCGCTAAATCACTTGTTAAACTCTAAGCTCTCTGAGGGCAGCAACCACAGGGTAGATTGTTCACCACTCTTAAGTTTTAGTCCTAGGCTGGATAGAAGAAAGTCAGACATTCTCTCTTTTTCATGCAAACACACCCAAATATTTGTACATGTCTATGAATACATGCATACATATTCACAAACACAAATAAGGGAACTGTCAACATCCAATTAATATATGTAGTTTCTACAAATTGTGGTTATTAGTTAGATAGAATATTCAAGTGGAGAAATGGGAACAAATCTTCTATGTGTTCTGCCAATTCATAAGACATCTTCTTATGCTAACATAAGGATATCAGCTTAATAAATATGGCTCTTAATATGTCAAAAACTGTTCAATGTCTTCCTACCTGAAGGCTGTTTCTCAGTCTTTATTCAGGGTGCCTCTATTTGCAAACATAGAGTTGAGTTCTCCCCCTATCTTCTATAAGTTCTCATTTGTGGATATATATACTAAAGGAAATATGTTCTACTGAACTTCGGATACTACACTTTAAATAATTTAAAACAGCTTTTCTTGAATGAACTCTACTTCATTAATTTTGAACGTTAATGAGTAAAAAGCATTTCTGCTGCATTAGGCAAGCATCCAAGACCAATTCAAACTTTTCATTTCAAATTGAAAAGTATTATTTTCTCCTTTACATAAGATCTAAATGGAACTACTGAATGAATGATAAAGAAGGCATAGAAATGTGTAGAATAAAGTGTAATTTTATGCAGTATGATTAGAACATTTAAAATAAGCATACAGTATTGTTATTGTTAAATATTTTATTGGATTCTAATATTTCAGTTTGATTTCTCTTCAATATCTCAATCTCTCTACAAAGTATTTTATCCATACTTTGTATGGATATCTTTATCTCATGAATTTGCTTCTCTGTGATTCTGAGTAATTTATCATCTTTTTTTGAGATAATTTTCAGACATTTCATCAATCTTTTTGTCTTCACATTCCTCCTACTAATTTTGGGTTGGATTTGTTCTTTTTTTTCTAGGTCATTAAGGTGCATTGATAGCTCATTTATTTATACCTTTCTTGATGTATGCATTTAAACTTACCTCTTAACACTTCTGTTACTGTATCCCTTAAGTTTTGAGATGTTATGTTGTCATCTTCGTTCATTTCCAGGACTCTTTATTTCCCTTTTGATTTCTTCTATGACTTGCTATACATTCAAGAGGGTGTTGTTCAATCTCCATGTGTTCACTTATTTTCTGGATTTTTTTAAGCTGTTAATTTCCAGCTTAATTACACTGTGGTCTTTTTTGTGTTAAAGTCCATTTGGTGTGATACTAGAATGTTTATAGTGGCTATATCTTCTTGCTTTTACTTTCATTTAGTATGAAATAGCTTTCCCCATCTTATCCTTTTCAGTCTGCATGTGTGTTTGGTCATGAGATATCTTCTTGAGGCAGCAAATAGATGGGTCTTATTCTTTAATCCATTCATCCAGTCTGTGTTTTTTGATTGGAGAATTAGGTTATTTACATTCAAGGTTACTATTGATAAGTAACAAATTGGCCCTACCATTTTTCCATAAATATTTCTGTTGCTTTCTTCTAATTTCCTTTGTACTTTTACTAGATTTTTTGCCTTCACATTCTTTCAAATGATGACTATTTTCTGTGTTTCTGTGTGTAGCACATCCTTTATCATATTTTGTAAGGCTGGTCAAGCGGTCACAAATTCTTTCAATTTCTGTTTGTTTTGGAAGGTCTTCATTTCACCTTCATTTACAAAGCTCTCATTACATGTAATGAGAGCTTTGCTGGGTATAGTATTCTGGGTTGACTTTTTTTTTTTTTTTTTTTCATTTAGGACTTAGGCTATGTCTCTAATTCTCTCCTAGCTTGTAGTGTTTCTGATGAGAAATCAGTTGTTAGTCTAGCTAAGCATCCTCTGAAGGCAATCTGTCATTTCTCTTGTGCATGTTTTAGGACTTTTTTTGTTTTACTGTTGAAAGTTTTACTACAATACCTCATGGTGAAGATCTTTTCTGATCATGACTGTTAGGAGTTCCATGTGCTTCCTATAGTTGGATGTCCTTTCTTTCTCCAAATTAGGGAATTTTTCTGCTATTATTTCACTGAATAGGCCTTCTAATCTATTTTGTCTTTCAGTGCCTTCTGGAACTCCTAAGATACATATGTTTTGTCCCTTGATAGCATCACATATATTGAATACTGTTCAGTTTCCCTCTTTTCCTTTTTGTCTGACTGAGATATTTCCAAGGATTTGTCTTCTAGTTTGGGTATTCTTTCTTCTGCAAGTTTGATGTTGAGGCTTTCCAGCATATTTTCTATTTCACAAATTATAATCTTCATTTCTAATATTTCAGTTTGATTTCTCTTCAATATCTCAATCTCTCTACAAAGTATTTCATCCATATCTTGCAGGGATTTCTTTATCTCATGAATTTGTTTCTCTGTGTTTCTGAGTCATTTTATCACCATTCTTTAGAGATAATTTTCAGGCATTTCATCAGTCTTTTGGTCTTCACATTCTAATATTAAAGTGCTATTGTTTTCCTTTGGGAGGAGTCACGTTCTGTTCCTTGGTCTTGCTTCTTGTACTTTTGCATTTATTTTTAGGCACTTAGAAACATTTGTTGGCTTCCTCTGGTGTGTTATATCTTTGAATAATGCCTCTGTGGCTTAGTGTAGTGTCTTCTCATTCAGTGGATATCCAGAGGCATTTGCTACATGGGGCTAGGGAGCTCTGGTCAGTGCTCAAGTGTGGGGTGAGAATTCAGACTAAAACCCACGTTGGGGCCGGCGCCGCGGCTCACTAGGCTAATCCTCTGCCTAGCGGTGCCGGCACACCGGGTTCTAGTCCCTGTCAGGGCGCCGGATTCTGTCCCGGTTGCCCCTCTTCCAGGCCAGCCCTCTGCTGTGGCCCGGGAGTGCAGTGGAGGATGGCCCAGGTGCTTGGGCCCTGCACCCCATGGGAGACCAGGAAAAGCACCTGGCTCCTGGCTCCTGCCATCGGATCAGCGCGGTGCGCCGGCCGCGGCGGCCATTGGAGGGTGAACCAACGGCAAAAGGAAGACCTTTCTCTCTGTCTCTCTCTCTCACTGTCCACTCTGCCTGTCAAAAAAAAAAAAAAAAAAACAACAACAAACAAGTTGGGCATTGTAGATCTCCCCAGTTTTCAGCAATTGGGCATGGATGATCAAGCCTGCTGGTGTAATCACATCTTCATGTCATAGGGTGTGTATCTACACAGTCACAGGGTGCAAAGGATCCACACTCATCTCCGTCCATAGAGAGACATTCCTAGAGCCAGCTTCCTGTAGGTATTCTGCCTTGGTAGTCTTAACCCAAGATCCTGTGAAAGGTTGCAGGATTGCAAGCACATTACAGTCCTAAGTGGATGCCTAGCCCCTTGCCAACCTTCCTGGCCAGTCTCAAAGTCAATTCCCTTTAGTAAAATCCACTGGCCACATGTGAGAGTCACCACAGCCTCTAATAGTGCAAGTTGGCACCTTATGTTCATTGATTCCTGGGTGTCTTCGTGGGGTAAATGGTGAGAAATAAATGTGCTTTTCCTTCATTGAATTAGATAGGCACCCTGACTGTTGCTAAGGCTCCTGGCCAAAAACTCAAGATCAGTGTGGTCTGTCAGATTCTCCCTCAGGCAATATCACCAGTGCTGGGCTGCCAAAATCTGTCCTCACTTCACTCTCAGAAGCAGGTGTCTCCTTTAGCCCGGGGTTGCAGGAGACGTGGGTGCTATCCCCAGTCACTGTCGCATGTCTGCACGTTCCATGCTGCTCCACAGTGTCTCTCTCCTTTCTTTAGAATTTCCATTGCAAACTTCTCCCTAGATCTCCCCTGGGAATGCACTTCCTCTGCTTTTCTTCTGTTATCTTCCCCTGGTCAAAATCAGCAAACCTTTTCCCTATTCAGTCATATTGGAAGCAGATATACATATTAACTAAATTGTTCAAGGTTAACAAGCTATAAAGTGAAAAGCCAAAAATTGCAACCTTAAATATGGGGTTGATTGACTTTATACACATCACTTCTGCTAAATACAATTGTACTACCTCACATCAGATGTTATAATTTGAATAGATATGGCAGTTAAGTCCCAAAGTTGTGGATTGATGGTAGAAAGAAGGCAGAGACTTTGGTTTATAAGACATGGGACCTAGGAAGGTAGTTATTGCAGGAGGGCTGGACTTAGGCATAGCTACTGTCTCTGCTTCCTGACTTGCCATGTGACTCACTCTCCGCAGTTGCTCTGCCATTGCTCTCTGCCACCCTCTCACTAGACACAATTGGAGCTCCTCCATGATCTTAGTCTATTGACAACCAAACTGTGAGCCAAGATAAAATTCTTGCCTTCATAAGGAGCTTTTTTAGATATTGTTATAGTGACAAAAAAGCTGACTAAACAGGTTAGGTTATAGTTCATGAGTTACGGCATAAGAGAAGAAAAATAAATTGATAAAAAATACTGCATGATCCATGTATGTGCTATATTTTACACTATCAATTTAGACAAGTGCCATCACTCACTTCTGATCTCACCACCAAAAAATTATTGTAAAACATCATAGTAATGAATGAAGTAAGAAGGAATAAGCTTAGCATGTGTTGTGCCTTTATGTAAGGACAACCACACATGTGAGAAACTATGAGAAATTATAAGTGTAGCTGTATCATTTTTTATACATGGATATAGCACAATATATGAAATTGCCAACTAGAGTGTAAAATTCATGAGGATAAATATTTCCACCTGTTTTATTCTATATTGTAGTCTCACCACCTAGACAGTAGATATACAGAATTTCCATTGAATAGTCAATTAGGCCTCTATATGAGTTAACTATAATTTTTTCTCTACCATCTCTCCTAGATCCCATTGATATGAGTGTGCTATCTGTAGCCAAAATCACGCATTTCACACAGTGCTAAATTGGCTTACTCTTGCTAAAATCATGAAAAATAGCTCACAAACTCTATTTGGTAGTATAGAACATTATGGGGAAGAGTAAAGACTGGGAGTTGATTACCTAAGATAGTTTTGAATTTCTGAAGTTAGACTTATGAGGAATATTTTTCAAATGTTCTTTTCACTTTGTTTTAACTTTTATTTAATGAATATAGATTTCCAAAGTACAGCTTATGGATTACAATGGCTTCCCCCTCCCATAACTTCCCTCCCACCCACAACCCTCCCCTTTCCCTCTCCCTCTCCCCTTCCATTCACATCAAGATGAAAAATCAGGTTAGCATTGTAGTACAGCAGGTTCAATCACCATGTAGGATGCCTACATCCCCCACTGGAGTTTCTGTTTTCCTACCTCTGCTTCCAACGGAGCATCAGATGGTGGCTTAGGAACTTGGGTTCCTCACTTGAGAACAAGATGGAATTCCTGGCCCCCTGACTTTGACCAGGACCCAGCTCCAGCTGCTGTAAGCATTTGAAAAATGAAAAAGATGAACAAAGATCTCTCTCCTCTCTCTCTCTCTCTCTCTCTCTCAGTAACTCCCTTTCAAATAAATACAACTTGATAGAGAGAGAGCAGAGAGAGAGAGAGCAAGCAAGTGAGCTTGAGAGAGCTCTGTCATCCACTGGTGCATTCCCTAAATGCTTATGACAGCCAGAAAGGGGCCAGCCTAAAGTCAGGAATCAGGAATTCCATGCAGGTCTCCTATACATGGGCAGGTACCCAAGAACTAAGGGCATCCTCTGCTGCCCTCCCTTGTGCATTAGCAGGAAGGTGGATTGGAAGTGAAGCAGCAAGGACTCGAACTGGTGCTCATATGGGATGCTGGTATTGCAGGCAGTAGCTTAACCCACTGTGCTACAACATCGGTCCCAAGAAGTATCTTTTTTTGTATCCCTCTCTATCCCTTTGCCTTTCAAATTAATTAATTAATTGTAAAGAATGAGTAAAAGTTCTTGTTTCCATATATTTTTGAGAAACATTAGACTGGCAAATAGAGAATAACCATGCAGATTAGAATTAGACAAATATGGCTTTTCTCTTCAGTTTCAACTAATTTACAAAATTTGCATAGTGAAATCAGTTTTAAGGAGGGAGAAGGAGAACTTACAGTCACTGGTTCACTTTACAAATGCCTTCAACATCCAGAGCTGGGCCACACTGAAACCAGGTGCCAAGAATTCAATCTAGGAGCCTCATGTGGCGGCAAAGACCCAATGTATTCCATTACCTGCTGCCTCCTAATGAACATATTTGTAGGAAGCTGGAATCAAGAATGGGGTCAGAACAGAAAACCATGTGCTGGAATGTCAGCATCCCAAGTAGCCTCTTTACTGTTGCCCTAGATAACTACCTCTCCAAATATTTCATGCTTATGATTAAAGATTCTGTTCTAAATCTAATTTGTCTTTAGAGTTGGCCAATAGATCCACAAAACACAGAAGAAAACTTCAAGAGAATGCTACCCGAATTTGCTATTAATAGATTGAGTCTTATGAAACTGTTATTGAGTCCCTTTGGCCTAAAATAAGCAGCAATGTCTTAGGATTTACTCCAATGGAAGAGTTGCTGTATGTTTCTCCTTGGGATGCTTTTACCCCTGAAACATATAACTGACAATAATCTTATGCACTTAGGTAATAATGAAGTAACACCTTGACAGTAGGGATTCCATTTTGGAGCACTTGAGACTCCATTCTGGGAAGGTGCCCTCCCTACACCATGAGACTATGGTCTGAAGCTATGATCTAAAACAGTTGGACAATAGCAATCCACTACATCACACTTGGCAGAGCATAGAAACACCCTAACATGATTGCTCAAGCTTGGAAATGGATAGGCTGCATCTGGATTAATGATACAAATGTAATTTGTCTATGTCCTACATATGATTAAAACCAATACCTGGATTAATGTCAAGATTATAATTGAATTGTTAAGATTGTAACTGGTATTGTCAAGATTATAATTGATACTAGTTTTGCATAGGCTTTGGTCAGCTTGACCCCAGTAACCATGTATTCCCCCCTGTTCCTAGCAACCATGAATTCCCCTCCCTATTTTGTGGTTTTTGCCTTTATAAACCCTGTTGCTTTGGGCTTCAGGGTCGAGAGTTCTTTAGGGCATGAGCCCACTCTCCACCACCGGCAATAAAGGACCATCAAATTTTATCAATGTGTGGTGCTCCTTTGTTTACACTCTCTCAGGTACAACATTTTGGAGGCCCCAGTGAGATATGGAGACCACCTCCGGGAAGACCTCGCTCCAATCCTTCCAGGTTGGTGCTCTGGCCATAGGGGAGGCGCCCTATAAAGGACCATCAAATTTTATTGATGTGTGGTGCTCCTTTGTTTACACTCTCTCAGGTACAACAATACTAAGCATTTCAGATGAGTAAAACAGGAGGAAGAGGTTGAGAGAATGCAATTACCAAGCAAAAGCCTATAGGCCAGAACGGATCTCATCCTTAAGGCCCCATACCAAACTCTGAAAATCTTGCCAAGTGCTCATATATAGTCCATGTGTCTGTAGCTGATGAGCGCAGGCTTCACTCACATCAAATTCCACCCCTTGTTACTATAGTAACCCCTTGTTACTATAGTGTTTGGCCAGTGAGAAAGCTGAGTAGAGAGAGCTAAGCAGGTGAGAGTGCTAGACAAGAGGGAGCCTGCCTGCTCAACTCCAGGTTATTCACAGAAAAATTCCATTTTTGTCCCTTTGACTCAATAATGGATTCCTTTCTGTTTAACAAATTAAAAACAAAAACACCAAAACACTTCTTCAGAAATTGTGCAGTTTCTCTCTCTCCACCTCTCCCTCTCCTTCCTCCTTTCCCTCTCTCTCTCCCTCTCTTTCCCCCTCCCCTTCTCCCTCTCCCTCACTCTCCCTCCCCCTCTCCCTGTCTCTCTCTCTCACTCTCTCTCCCCCTCTCCCTCCCCCCTCCTTCCCTCTCCCTCTCCCTCCCTCTCCCTCTCTCTCCCTCTCTCTTTCTCTCTATATCCCTCTCTCTCTCCCTCTCTCTCTCTCTCACTCTACCTCTACCTCTACCTCTACCTCTCTCTTTCATCATGTCTATGTGTCTCTATCTCTGCATTTACTTGTATTTGTCTATCTCTGCATCAATATGTACATATACCTGTTCTCCTCTTCTGAGAACTCCTACAAGACTGACTGCTTACTCAATTCTGTTCAGCATTTGGAGATAGCTTATTTGAAACTTCTCCATAGAAAATTATCTTTGACCCTTTTGCCAAACCTATCATAGGCCTTCATCACACTCTTTTCTACCATTCACAGCTCATATCACATTATTTATACACACATACCTAATTGTTTTAAGAATATTTATAAACATTTTAATGAGACATTAAGGAATTGCTACATAAACTCACATTGTAAAATAAAAATTATAGTACTCAACTTTCACATGATTCTTTCAGACTATGTACAATAGTGAATTTAGGGCAAGTCTACATCATGGAAACTTGTGATTGCCTGCCATAAATTATAATCTAAGAGTCACACAGTTATAAAATACTGACGATTTTCTGCAATATGATCTTGCTGTTAAGGAACAGTGTCCACTGTCTCATGGAAATCAGGATGAGGAAGAGGTTGAGATCATTTATTGTGTGACTAGATGACCAATAGTAACTCAAGGTTACCCCAGGCAGCTAGTTGTGATCAACTCCAAAGCACAATTTTATTAGGATAGAGGACAGTGATTGCAATATTAGATGCAAGCAATAAGATTATTAAATGAAAGTGATTTAAAATAAATAAAATGTTCCCTAAGAAGATTTAAACTGAATGAAGCAAGAGTTCAAAAGGAGTCTCTGAAACCAGCTCTTTTCTACTGGCCATTCCAGACATCACTCTTCATGGGATCCCCTGAGCTACCTCTTCCGTGTCCCCTGGAAGGTGGAGCCAGTGGAATCACATAATCCATAAGGCTATTTCAAAATAAAAACTAAGTAACTCAAATTTAATCCACATCTTGTTTTAGCATGCAGGACAAACTTAGCCACAGAGATTATAGGAAAGCAGGAATTTTTTTAAAAAGATCAGGGACAATGAAGTTCAGCATATTCTTTACTTCATTTTACAAAAAACACATTGAATATCCACTGTATGCCAGAGACTGCAACAAGTACAATAAATACATATCCAGACCCATTTCACACAACTTGACACTTCATGCAATCCTCTCCAATGACAATGCCCTTGTGTGTTCTTAGACACCTTTGAGCCTGGCCTTCCACACACACACTTCTTCCCAGAGTGGTCACAAGAGTGACTTCATCTTGCTTCCATTCCTCGGTTTGGCATCCACTTAACTGATGCTTAGATGCTTAGAGAGGTGTTTCTTTGACATCCATCACAAACCTATTACGACCTCTCATCACACTCGTCCCTATCTTTTGTACCTCATGTTACATTTTGTACCCATATGTTTTTCTAGTGGTTATATTTTATTGTCTGTCTTACCAATTAAATGGAAACTAAGTGTTCTCAGCCTTGGCTGTGTATGAAATCATCAGGGACCTTTAAAAAAAATGAGTAATGCCAAGGTTTCATCCCTGGAGATTCAGATTGAATTTTTCTGGGCTGTGCTTTGACACATAGAAATGCATAAAAACTGAAAAACTGTGATGCACCATTTTGGAGACCAGGGCCTCTTTGATTTCCTACCATAAACACTACATTCAGCAGACTCCCAGTCACAAAGCAGAGTCTCTTAATTGAAGAAAGCAAGGATTTGGACTTTAAGGAGCTCAAGATGAATATCCACAAGGAACTTGCTTGATTATAAATAAGAATCATCTGGATATTTTGCTGAAAATAGGAGCAAGGAAATAGTTTGGGCTCTGATCAGAAGGGAGCACCGGGGAGAACAGTAAGATGCTATTGGAATAGCCTGAGGGGTGTGAAGATCCAACAAACATGGTTTAAACAACAAACTTCTCACAAACTACATGACCATTGACAAATGCTCTCCCTTGTTTGTGTCTCCATTCTATCATCTAAAAAAATAGAAATAGAAATAATACCTACCTCATAGAGTTGTTGTGAGGTTTAATGAGTAAACATGTTAACATACTAAAAGGTCTAAATAATTGGTGTCTGGTGTCATTATCAATAGATAAGTACATGTATTTCAGGCTGAAAACACAAACACATAGAAACCCAAAAGGAATGAGATAAGAGGAATCATCACCTGCCTCTGAAAATGTGTGTCACTAAAGTGAAGGTGCAGGCCGGCGCCACGGCTCAATAGGCTAATCCTCCGCCTGCAGCGCCTGCACACTGGGTTCTAGTCCCGGTCGGGGCACCGGATTCTGTCCCGGTTGCCCCTCATCCAGGCCAGCTCTCTGCTGTGGCCAGGGAGTGCAGTGGAGGATGGCTCAAATCCTTGGGCCCTGCACCCGCATGGGAGACCAGGATGAGCACCTGGCTCCTGGCTTCGGATCAGCGCGGTGCACCAGCCGAAGCACGCCTGTCGCAGTGGCCATTGGAGGGTGAACCAACGGTAAAGAAAGACCTTTCTCTCTGTCTCTCTCTCTCACTATCCACTCTGCCTGTCATAAAAATAAAAAATAAAGTGAAGGTGCCACTATCAAAAGTAGCCAGGTCCGAAGACACCATGGCTGTGACCAGAGGAACCCATAAAGAGGCCAGCCACACAGCTGGTCTTTGCATTCATGAAAGTAATGGGAATTTGTTTTCCACAAAGCAAATTCTAGATTTGGCATTTTTTTTTACTTTTTGTCTTTCCGTGATCCAGAGTCTTTTCCCCAAGATGTAAGTCATTCAGATAAATACATGTTTGTGAAAATCACAGAAATAATAGAAAGAAAATAATAGTATATTGATGAATCAAAAAAGACTTGGAATTAATGAAGGTTTAAACTAAATAGAATTCAAAAGAATGAGACAGTTATAAAATTATCAAGAATATGAGGCCAGCATTGTGGCAGCCCACAATGCCAGCATCTCATATGGGCACCAGTTTGAGTCCCAGCTGCTCCACCTCCAATTCAGCTCCCTGCTAATGCAGCTGAGAAAGCAGCAGAGGATGGTTCAAGTTCTTGGGCCTCTGCATCCACGTGGGAGACCTGGAGGAAGTTCCTGGCTCTTGGCTTTGGCCTGGCACAGCCCTAACCATTGTGGCTATTTAGAGGGTGAACCAGCAGATGGAAAATCTCTCTCTCTCTCTCTCTCTCTCTCTCCTTTTCTTTCTGTAACTGTGCCTTTTAAATAACTAAAATAAATCTTAAAAAAAGAAAAGCTTCAAGAATAAAAAGGACTAAAATTTTCCATGGGATAATATGGAGATATTTTTAAATAGCAATCTCTAAAAGCCAGTTTATATGGTGTTACTCTAGCTAGTAATATTCATTTCCTTTCAAATGTATGTTGCCAAGGATTGTCAATTTATATGATAAGACAGATAGATGTAAATAATTAATTCAGTGTTGGTTCCCTTCATTTTCCTTTAGAAAGTGCTACTTGGAGAAGCTATTTGACAGTTTGAAATGTATTAAGCATATGTGCTGGTTCTGTAAATTAGTTTTGTTCAAACTCACCCTTTTGTTACTAAAGAGGGCGTGACTAAGGCCAGCATAGCTAATGGTGACATTTTTTCCAAGTGTATCTGAGAGCCTGGACCACATATGGCCCATAATTACTGCCACTGCTATTTACTAACAATGAAAATTGGTGCATTCAAAAGACTTCCTTCTTCCAATCCCATAATTTTTAATTCTGTCTTTTGTGCTACAAAGAATGCTTGCTTTCTATAGATGGAAATAACGTGAGTACTGATGGTCTGGTCTTCAGAGTATGTTAGTTCTAATTTGGGAGTATAATTAGAAACGCTGCTGGGGAAGATTATATCTCAGAAATAATGATGCTAAATCTCTTCTGGAAAGGTCTCTCGGCCACAGATTTTCTTCCTCCAGACGTATCTGATTGGTGATCTTTAACAATCATTATGAATGTGTGAACACTGCTGGGTAACTCAAGGAAAGGTTCAAAGTGGTTGGCATCAAAATTTCAAGTATCTCTTCAAACTGTAAAGGTGATGAATGTCAACTCTTTAATTTTTAGAGATTTAACAAACTTGCAGAAGGTGGAATGAAAGCCTTGATGTCAGAAGTTTAGTTGGCTGTTACAACAAAGAACCTCACACGTCCTAGAACTAAAATATAATAGAAGGTGGTTCTTTACAGAGACACACAACACAGATATCAATGATCAGGTAACAGAAATGGATTCTTATACATACTACATGCCATCAATTGCACCACTGGGGTGCCCAGTCAAAATGGACTCCTTAAAAAGAAAGGTGTGTTTATTGATTTTCATCTCTTAGAAAGGCAGAGGGAGGGGTGGAGTGGGGAGGAGAGGGAGCGCGGAGTCACAGATCTTCCAGCCACTAGTTCACTGCCACAACATCTGAGGTTGCACCAGGTGGAAACCTGGAGCCAGGAACTCCATCTGAGAGTCCAACCTTGCTGCCAGGGGTCTAAGCACTTGAGTCATCACTGATGCTTTCCAGGGTTTACTAGTGAGAAGCTGGATCAGAAGCCTGAACTGAAATCAGCACTCCATATATATACCCTTATGTTTGGGCTTCATATCTATGCTTCTCTCTCTCTCTCTCTCTTGTTCTCATCGATTGCCATTCTTCTCTTTAAAAGTGTGTGCTAAACATAACACAGTCAATATTACCATTCATAATCTTAGAGGTAGGATTTTGCAGTTTTATGTTTTAAAACAGTCTGAGTAAAAGACTTTTCAAGACTTACCTAACATCCTATCTTTAGATTCTGAATAGAAAAATGGAAAACCAACTCAAAATAGAGAAATGACCTAACTGTAATATGGAAACCTTAAAAGTACTAGAAAACATGTGGGAATTACTTCAGGGCGTTGGAATGAGCAAGAAATTTTTGGAATAGACCCCAAAAGCATAGTGAACAGGAGATAAATTAGACAAATGAGATTTTATCAAACTAATGACTTCTATACAGTAAAGGAAACAATCAACAGAGTGAAAAGACAATGGACAGGACTGGAGAAAATATTTGCAAGTTACATATTTTTCAAAGGGTTAATATTCAAAACATATAAGGAATTCAAACAATAAAATAGTGATAGATAAATAAATCAATAATCCAATTAGATATGGGCAGTAGATGTAAACAGAGACTTTCTATTTTTTAAGATTTATTAAAGATTTATGTATTTGTCTAGTTGAAAGGCAGAGTTACAGGGAGAGAGAAGGAGAGCCAAAAAGAGAGAGAAATCTTCTATCTGTTGATTCACTCCTCAAATGGTCTCAATGGCCAGAGCTAGGCTGATCCAAAGCCAGGAGCCAGAAGCTTCATCTGGATCTCCCATATGGGTGGTATGAGCCCAGATGCTTGGGTCATCTTATACTGCTTTCCAGGCACATTAGCAGGGAGCTGGATCAGAAAGGGAGCAGCCTGGCTCTAACTGGCTCCCATGTGGGATGTCTGTGCTGCAGGCAACAGCTTCACCTGCTGTTATCACAGCACTGGCCCCTAAACAGAGACTTTTTAAAGAAAGACATACAAGTGACCAACAGGTACATGTGAAAATATTTAACATCATGAATCTACAGGGATATGCAAATCAAAACTACAATGGAATATCACCTCACATTAATAAGTTTGGCTATAATAAAAATACAAGAGACAGCAAGTGCTGACAAGGTTATGGAAAAAAGGGAACTCTGGAATACTGTAGATATGAACAGGAGTCTCAAAAACTAAAGACTGAAGTACAACATGATCCTGTCATCTCACAACTGTGTTTAGATCCAAGAGAAATAAAGTCTGTCTGCATGAGACTTCTGCTGTTCCATGTTTCTTAAAACACTGTTCACAACAGTAGAGAAATGTAAACAACTCAAGTGTCCATCCACTGATTAATGATAAAGAAAACATGGTACACATGTCCAACAGAATAGTATTATTCAGGCATAAAAAGGATGAAATCTTATCATTTGCAACAACATGTGTGGAACAGGAATTCATTAGTTAAGCAATATAAGTCAAGCACAGAAAGTCAAGTATCACATGATCTCAATCAGAAGTGTATCTGAGAAATAAAATGGAGAAATTATAGAAACAGAAAAGAAAAATGGTTGGAGGCTTGGGAGGGAAGCAGGATTAGAGAGAGGAGGAAAGACTGATTAATGCATACTAAATTGTAGCTAGATAGAAATAAGAAGTTCTGGGGTTTTATCCTGCAGTCAGATAGATTTTGTACTATAGATTTCTCTTTTAAAAAGGACTAGAAGATAGAATTTTGGATGACTTTATCATAAAAGAAATGTTAAATGTTGGAAGAGACATATATTTATCCAGAATGGACATTATATAATATATATATATATGCATCAAAACATCACAAAGTATCCCATAAGTATGTTAAATTTTTACATATTTTTGAAGTTTTTTATACATCTTTTAAATAAAAAAATCAACAGCTAGAAAGCAAATCTGGGTCATGGTTTGACCCATGTTCTGTCATGTTTCCTCACAGAACCCTCTCAAAACTCTGTCGACAACACTTTTTCAGTGCATGAAATCAGATAACGTTTACATGCCACATGCTATCTTGGCTGCAGCCACGTATGCTATTTGGAGGTCCATCTGTCAGGCCTCTCTTATAAACAGGTGGCAGCTGATTAACCTACAACTGCTATCCCTGTTTCTGCTGGTCTATTAAGTAGTAACTTCAGTTAGCTATCTAGATGTTTACTCTCGGCAGGAGAATTTAACAGCATAAACATTATCTGACAACTGTACAGGCATTAAAACTGTAGAGCTGCAGCTTTGAAAACTATGAAAAGGGTCTTAGATTGTACTTTTCGTGCATTTGCATGATACTTGATGTAAATATTTTATAATATCTACTTGTTAAATTAGTACTATTAAGTTAAATCATAAAATCTATTTTACTATCTATAATATTAACATTTTAGTTTTAGAAATACTTATTAGCATGACAGACAATGAAAGTATACAGTGAGCATATACAGACTGTACAATGGTCAGATATAAGCTGGTGCCCTTTATAAAGTGTTATTTAATATCATCCTATGATTTACCTTAATTTATATCTGAAAAATAAAGTTATTTCCAGGTTTGAAAGTGCTGAAATTTGTCATTTATTCAGGATACAGAATCCCCTAAAAACTGTCTGAAAAAATCACCATTTTAGAATTAATCCAAGTAGTAAACTTGATAAGCACTTTTGGAAGTCAGAATCTCCCAAGGGCTTTCAACTGTACTTAAAGCATGTAAGCATAATAACAATTTGGAGTAGCATTCTTAGGTTCCTGATTCAGAAGCAATACCATATAATGTTTCTCACTGAATAACTGACGAGTGGGTCAAAGGACAAAAGCCTATTAGAAAGATGGCGATGGTTTAATTTTGAACGGCACAGTGGGATGTTTTGAAACACAGTGAGTGGGCAGGTGAAGAAATAGGATTCTGATTTTCTCTTAGCCACTTATAATTATCTGAAAACAGCACTACTTAAAGTTTTTTGGGGAAGTCTACATTTCTGTCAAACTTAATTTTCTGAAGCTAAATTTGGGGCAGAGAGTTCAGAGAAGAGAATACCATGTTTATTGCCTGTGGTTTGTTGGAGGTTTAAATTATAGATTTTGAATATAAAATTGATTTGCCCTCAAATAACAAAGTGGACAGTTTTGAGGCTTTAAACTTTCAAACAAAAATAGAAATGCACTCATATAGCCTGAACTGAAAGAATTGAAAGACAAGAAAAAATGGCCCCAGGTTCTGAGAACAATGTGAGAAGAGACTGCAGCAGCTGGTGCCACTGGTGATATTGCCTGAGGGTGAGCCTTGCAAACTGCACAGTCTTTGAGTCTGGCCTGGAGCCCCAGCAGGGCACAAAGTACTCTTTAGTCCAGCAAAGGTAAAGCACATTTCTTTCTCCCCATACCCTAGAAGGGCACCTGTCAATACCAGGGGAGAAGGCACCATCCTGATACAAGTAAAGGCTCTGGTGACTCTCCCATGTGCAAACAGGAGATTTTAGCAGAGAAAGAACTGCATTCTCCACTGACTTTTAAGTCTGGCTAGGAGTGTTGACAAGCACCTGGGCACCCACTTCGGATTGTGAGGTTCCTCCATCCTTTCAACCTATCATAGGCTCCAGGCTGAGACTGCCATTGTGGACCACACGTAGACAGCTGGTGTTAGATCCTACTCTGCTCTCTCTGGGGATGACAGAGGCTTTCAGGGTAAAGGGGGGATCCTCTGTACCCCATGACTGTGGTAGCCTTGCATTCTGTGACTGCAGAAATCATGTGGCTGCATGATAGGGGTGGGGTGCATCATGGCTTCTGGGATGATACACCAAAGAAAGAGAACTATACACCAATAGCACTCATAAAAATGGATGTGAACCCCCCAAAAATACTGACTAATCAAATCCAACAAAACATCAGAAAGATTATTCTTCCACACCAAATGCAATTTCTGCTTGTTATATGGGATTGATTCAACATATGCAAATCAATAAATGTGATACATCACATTAAAAATTCAATATAGAAAGAATATGGCTTAACACAATAAAGGCAATACATTGATAAACCTACAGCCAGCATCATATTGAATGGGGAAAAGTTGGAAGCATTCCAACTAAGATCCAGAACCACATAAGAATGCCCACTTTCTCCATTGCTAATCAATATTGTCCTGAAAGTTTTAGCCAGAGCCATTAAGTAAGAAAAATAATTCAAAGGGATACAAATTGGAAAAGATGAAGTCAAATTATCTCTTTTTGAAATGGACATGATTTTATGTACATAGGGACCGAAAGAATCCACTAAAAAACTATTGGAACTCATAAAAGAGTTTGGTAAAGTGGCATAATATAAAATTAACACACAAAAATCAGTAGCCTTTATAAACCCAAACAATGGCACAGCGAGGAAAGAACTTATAAAATCAGTCCCATTCATAATAGCTACAAAAAAAATAAATACCTTGGAATAAATTTAATCAAGTAGATGAAAGACCTCTAAATGAAAATTAAAAGATTAAAGAATTAGAAGAAGACATAAAAATGTGAAAAATTTCCATTGTCATGGATTGAAAAAATTAATAACATGAAAATGTCCTTACCATTGAAAGTAATTTACACATTCAGTGTGATTCCAGTCAAAACTCCAATGACATTCTTTTTAGATTTAGAAAAAGCAATACTAAAATTCATATAGAAACATGAGACACCAAATAGCTAAAACAATCTTATACAACAAAAATAAAGCATCACAATACCAGACTTCAAGACATACTACAAGGCTTTTATAATCAAAACATCCTGATACTGTAGGCCAATGGAGCAGAAATAAACATGTAGACCAATGGAACAGAACAGAATCCCCAGAAATAAATCCATGCATCTGCAAACAACCAATCTTTCACCAAGCAGTTAAGATCAATCCCTGGAGCAAGAACAGTCTCTCCAGCAAATGGTGCTGGGAAAACTGGATCTCCACATGCAGAAGTATGAAACCAGATGCCTGCCTTACAGAAAAATGATCTCAAAACCAATCAAAGATAAATCTATGATCCGATGTCATCAAATTACTAGAGGAGAACACTGAGGAGGCTCTGCAAGACATTGGTAAAGGCAGACATCCTGGAAAAGACCCCAGAAGCACAGGCAATCAAGGCAAAAACAGACAAATGAGATTACATCAAGTTTAGAAGCTTCTCCACTGCAAAGGAAAGAATTAACAAAATCAAAAGGCAATCAACAAAATGGAGAAATATTTTCAAATTATTCAATTTATAAAGGATTAATATCCATAATCTATAAACTCAACAACAACAAAACAATGAATCAAGTTAAGACATGGGCAAAGGACTGGAACAGGCATTTTTCAAAAGAGGAAACAAAGCTCCAGAAAATTTGAAACACCAATACTTAATTTTGTGTGTCCCTTCTTAGTCTACAGATCAAATGAGGAGCATATATAGTGGCAAGCAAGAATCTAATAAACATTATTAATTGAATGAATTGATTGACACTTTCTTTTTGTAGTTGAAACCTTTTTTTCTTGGTTGCCCTTACACCACACTTGTTTTAGTATGTGGTGATTACTTCCTATCCCAGGGGTCTTACTTCTTCACTTCCAGCAGAGTGTTCCCTATGCTCCAGTTCTGGTCCTCTCTTTCTGTTTCTTTGATTGGTTGTCCTTTCCTTTCATAAAATTATGACCCCCCCAAAAAAAAAACCTTTTTTATGTTTTCTCCTATAGTGTTCACCATGAAGTCTTTCACTCCTTTTGCTTCCATTAACATTTATATACTATTTATTTAAAATCTTCATTTCTATTTAAGAATAAAGCTATTTTCAGTCTTGCTTCCATTTTGGAACAGAGCATGTATACTTATTTTCTATGTTTTAAAAAGATTATTTACTTGAAAGTCAGTGTTAGAGAGGGAGGTACAGAGAGAGCGAGAGAGGGAAAAAGAAAGAGATATCTTCTATCCTCTGGTTCACTCTCCAAATGGCTGCAAAGGCTGGGGCTAGGCCAGAAAGAAGCCAGGAGTCAGGATCTTCTTCCAGGTCTCCCATGGGGTGGCAGAGGCCCAAGGGCTTTTGGACTGTCTTCTGCCTCTTTTCCAGGCCATTAACAGAGCTAGATCAGAAGTGAAGCTGCCGGGAATCGAACTGGCACACTATGGGATGCCAGCTTCATTGGCAGCAGCTTTATCCACTACACCACAACACTGACCTCAGAGCATGTATCATTGGATATAGAGCTTTCCTTCACATTCTTGCATGCCCACTGTCTTCTGGCCAAGCAGATTGAAAACCAGGGAGATACTGATAATGTGATCCAGGTTCATTTGACTATAGACAAGCTGTCACCAATTCTCAATATTTCTCCTTTGTCACCAAGACATGCAATCTTCTCAGTTCCAAAGTCAAAACCTCTCAACATGCCATATGCACACTGCCTCCTGTTACTCTGCTTTTAGCTTTTTTTGGGATGATCTACTGTGTTCACACAAGTTAATCACTTGCATAATATCACTCTCCAGCTTCTGTCCATGGTGCTCAGAGTCTCTTTGCATTTTCAAGCATTCCACAAATTATCTCCAGTCACTCTTATCAAATACATTTTTCCACCACACAAAAAAAATTTTCCCTAATCATTATTTCTGAAACTCCAATCCCTGTGCCCTGACTCAAATCCAGAATGATAGATGTCCTTCCTCACTGCTTTTATTCACATACTGGGCTTCCGTCAAAGCCTACATCACCCTACACTTCTCTAGAGAGTCTTTGAAATGAAACTATATCAACTCTAAGTTCTATCTTCCATTTTTTTATTTTTACCCAGTGTTTAGAACAAGCACAACGTAGTTAGACATAGATGATCTTTGTATTGAGATGATTATTATGATAACAAATTTAAGTATCTTGGGGCTGGCATTGTGGCATAGCAGGTAAAACTCTCACCTGCAATACCGGCAACTCATATGGGCACTGTCTCATGTCCCGGCTGCTCTATTTCCAATCCAGCTCCCTGCTAATGGCTGGCAAAAAGCAGTGGAAGATGGCCCAAGTATCTGGGCCTTTGCCACCCACTTGGGAGACCTGGATATAGCTCCTGGCTCCTTAGTCTAGCCTAGCACCAGCCTTTGCAACCATCTAGGGAATGAACAGCAGATGTAAGATACCTCCCTCTATCTCGCTCTCTCTCTAACTCTAAGTAAATAAATCATTTTTAGAAGAGTAAAAGTACATAAATTTCATAAGAAAATGGTCAAGCCTTAGATTTTCTATATAAACTCACAGTATTATCACAGTTCTAACTATTTCAGAGCTGCTCAATAAGGGCTGCTTTAAATTTTGATACACAGATGAAATCGTCATAGATCTATAAACATGAGGCCCCTTTCTCTTCCTGAGTCTGATCCTGTAGTCTCGATAAAGCTTAATTATTCACATATTAAAATATTATAACTTTGTCATAAAATTGAATACGTTAACTGTTTATTTACTTAGAACGATGCTATGATACTGTGTTCAATTTAACTGAAGTTCAGATTCCTAGACAAAACTTTTACTTTGAATTTGAAATTCTAATAAGTTTTCTTCAGGGAGTCCTCAACTATTCCCATACCTTTAGAGTTACATATGCATTTTAAGTAAACTTTCATTGAATACAGAAGGCTTACTTTTTTTTTTAACTTTTATTTAATGAATATAAATTTCCAAAGTACAGCTTATGGATTACAATGGCTTCCCACCCCCCCATAACTTCACTCCCACCCACAACCCTCCACTTTCCTGCTCCCTCTCCCCTTCCATTCACATCAAGACTCATTTTCAATTCTCTTTATATACAGAAGATCAGTTTAGCATACATTAAGTAAAGATTTCAACAGTTTGCACCCACATAGAAACATAAAGTGAAAAATACTGTTTGAGTACTAGTTATAGCATTAAATCACAATGTACAGCACATTAAGGGCAGAGATCCTACATGAGGAGTAAGTGCACAGTGACTCCTGTTGTTGACTTACCAAATTGACACTCTTGTTTATGGCATCAGTAATCACCCTAGGCTCTTGTCATGAGTTGCCAAGGCTATGGAAGCCTTTTGAGTTCACTGACTCTGATCATATTTAGACAAGGTCAAAGTGGAAGTTCTCTCCTCCATTCAGAGAAAGGTACCTCCTTCTTTGATGACCTGTTCTTTCCACTGGGATCTCACTCATGGAGATCTTTCATTTATTTTTTTTATTTTTTTTTCCCCTAGAGTGTCTTGGCTTTCCATGCCTGAAATACTCTCATGGGCTTTTCAGCCGGATCCACATGCCTTAAGGGCTGATTCTGAGGCCAGAGTGCTGTTTAGGACAGCTGCCATTCTATGAGTCTGCTGTGTATCTCGCTTGCCATGTTGGATCGTTCTCTCCCTTTTTTATTCTCTCAGTTAGTATTTGCAGACACTAGTCTTGATTATGTGATCCCTTTGACTCTTAGTCCTATCATTATGATCAGTTGTGAACAGAAATTGATCACTTGCAGTCCTTTATGTTTCAATGAACTAAATGAGGTCTAATTTTGCTCAGAATTTTTAAGCATGTTTTCTGTGACATTCAAGGTATAGTTGTAAATGTATGCAACATAATGCTTTTGAGTTAGTTTCTGAGAGGTAATACAGTATCATCAAAAGTATTTTCTCTGGGTTTGTTTGCTCATCTGTAAGACAACAGAGATGGGTTGCAGAATCTGTCAGCTTCCTTATGAGTCCAAGAAATTATTCTTTGATTCAATGGTGGGTAACAGATTTGCTCTTCCTTCAGGTAGTCAAATGGTGATCAACATTCTCCATTAAATTGCTGTAGTGGTCTAGCCTATTATTTAGGCACAAAAGTGGGACTGATTAGCCTATAGAAAATTTAATAACTTTGACCTTACCAAATGAAATAAACAGACTTAATTTTTCATAAACTTGTAACAGAACCTACTGGAAAGGTAATCTGTATCTACAAATTTAGTAATTTATTTCAAATAAATTTAGTATCAAGTAACATGGGGTCCATTGGGAGAAAATAACTCTTCAATTTTATAAAACCTTTTTTTTTTATTTTATTTATTTATTTATTTATTTTTTTTTTGACAGGCAGAGTGGACAGTGAGAGAGAGAGACAGAGAGAAAGGTCTTCCTTTGCCGTTGGTTCACCCTCCAATGGCCGCCGCGGCCGGCGCGCTGCGGCCGGCGCACCGCGCTGATCCGATGGCAGGAGCCAGGAGCCAGGTGCTTTTCCTGGTCTCCCATGGGGTGCAGGGCCCAAGCACCTGGGCCATCCTCCACTGCACTCCTGGGCCACAGCAGAGAGCTGGCCTGGAAGAGGGGCAACCAGGACAGAATCCGGCGCCCCAACCGGGACTAGAACCCGGTGTGCCAGCGCCGCTAGGCGGAGGATTAGCCTAGTGAGCCGCGGCGCCGGCCAATTTTATAAAACCTTTTTAAGGTCTTTCATTACTGAATATATAATGGCAAACTTTTATTTATTTTAAAAAATATTTATTTATTTATTAGAAAGGCAAAGTTACAGAGAAGCAGAGGCAGAGTGTGTCTTCTATCCACTGGCTCACTCCCCAGATGGCCACAATGGCCAGGGCTGCGAGATCTGAAGCCAGAAACCAGGAGCTTCTTCCAGGTCTCCCATGTGGGTGCAGAGGCCCAAGGCCCTGGGTCATCTTCCACTGCTTTTCCAGGCCATAGCAGAGCTGGATCAGAAGTGGAGCAGCGGGTCTCGAATTGGCACCCTATATGGGATGCCAGCACTGCAGGCAGCGGCTTTACCTACTACGCCACAGCGCTGGCCCTGCAAACTTTTCAAAAAAAAATTTTTTTAATAGTACCTTGGAACAAGAATCTGTTACTTCATAAATGGATTATCCCTAAATATCCATAGTTCTTTGGTAGATAGTTTCAATGTAACTTATCCATAAAAGTAAACATTTACTATAAAGACCAACCTTCTCTTATTCTACCATCCTAAAATTTTAAATGTTCCAAACATTTAACTTTGGATGCATTGTACTATGTTTTGTGGGTTTGTTTATTTTTTTAAAAGATTTATTTATTTATTTATTTATTTGACAGGTAGAGTTACAGATAGAGAGAGAGAGAGACAGAGAGAAAGGTCTTCCCTCCATCGGTTCATCCCCCAAATGGCCGCCACATCCAGTGCCGCGCCAATCCAAAGCTAGGAGCCAATTGCTTCTTCCTGGTCTCCCATACGGGTGCAAGAGCCCAAGGACTTGGGCCATCCTCCACTGCCTTCCTGGGCCACAGCAGAGAGCTGGACCGGAAGAGGAGCAATGGGGACTAGAATCCGGTGCCCATATGGGATGCCGGCGCCGCAGGCAGAGGATTGACCAAGTGAGCCATGGCACCGGATCCAAACTTAATAATGATAGAAGGTGGTGACTGAGAAATACTCTGGGTAGTAGGTGGAAGCCAAGTTTGATCAAAATTTTGCTGAGTAATCTCAAAAACAAGAAATCTATCTACATAGTTGAGAGTTCACCTTACCATAATAATTGTATATTAATGTCACACTAATGTTTTAGAAAAGGTCCTCTTCAAATCCATGGAGATTCTCGGTGTTTTTTGAGCCTTCAAAAATATTTTTAATTTCAGAAAAATTGTGACTTGAAGTTTGTATTTCTCAGTCTTTGTTTTATGGCACAGAAAGTACTAACGCTAGAGACTCCAAAAGAAATGAAAGGAAAGGTTTACTCAAACAGCAGACAACTAAAAAGCCATACAATCCCTCAAATCCTCTGTTTTCTACTTTTCTGCAAGAATGCATAATCTATATTACACTTAGCAGAAGCTTTAGCCAGCAGTGTCAATTGTAATAACGTCTCTGACTGCAGCTCATAGCATTTTATATCAATTGTGTGGTTTTAAATCAAAGGATATTTTAGTCTTTCTAACTTGCAAGGGAGCCTCAAGATTATGTAGTCCAATGTCCTCATTCTCAGATGAGCAAAGAGGTGAGAGGTTACAATTTACCTAAAATGACAACTTTTGGCACAGCCAGCACAAGAAGCAGCTTCTTGACTCCTAGTCCTGTGCTTTCTATCATACTGTAAGTTTTAAGTTTTTTGGTTCTTTATAGTCATTTGCCTAGTATTTATCTTAGTTATGGTGATTCCCTGCACTTTAATCAGAAAAAAATTTAACAGTGTATCTATCTCAAGTTATCACATGAACTTTAAAGCTATATATTTAAGCCATTATGCTCACCTAATTTGTAAAACTAATTTTATAAGCACATAAATTACAATAAATGCTTCATTACAACTGTGAGAGGGGATCCTTAAAAAAATAATAGCAAGTCCTACTGGTATAAGTTTCTTTTGGTTTAGTCTTCTTAATTAAACCAGTAAAAACTTGACATTGAACAAGATTATTTTGTCACTTTCTACTTATGTTACAGAGGGAAAAGAGTTAACATATCCACTTTATCCTTTTAGGATAAAAGTAGTTTCTCCAACTAAAATAGATCAATGGATCCAATGTTTTTCAGGTAATTACTCAGCTTTTTACTTCACAAAGCACAATACATTTCTTTTAAAAAAAATTTGGTTCCCTGAATTATGAAGGTAAAGATGACTTGGGGCCGGGACTGTGGCACAGTGGGTTAAAGGCCAAGCCTGCAGAGCTGGCATCCCATATGTGCACCGGTTTGAGTCTCAGATGCTCCTCCTCCGATCCAGCTCTCCGCTATGGCCCGGGAAAGCAGAAGATGGCCCAAGTCCTTGGGCCCCCGCACCCGCGTGGGAGACGTGAAAGATCCTGGCTTTGGATGAGCTCAGCTCTGGCCATTGCAGTCATCTGAGGAGTGCACCAGTGGATGGAAGACCTCTCTCTCTCTCTCTCTCTGGCTCTACCTCTCTTAACTCCTTCAATAAATAAAAATAAAATTTTTTTAAAAAAGATGATGACTCTCATGTAAAAACTTTTTAAAGTTGTTAATGTTTCATTTTTTTTTATTCTCAGGAACATCAAGCTAACTACCTTTATGGTTTTTGTCAAAGTTTTCAAATTTCATTTCTTCTCCATGATTCCAAATCCATTTGGAATTCAAAGACCAAAACTGTGTATTCTAACTACATACTGAAGACTGGGGAAAATCTATTAAGTATAATAAACTACAATTAGGATTTGGACCCCAATCAAATGTATACACCATAAAAATTCCTGTGTAGGTATATTCTATGGATGTAGGAAATTCATTAATTTATATTATTCTGCAAATGTATTATGCATTTATTTGACTTAATTACATGTCAGAGGCTGGATTTGGGGTGTTTTTAAAGTATTGAAAGTTTAGTGTTTATTTTTGTAATCCAACAACTTTATCCAAAAATGCAGAAAATTTTTCTGACTGGCCAGGAGGATAACATTTCAATGTTGATAAGTCCATTGACTGTAACAGCCCAGGAAGTGTGCTGCAAGTACAGTAGAAGAGATATCCGTCTTTGTGCAGTTGCTTTGCCAATTCCAGCTGATGATTGTTCATCAACTTTTCATTTATAACTACTACAAGTGGCTTTCCTTTTTCCAGAGTCTCCAAACAGCTTCCTGCACCTGCGTGACTAATAACACGATCTGCCTTCTGAAGGTCTTCTTTCAAGGAATCCTTGTACCTGTACACATCCAGAGTAAAGGACTCAGTACTGAACGGTTCAGGTGCTACCGTTCCTCTACCGATTTGGAGAATAAGTCGGTCGTAACCAAGGCTCTTGATTATTTGCAGGCTGTCGTGCGCCGAGAGGCACGCAATGAGGTCGTCGAAGCTGGTGGTCCCTACGGTAACGAACACGCACTCTACTTTTAATGAGATAATATGTCAATAGCATATCATGCCATAAAGCTACATGTGAAAGTCACCCTTAAAAACTAACTTTCAGATTCTGGCTTCACACAATATACACTCAGGACTGTGAACATGATGGGACTCTGTCTTTAAGACAGAGATTCTGCACATGAAAAGAAAATCTTCTGTTATCTTTAAAGGTGAGAAGGAATACATGCAAGAATTGTGATTTCAATGCTGCTGAATAGAGTAGGAATCTGACACTGCGATTTGAGCTTGGAGGAGGACTCCAAGTACCAGGTAACAATGGAATCCAGCTGACACCCTGATTCTAGGCTTGGGAAACTGGGCAAAGAACTCAGACACACCATTCCTAGACTTCCGGTGTGCAGAATTATGAGCTAATAAACAGATGTCGTTTGAGCTGCTAATTCTGTGGCAACAGAAAATGAATATGTAACTCTGTATACAACTCCTCTTGCATATCACCCCAAAAAGTCACGGTCTCAGAAACCCAGGAAAGTCCCCTTGTTACTGTTTTAATAATGAGAATAAGCCAAGTGTTTCAGCTCTGCTATAACCATGCCTTATGCCTCTTGAATTTCCAATGCAATTATTCCCAATCCCATGTAGTTCACTTCACCATCGAGGAGCACATTTGTCATTTCTGCAGACAGGAGGATGCTATTACAGATGGAAGCACACTGCTGAACCTCTTCTCAATGACTGATAATGATGAGCAATACATTTGAAGATATAAGCACTTCCTACAAGACCATCCTGATAGCAGTTGATACTAACAGGTGCCTTAGTGAATAATTAAGTCTCATGTTACCATGAAGAATGTAGGGCAAGGTATAATCTTTGCCCCGAGAGTTATTTTATGCTCTCAATCTATTTTGCCCAGAATGGAAAATGCTGAGACAATGAAAACTCTACAATAACGAGATGATTTCTGCTTCAGCTTTTGCTGTCTACCATTTGAGTAATCTGTTTCCTGCATTTGTGACTCAGATATCATCAAGACACCAAAATCCAGTCCTCCTTTTCTGCACTGTTTACACAACTGATCTCTCAAGTACATGATTATCTTAGGATAGAATCCTGTTAACTACAGTTTGATAAAACACATGGATGTTTATTATGTCTTTGATAATAACTAATAACCTGGGAACAGTTCCCTCACTTAAAGCAATATTATCCATATTATTTCATTTTTTACAGTTCAATATATTTTAATTTGTAAACTCTTTTTTAAAGATTCATTTTATTTTTAAAGATTCTATTTTTAAAGATTTATTTTATTTATGTAAAAGACAGAGTTACAGAGAGAGAGAGAGAGAGATCTTCTAGCCATTGGTTCACACTCCAGATGGCCGCAACGGCCGGAGCTGCGCTGATCCGA